>NC_067479.1:65262876-65627876 GCF_947179515.1 Apodemus sylvaticus
TAAGAGCATGAAATGTTTGCTCAGCTTCTGGGATGCTGAAGAAGCACAAGGATGAATACAAAATGCAGAAGAAAACATTAGCATCAATGTCGCCTTAAAAGGACCCATTCCTACAGGAACTTATCCACTCCCAAAAGACCAAAGCCAGCTCTATAGGGAAGGCACCGACCACTCACAATGATCTCACCATTCCTTCCACCATTTGCTGCTTAATTTTTGCAAACTTGACAGAAGAGCAGGTCATTCAGGGAGAGGGATTGAGAAAAGGTCTCTACCACATACATTGGCTTATAGGCAAGTCCGTAGGGCATTTCCCTGATGTGGGAGGGACATCAGCCTCAGGCTGTTCTGTAGGACCCCACAAGATGGTACTGAGAGCAGTGCAGATGATGGGGCCGGAGTTCCTGATGTTCTGGCGGGAAGCAAAGTCACTCTCAGGGCTGTTTATAAGGTGGCTCTGCTCAGCTGGAGCTGAAGGACAGCTCTGATTACCAAGAGAGCAGTGCCACTGGACTGAAAACATTTGCTTTACTGGACAGTTGATGCTAGGTGGCATCACAAGGAGTCTGCAATTGGTTCTACATAAGATGAAGCCATGTGCTAGAAACTGTCACCACAGTTCTGTTTTCCTCAGTAAAGTTCTACTCATTTGTTATTCTACTTTCAGAGAGCTTTTCTCTAGGAGACTGTTTGACAGTGCTGGTGAGGCCTTGGTTAGGGACGATTCAGTTGTCTTAGCCTCCCCATTGCCATAGTGTCATGTTCCAGTCCTAAGATCGGAGACAATAGGCTTCGGCAGTCTCCACATGTGTCTGCTCAGCCCACTCTGGGTACCTAAGGTATTCAGTAAGCGCCTGATAAGTACCAGCTCTAGAGGAAGCAAAACCACGCAGGTATACTTCTTTGTTTTGAGTGTGGCTTGTCTCCTCTGAAACTCTCGATGAAGTTTGATTGCATTCTGGCAAGACTGGGGCCTTTAAAAGAGTATTAGGCAGCCTGGAGAGAACAATGCCTTTCTCTAGAACTAGGGTTACTTCCTCTGAACCTTCCCCAGTGGCTGATGTTGACTGTACAGGACCCCACCTGTCTTATCCAAGCCATCTCAGCTCTGAACTGGTGATGTCTAGCCTCCATGCGAGCTCCTGCTATCTCTCCAGCACCATGCCTACCTCCCCAACCCACCATGATGATAATGGACTAACTAGAAACAAGCCCCCCCCCCCCCAATTTAATGATTTCCTTATAAGTTGCCTTGGTTATAGTCTCTCCTCAGAGCAATAGACCAGTAACCAAGACTCTAAGTAAACAGGAATCTAGATATTTAGAGAGCTGACAGAACAAATTTCTGAGTTGTCTGTAGCTTCTTGTCTTCTAGAAGACTCCATTTCCCTGGGTTTATAACATAGTCTACACAGCCATTCATTAAAGGGGGACAACCACACCAATACTCTTGCACTACCCAGTGAACCTCATCTGCCCCTGGCTGGTTGAGGAGTCACCCAGGACATCAGGCACTGGTTACAACCCCTAGGCTGCCAGAATTTGAAGGTTCCTCACACTGTCTTGTGTCCCTTGGCTCTAGATTCAGGAAGGGGAATATATCCCGGAAAGTGGGTCAGCAGAAGGTCCCTTGTGCCAGCTGATCGGGTTTCTGTCAGTCACTGTGTTCAGGGCAGGCGCTCACTTTTCAGTTACATGGGAACTGTCCTCTTCAGTCATCAATCATTGTAGCTTCCCAGCCATTTTTCAACAAAAGCTATTTAAACTGACAATAAATAATCCCACAGGTGGTTGTCATGACAGTTGTCTCCACAGCATATTGGTCTCAAGGTAGTCGTGGGTTTTACCTAAAAACAAAACCAAAAAATTGTAAGTGAGCAATTTTAGTAAAACCTTTTGGCACCATAGCTGACAGTCGGTGTGAGGGACACTCTAAAACTAGCAAACAGGCCAGAGGAAAACCAGGACAGTATGAGTGGTGGTGTGAGCTCTCTGTACAAGGCCATGCAACTTTGAGGAGACACAGAGAGAGTAGTAACACTCAGTGCTCAACTGCTCAACTCTGCCCACTTTACAGCCCTTCTCCCCACCCTGCAGGTCTGTCTCATCGCCTTATCCCAAGCAATCTTGGTTGAAATTGATTATGATCTTTTGGCTAAACATATTCCTTCCTCCTCCTTCACTCCATCCTCCCAACTCCTTCCTCCCCACTCCATCCTTTCCATACCTCCTCCCTCCTCCCCACTCCATCCTCCCCACCCTGTTATCCACCTCTTTCCCACCATCCTCCTCCCCAAGTCTTCTCCCATTCCTACTCTCTCCTGCTCCCCTTTTCTCTATTTCCTTATCCGTTCTCCCCTTTCTTCCCCTCACTCTCCTTTCTGCTCCTGTCCATCTATTCCCTTTCCCTCATTCCCTCTCCCTCTCCTGTTTTCACAACCTCTTCCCTCCCCCTTTTCCTTCACTCCCTAAGTACAGAACACATGGCTGGTGCCTGGTTCTGAGCTATATTCAGAAGGCCCCAAGAAAGGCATGCTTATCTCTGGAGGAACTAGAGGGTGATGGGAGCTGGAAGGAAGGAGAAAACACAAATATACAAAGTGTACAAATCAGATCCGAACCCCAAGTGTCTCCACGTACGTAAGCAGAGCTGGGAAGAGCTTACCCATCCTTATGGAGGACATACATGTCTGTGTAATGATTCATGGATGAGCTTGCGAGATGGAGGTCAAAAACCTTCTTCCCGGTGACTCCTTGGGGATCTGGTTGAAGTAAATCTTAAGAAAGTGTTCTAAATCCTGGTTACCAGAATCACCTGAGAGCATCCCAGGGGCCTCCTGAATCTTCAGTGTGTCAGAGGCCTTGAGACTCTGGTAAGAGCTAGGGAGCTTGTCTTGAGGCCAACCTGCAGCGTAGCCACACCAGCCTGCTGAGCCTCTGCACTGACTCCAGAGCTGAATGAAAGAGCCAGCTTCTCTTCCCACCACTACGACAGGAGGATGTCTCTCCAGACTTCCACACTGGTGACAAAAGCCTGTTTTTTTCCTTCCAGAGGACTTGATAAAGAGAAGGCTCCAGCTACAGCCACCCAAAGTGGTAGAACCACTCAGGCATACAAGCCAGGTCAAGGAGTCCCAGAACTTGGGGAGAAGTCATGGGGCTTTTGTCTCATTTAGCAGCACACTGCTGCAGGGTCTCCAGCTCCATCTTCAGAGGTAGCTGTCTATTAGCCACACAAAAGGAAGAAAATGGAAGAAGGGATAATTGGGACTTCGGGGGTCCCCTCACCCTTCCTGCTCTGGTAGGAATACATCTTCTTTTCCCTTTCAATACTTGAGATCCTTTATCAATACCTGAAGTCATTGCTCTCTAGTAAATTCCCTGGCCTCTACCAAACATCAAGCATAAAAATCTTTCCCAAGATGCATAACTGTTACAGAGCTTTTGATCACAGTGTGGTGACTCTTGTCACCACACCAAACTAACACCCCCCCTACACACACACACACACACACACACACACACACACACACACACCATCAAGTTTTTCTAGGCTATATGGCACAGCTCATGGGGACAAAGACAAGGAAACGTCTCAGGACCACCTGACCTGGGCAGTGGTCTCTGGGAAAGCAGAGACTGAGGTCCTATCCTCCATCCTCAGCACTATGGGGACACTTTAAGGAACATGGCTGTTCGTTGTCCCAACCCTAGCATTCATTCACCTCTCCTTCCCACAGAAGGTCAGTTCCCTTGGAACCTCGATTAGAGTTCCTGGACAATCAGTATAGAAGGAAGCACCGAGTAATGAGTCCAGGAGTGTTTTCCTAGCGTATGCTCTGGTGGACATCTGCGTATATGTCCCTTCCAGTAGTACATTCTGCCTTGAGGGGAGGGCGGGCCTATCCTCCCTATGCTGTCCCAGGCTGGAAGTGAGGCCCAGCAGCAAGCAGGCTGTCTTTGAGTTTGAACTAGATGGTGAGATGGTGACCAGGAGTATAAGGAGAGAAATAGTCAGAGTCAAGCCACTCCCACTGTTCTGAAGCTGATGAGACAGCCTTTTCTTCTCCCCTCCCTTCAATCTTCTACCACAATGCAGAAGCAGCTCACACAGCCCAAAGCAGGCCAACATCTGTTTCAGTACTGTTTGACACACAGGGAACTTACGTGGCTCTAGAGGCAGCGACTCCATTTGACTGTTCATTGCTGTCATCCTTTCTCCTATTTTGAACCTTCTGCTTGAGGTGTCAAGCCAAAAGGATCCCTGCTCAGAGGTCCTGAGCGTCAGAATCATGGTCAGGGGACATTAGGAGACATCCTGCGGCTGAGGGAGGAGAGTGCCTGCCCCAGAGATGCCCTGGCCTCCGATGTGTTACTGTGAGAGCGGGAAGGTTGCCACATCTCCCAGCTCGCTCAGGCTTGCTGAGAAACACTGGTTTAGGCGAGGCAAGGGGCCAAGTGTAAACTTAACTGTCCCTCACGGGTGTCAAGACACACAATAAAAGTCTCCCATCACCAGGCTACAACAGCTGGCAGTGAGGCCTTCCTGACAGCTGGAAGCAAAGACTTTAAGGGCTTCTTAGAGGATCTCCCTTACCTCATGGGGCTTTCTAGACATTTGCCTCAAGACTTTTGGGCATGGCTACTTCCCTAAGCTGGGAACATGATTCTTGAAGCTCTAAGTGGAGCCCTTGCCATTTCAGACTCAGCACTTCCCCCAGGGGCAGGTCCATCTCTGGCTGTGAAAGGATAGAAAATACAGCCTAACTCTCTACACTTGATCTTAGCCAAAAGGCCGAGAAGCAAACAGCCTAACTTTCTAATGACCCCAAGAAGTCAGGTTTAAAATGCTATCTTGCTCCAAGGAAGCTCTAACTCCAGCCTTCTAAGGAGCTCCAAACACTTCATATTCCAGATCCTGCTCTTTGTTAGAAACTAGGTAAAAGGTCACATTCCAGAGCCTGCCCTTTGTTAAGAGCTAGGCAAAAAGGCCTTGAGTAGGGGATCCTGGCCCCATAAGGTAACTGGAAATGAGCGAATTATCTGCTTATCTTGCTTCTGTAAACTGCTTACACCATCACCCCCACCCAGGAGTTCACGCAGCTATAGACCTCCAAGAAAATAGGAAACCAATTGGTCCACAGAGCACAGGCTCTGATAATTTAAACTGATTGGCCTAAAAACTATGGAGTGGTACAAATCAATTGGCTCGCACTACGTAGGCTCTCGATGCCAAGGAATGATTGGTTTGTGATTCGCGAGCTTTGTTGTAAACTTATAAAAGCTGTCCTGATTCTGCACTCAGGGTCCCACAGTCCTCTACCCCTGCGTGGTGTATGACTGTGGACCCCAGAGCCTCTGGAATAAAAATCCTCTTGTTATTGCATCAAGACCATTTCTCACGCGTGATATGGGTGTTGCCTTCCAAGGCGTGGGGTGCTGGGGCACCCTTGGTTTTCCAGGTCTTACATTTTGAGGGTGAGCAACCCACACCAGTCCTCCCTTTCATCCTTATCAAGGAATCCTTGTTTTTGTATTTGGTGTTTGTTTTGTGAATTTAAAAAGTAGTGTGTAAGGCAGCAGGTTTCTCCCCAGCACTTCTATATTTGAGTCATTGGAGCTGTTTTACTTCACCCCCCCACCTTCCCACCCCTACACCCTCACCCCTACCCATACACCCTCACCCCCACCCCTACACCCCCACCCCTATACCCTCACCCCCACCCCTACACCCTTATACCCCACCCCTACACCCCCACCCCTATACCCCCACCCCTATACTCCCCACCCCTACACCCTCCACCCCTCCACCCTCATCCCCTACCCCTACACCCTCACTCCCACCCCTATACCCTTACCCTCCCACCCCTACACCCCCCATATCTACACCCTCAATACCACCCCAAGCTGATTCTCTTCCTTCTCTTAAACATCATCTCATCTACCTTTATGCCACATGAATTCTATTACCTTGTCTCTTCCTGTCTTAGAGGTGTTTGGTGTTGCAATTCAAGGTGGCTATGTGATAAAGTTATGGTTAACAATGTATACCTGGAAACAATTTGTTTCTGGAAACAATTTGTTGCCATTTCCTAGTTTCCATTTTATTTTCTTCCTGCTTTCGGAGCAGAGTGTGCTCTGGTGGGGCAGTGGCCCCTTCGCCAGCATGAGGTGAACGTACACACCAGACCTCAGTTAAAGATGGTGAGACGGGAAGATGGGAACTTTTATTGTATCGCAGAGCCTCCTACACTGCCCAGTTGAATCATGTCATCTTTCCACAGTCTTCTTCAAAACCTGTACTCAGCATTCTGTCTCATTTCACTTTAGTCCCAGAAAGAAAAAAACCAAACCTTTTTATTGAGTATTTTACCTCATGCTAGGTGGCTCTCTGGATGAGATCTAAGTGTCATCGTACGAAGCTTACTTTCTGGCAGAAGAGGAAAATCTAAAGTACCAAGGGGGTAGGATATCAGAAAGTCACTGTGCCAGTCAAGAAAATAAGAAAATTAACCAAGAATGCAGTTCTGAAGGTTGTGGGGGGTTGAGGGGGAGGGTCAGGGGAATACTACCTTAAAGCAGTCTAGAGGAATTATGATCAAAAGAGCAACATCTGAGTTTAGACTGAGAGAGATATGAGGGAGCCAACTTGGAGGGGATCTAGCGGGAGATCATTGTGGAAATGAGAATAGTCAGTTCAATGGCCTTGGGGCAAGAGGGCACCTGGAATATTTAAGGAAGGGGAGCGGGGAGGAAGAGCAAGAGGAGAGGGAAACAGTTCTGAGATTCAATGGAGAGAGTCAATAGATAGAGGATAGTTTAGTTTGGTCAAGATTTCACAATGAAGTTATAGTTCATGAAGCAACCAAAAAGTGTTAACAGCAGTGTACAGACCTTCTGGCTTTCTGTGGAGTCGAGCCTGGGTCGCTACTGTGCTCACTGGCCAGATACTACCCAGCAAGCTGGCCGTGCTTCCAGGGTCCTCATTTGGCTCCTATACCCTACAGGGCTCTGCTCGCCAGCATGTGGAGTGCGAAAGACTGCAGTGTTGGAGCCTTTCAAATCTACCTTCTCATCTAAGAGGACCAGCTCCACCCTATGTCCCCGGGACCGGAATTAGGTCAGATTTATGGATGAGCAACGAAGCTGAAGAAGAGGCTTGGTGTAAAGTCACTGTGGCTTCTTCCAGCTGCAGCTCTATCCCTGTGACCGCCACACACCACCACAGCCATTACAACCTACTTGCTGCAAAGGAATTCAAATTAATTTGACCAAATCAAAAGCAAATTAAAATGTAACCCACGGGCCCTTCATGCAGGGACCACTGGGAGGCCCAGGCGTACACTTGATGAAGATCCACAGCCTGAAGGGCTCGCTCTGATTCCCTTGCAGTTCTTTTGACCAGAGAACAAATACCCACCTACTTCTTCCTCCTGCCCCCCCCCCCCACACACACACACAGCATCAGAATAGAACTCGGGAGAACTTATTCCAGACCACCTTGGAAGGGTTGCAGTTTTATCTGCCTGTTTTAACTCCATCTCAAAACACCTTAATGGTTGGCAGAGTGTGGAAGGAATACAAGCCAGACTCTTGCCTTTGTCCCCACCAAACCTTGTAAAACTCTCTCCCTCTACAAATGGCCTGTTTCAGTCTTTCATTATTCCCAAGATTATGAAATCTCACTTTGGGGAAAAGCCCACATGTGGCCTCAGGATACACTCTGGCTTGTAGGTGCTTATGCCCCTCTGGGGGAGAGAGAGTTGGGGGGAGGAGAAGGTGTCAGCTTTCATCAACCCTGTGGCTGTGCCCAGGCCTTGTGAGGCATTCTTTTAGTAAAGGGTATTTCACTCCAAGTGTACTGGGAATGTTTAAAAAACAATGAGGTTTAGAAATAACAAAAGGCAGATGTTGACTTGTTTTGTGAAAAATGGAATCAGAAAATGCATCCAGAGCCCCTGCAGATGTAATTTGAGGCAGAAATACTTCATGTTGGCTCGCAGCCCTGCTGGTACCCAAGATACTCCTTGGAACTGAGTTAGGAGTCCTGAAATGTGCCATGCAAAACACTGAGCCATCCGTTCCACTTCAGGATGTGTGTGTGTGTGTGTGTGTGTGTGTGTGTGCACACGTGAGTGCTATGGATTATTTTTGTTTCTAACTTTACTCCATAATGGTCACAAGTACACGAATCCCAGGTGGCAGGAATGGGGTCATCTCAAAGATGGCTTTAGTGATGTGAAAATGCTGCAAATATATGCCTTTTCTTGTCTGGAGCCTGGAGATCCCAGGAAACTAAGCTCACAGGTTCCCTCTTTATTGGGGGAATCTGTATTGTTAATGGCGGGCATGCCAAAATGGGTATTTCCAAGCTCTTCCCCTCTCTGTCCCTGACTTGACCATTGTAGGGGGAAACTTTACTCCAGTAACAACAGAGTGAGCTGCAGTTGGCAGGAACAGCAGGACGTGTGGACTCCACCTCCTTTTACTCTATCCTCTGCCCAAGGGACCATGGGAACGTTATTCAGTAAGCGCTGCCCTTCTGCCAGCACCCCCACATGGTTTAATGTTCTCCTGAATTGGAATCTTTGTGGTACAAGACCACCTTTATGGAGAGGCAGCCACAGATGCATTAGAAGGGAATGGGAGACGATGCCTGTGAGAAGGCCAGGGCCTAGTGTGAGCTCTGTGTGTGCAGGTGTCAGTGCCGGGTGGGTTCTCTGGAGCAACTACTCACATCTTATTTAAGAGCGCTGGCTAAGAAGTCTATGCACCATTGGCAAATACATCCGCTCCAGTGCAGATGCTACGAGACTGTCACCTAGCAGAGAGGAGACAAGCGCGGCTTAGCAAAGGAGATCTGAGGAAATAGGAGCCCACAGATGGCACCAGCTGAGTGGCCAGCTCACCTTGTCTGTTTCTTCTCCCCAGTAGTGGATGTGACTAAGTGTGAGCTTTAGGAAGGGTGGACTAGGTCAGAAATCCAGCTGTGGTATTCCTCACTGTGAAGATGTGTGATTGACTAAATGTCCCCAAGTCCCAATTTCTTCCTTCATAAATACCACCTAGCAATGCCCAGGGAGACAGGGAGAATTCATCCACAGCACACTGCCTGGCGAATAAATTCAGCTCCCTGACCAGATGAAACAAAGATGGGAAAAATTCCTTCCATATGTGCAGGTAAATAATTGACAAGTTTCAAATTGCCTTCTAATTTGCCAACAGAGATTTCAGCCTCACGTCCTTAGGCATGATGGGGTCACTTAAGATGCTACAGCTGTAGAGGCAGACCCTGAGCTCCTTCTCACAAGAACCCCAGGAGGGCTGTACATTCCTCACACACACAGGGACTTTTCTCAACAGGCATTTAGCAGGCCTGAAGCATCAAGGCATCTACTTGGGGAGAGTGATGGAGCTGCTTCAGCCTCCCAAGGAGGAGAATGGGGCTGCCCGGGACCCACCATGCCCAAAGACACACAGTGAACTGCTGCTGCCAGTGGTGGGCCTCGGCACCATGCCAACACAGGCCTGTGGACAAGACAAAGCCGAGATGCCTGGTCCCTTCAGTCCCAGCAGAGCATCCAGCTCATCTGACCCAGTAGGTGAGGAAGTCCTTGCTTTGATATGGGAGGCACCACAGTGCTGCCAAAGCAAATGAACTTAAGAGTCAGAAGCGTGTTCAGATTCCACAGCTGCCACTAAGATGAAAAGGGGACTGAGGTAGGGAGGAGGGGGAAAGAGAACGAGGAGAAGGAGGAGGAGGAGGATGATGAGGATGAGGATGAGGATGAGGATGTTATGACTTCATTTCCACATTAGAACTCCATTCTGGAATACTTCCAAGAGTCTACATGGCTAAACACTCTATTTCCCAGGCCCCGAGGGTTAGCATTTCACTTGTAACACAGCAATAAGAGACACTAAGAATTAGATTTGAACTTAGTTACATGGTACCTGAGGTTAAGTTCCCTAGAAAAAGATTTCTCTGTAGAGATTCACATGTGGAAGGTTTAGGAAGGAATGCTGGAACACCAGCACGGAATGAGGGAAGCAAGGAGAAGTCAGTGGAGGAGTAAGTTGTTTATTATGTTAGGTGTGAAAGCATCTACCTGCACGTGTGCATGTAGGTGTACCAGATGTATGCCTAATGCTCACAGAAACCAGAATTCCCTGGTACTAGAGTTATAGATGGTTGGGATCTGCTATGTGGGTGCTGAGAATCAAACTCAGATTCTCTGTTAGAGTAGCCAATAATCTTAACTACTGAGACACCTCGCTGGCTCCCAAAGTAACATTTATAAAGTCTATACGTATTGGTCAGTGTTCTCTAGAGTCACAGAATTTATGGAATTAATCTCTGTCTCCATATATATGTATGTGTGTATATATATATACACACATATATGTATGTGGGTATACACACACACACACACACACACGCACACACACATGCATATGTGTGTGTGTGTGTGTGTGTGTGTGTGTGTAGGGACTTTATTGGAATGTTTTGCTATAGTCCAACTAATCCAATAATGGCTACCTGTGAATAAAAAGTTCAAGAATCTAGTATTTGCTCAGTCCCACAAGGCTGGGTCTTAGCTGGTCTTCAGTATATACTGGAATCCCCAAAACGTAGGCTCTGGTACTGGTAAAGGAATGGCTGTGCCAGCAAGGCAAAGGCAAGCAGGCAGAGTGAATGCTTCCTTCTTCCATGCCCTTATATAGGCTTCCAGCAGAAGGTGTGGCCCAGATTAAAGGTGTGTCTTCCTGCCTCAAGATTAGGATCAAAAGTCTGTGTCTTCCTACCTCAAGATCTGGACCAAAGGCATACTGTCTTCCTGCCTCAAAGGTCTGGACTAAAAGTGTATTCACCCACTTTAAACAGAGCAGAAAAACTCTTACAGGTGTATCCTCCATCTTTGGATTGTAGTTCATTCTGGATATAGTCAAGTTGACAACCAAGACTAGCCATCAGACTATGTAACCTTTATAACAATTTTCTAGATTATCTGGGGATAATTTTGAAAAAGCTACCTAGAGTTCTTGTCAATGCTCAGTTTGCCCAGGCCTACTTGGGTAGGGTGTATAGGACAGGATGGAGAGCTGAGCCCTTGACAACTACTCATGATCATTCACTTCAGAGAAGCTAGAGATACCAAGCCCTTTGCTGCAGGCCCTCTCTGACCAGTACTATAAGACCTTACCCGTGGTATCAGGACACCTGCAACAACTGCCCAGAAGACCTCCCATGTTTATGATAGACTGTATATCCAAGAAGTGGCAATTAAATGGACATCACTAGTTAACCAATGAAACTGGTAATAGCAGAGTTTGAGTTATTGTTATTGTTCTTTTAATCAAAATGGTAAGATAATGCCAGGTGAAGAGCCAGAAAACGAGGAGCCAACCTCCTCCAGGTTCTGAACGCCATATTGACCAATGCTAGTGTATTTTTTTCCTCTTAGTTTAGGGTTCTTAGAAATCCCTATTGCATTTTGTGCTCTTGAGAAATTCTACAGAGCATATGCTCTGATGAACTATTTCCTTTGTCTCAGAGACGGAGGGAAGTATGGCTTGACAGTAATAAATGACTACACTGTGCAATTACCTAAATATGAGTCTTAGGCAAAAGTGAAATGACTTGAGGCTTCTTAACAAATACCAGCTTTAAGCTCAGTAAATAATGGCTTGTGTCAAATTTGTTTATTAGTACGGGTAATTTGTTCTTAACTAGACATATTTTATACTCGAAGTCATGTTTTACTAGAACTACATAAAGCAATTGTGCAATTGATGATAAATATGTCACTACTGGTAAGTCATTAATTCAGATGATGCTAATTAAAACCACCCTCACTGCCTAGAGCACAGAAAAAAAAAAGAATGCATCCGTAAATAAAGTAGATGCAGTCAAATAGCAGATGAAGTGAAAATGCAACACTGGGAACAACAAGGACATGATGTGTGTGTGTGTGTGTGTGTGTGTGTGTGTGAGCACTTCTGTGTATGTGTTTGTGCATGTGTATGTGTGCCTGTGGATGTGCATGTGTGTGCATATGCCTGTGTTTGTGTGTGTGCCTCTGTGTGTATATGTGTGCCTGTGCATGTATGTACCTGTGTGTGTGCATGCATGTGTGTTGTCAAACAGTCATCAAGCAGCTATAATTCACCAGACACTCTATTGGACACTTCTTAGAAAGCATTAAGTTATCATAGATGAGGAAATTGAAATCTGAGCAGTTATGCACATAAGAGCGCTTGCTATGAAGTACAGGCACCATCAGCCTAGGTTCAGTGAGAGACCCTGTCTCAGAAAAAGACAGTGAGTGATAGAGCAAGATACCCAGTGTCTTATTCTGGCTTTCACACGTGTGTACAGGGTGATGCACACTGGCATATACACAGATAAGCATCCAGTACACACACACACACACACACACACACACACACACACGCGCGCGCACGTGCGCGCGCGCGCGCGCACACACACACACACACACACATACACACACACACACACACACACACACACACACACAGGCAAACACAAATAATATATACATTTTAAAAAGTCTATGAAAGGGGAAAGCTAGAGAGCCAGTGGATGCGGCAAGCAGAGAACTGCATCAGAACGAGGTGTCAGAGAGAAGAGAACCTTGTAGCCTACCCCGTCAGAAGTGGGAAGGAATTCTGTATCAGTTGCTTTCTGCTGCTGTGATCAAACACCATGACCCAAAGTGAGTCACAGAAGAACGAGCTGGCTTTAGATCCCATGGGGATGAAAGGCCATGACTCTGGCAAGGCATGGCAGTCAGAGGCCCGCACCATAGCATGAACAGGAAACAGACAAGCATGAAGCAGAGAGAGCCAACCAGCAGTGGCCCAAGGATTTCCAGCTCAAAGCCCATCTCCAGTGTTGTCCTTCTTGAGCAAGGTTGTACCACATAAATCTCCCCCAAATAACTAAAAACAAGTATTCAGATACTCGAGTCATGGGGACAATTCCATTAAAATTGTCCTTGAAGCTGCACCAGAAGAATTGTCCAGACCAGTGGTTCTCAGCCTGAGGGCCAGGACCCCTTTGGGGCTTGAACACCCTTTTTACAGGCATTGCCTAAGATGATTGGAAAACATGGATATTTATTATGACTTATAACAGTAGCAAGATGAAGCGTTCTTTTATAGTAGTTTCGAAGGAGCTTATATATATATATATATAGATATATGTTTATATAACATAACTTATATATCAGTTATAAAATATCAACAAAAATAATTTTATGGTTGGGGGTCACCACAACATGAGGAACTGAATTAAAGGGTTGCAGCATTAGGAAGGTTGAGAACCACTGCTCCAGATAATTTTGGGTCAATCCTCCTACTGAAGAGCCAGACAGTGGACCAAAATGTCTGTTGTCAGGTACATAAAAGTTATCAGTTATGTGAGAATTCTGATAGCTAAGGAGAAATCAGGCAGACTGAGGTATCCATCTCCTTTGTCAAGAGGCTGACTGCCACTTTCATAATTTTTGACTACGAACTGAGAAGCCCAAGAATATCCAGTGATTTCATAGAACTAGGCAAAAAAAAAATAAAAAATAAAAAAAATAAAAGTAAAAAGTGGGGAAATGGGAGTTCTAGGCCCACTGAGGGGGAAAGGAAGCTGGGAAATGTCCCCTGGGTATACACTGATAGTGCAGGGCCACACACCAAGAAGATGAATTACCTAGAAACCAAATGGGTCTCATGAGAACTGAAGTTTATACTTGAGCGTCTTGTTCCATGATTGGGTTAAGAGAATCTGATTCAAAGAGTCAACTGTCTGTTTTTTTCTTTTTTTTAAACATTATGACATTAGCCAGAGAGGTGAACTTTCTCTATAAATGTCTCTATATAATGTTCAACATGCAATCAGATCTAATAAGGCATGCCAAAAACATCTTGATTGAAAACCCAGAGCAGAGCAGAAATCAGAAGATAATTTATAGACCCATAAAATGGTTATCACATAAAATCCACATCCAGATTCTTCAGACAGACGTTTAATTCCTGTGCTAATGTGCCTGAGGAGTCATTTGACAAGAGGAAGAAAGAAGGGCGTGGTAACACGTAAGCAAATGGGAGGTACAAAGCGAGATTCAGCAACCAAGCTGACCGGCCAAACCCAAAACGGAACTGGCTCTCAATGGAGGTATAGAGAACCAGAGTAAATAATGCAGATACCAACCCCCCTACCCCCCCCCCGCCCCCCACCCCTTATACCCCCCCTCCTCCCGACTGAAACAGCAGGTGGGGCTGACAAGATGGCTCAGTGCACTTGCCTCTAACCTGGTGACTTGAGTCTGATCCCTGAAGCTGTTATTGTCAACAGACTTGGAATTTTCCCAAAAGTCCAACAATCTTCGAAGTCCTGTCGGTTCCCTGTTGGTCTGGGACAATGGAGGTGTGTGGTGGTTGTGGTGGGTTTGATAACTGCTTGCTTTTTGGTCTACCAATCTCAACACTCACAAAGGTAAATTTCATGGTTTGCACATTACAGTCACAAATCTTTAACTGTAAATACGTGTGGCTATCCAGTGACCCAACCACACTAACTCTAGAAAATCTATCCTGTATATTCCAACACGATCATCACTGATTTTAATGATAACACGAGACACGACTGAGATTCACAAATAGAAGAAGGGTTGGAAGACTTGCTGTTTATCACACGATGCCTTACTGTTCAGCAATTAGAAAGTTAAATGCGTGGTTGTTCCAGGCAGTTGTGCAGAGGCATCCAGGTTAAGAGAGTTTACATCCCACATATACTCTGCCTACCTTTTGAAAATTCATACATACAAACACATTTTCTATTCCAATGATAAGTAAACATAAACTGATTTCCATCAAAATACAATAAAGACAATTTCAAGCAAAGAAAACAAATAAAAAGCTGTTAATGCAGTTGGGGGTCAGCACAGCTTCACTACAGTTCAAGGCCTTGGGTACTAGCCTATGAGTCACTCACCACTCTGAATGAAAAAGGAGGCCTAAAGGTGCACAGCATGCCATGCGGCTCGGAGCCCTGAGACTTTGTCCTTCTTGTGCTGCTGCAAGATCAGCAGGGCTTGCACACACCAGGCAAGCAAGGATCACTGAGCTAGCCCCTCAGCACCCAAATCACACACTCCTCTGTAGCATTCCTAGGCTACCTTCCTGTAAAGCTCATGGGAGGGAGGTGAGCTCAGTGGGGCAGCAGTATCCAAAGACAAATAGAGAACATCTCTAAGAGGGAGCTTTAAATAGGGGGAGACTAGTAAGGCGAG
Source organism: Apodemus sylvaticus (assembly GCF_947179515.1). NCBI lineage: Eukaryota > Metazoa > Chordata > Mammalia > Rodentia > Muridae > Apodemus > Apodemus sylvaticus. The sequence goes on from NC_067479.1 coordinate 65,278,185, forward strand.
GAGGACTCTGGAAGCCTGTCTCCTTTGGATTGGAGGAAGAAGATGGAAAAGGCAAAGTCAGAGAACTGTAGCTCAGAGTGATCCACTGCTTAAAACTGGAGAGAAGACACAGTCGGCCCCATTCCCTGTCGTTCAAACTGCTATTCAGACTCCATCTTGATACTTCATCGCCACAGCTACATGCATGCATACATGCGTGCGTACATGTGTGCATGTGTGTGTGTGTGTGTGTGTGTGTGTGTGTGTGTGTGTTGAAGTTGGAAGGGCCTAACACCAAGCCTAGGAGCCTGGCTTTTCTGAACACCAACAGTTAAGGTGAGGGTACGAGGCGTGTGTGTGTGTGTGTGTGTGTGTGTGTGTGTGTGTGTGTGTGAACTAGACACCACAGTGAACTAAATAACTCCATTCTTGAAGACCTACCTTCCCAGTACAATCTAGAGTACAAATGTGAACAAATGACTTGGACTCAAGGCTTCTTGAGTTTGATTTTGCATTTCATTTTGGGAAAGAGGGAATGATGGCACCCCCACACACCCAACCTAGGAAATCAAAGCAGGGAACCCAGGAAGGGCAGGGCCCAATAGGAAAATGGGTTCCACTCAAGAGGAAAGCAATTGCCACACACCAGCTTGGGCAAACTCTGAGCTCATTGTGGAGAACCTAGGCATCTGAGGGTGTTTAGTGGTCCACGTGCTAAGGCCTGTGCTCTGGACAGCAGCCAGCTGCAAAAGCAGGAGGCACTTGCCAGACCCTCTGAGGTGGCTGGGGGAGCTCAGAGACAGAAAGAGAAACGACTTTCTGAGGGTTGTGATAACTTGTTTACTGCTTAGGCTGTTGCTTCTCCCTACGTATCAGGGCACATTTACTAATAAAATCAGAAAAGTCTGTGATGTGGTCAGAACATGAGTTTTCACCTCTGAAACTCCGGGTGAAGTTTGGTGACCGTTGTGAGGGTGTTGGTAGACAGGGGTCTTGAAACTGGGTCATTGGGAGGGACTGGTGCTTTGCTCACGCAGCTGATTAGTTATCACCATGTGTATTAGTCTGGGTTCTCTAGAGTCACAGAACGTATGGGTGGTCTTTATATAGTTAGGGAATTTGTCGATGGCTTACAGTCTGTAGTCCAACTCCCCAACAATGGTCAGCAGCAGCTGTGGATGAAGTCCAAGGATCTAGCAGTTTCTCAGTCCCATGAGGCAAGCAGGCAAGGAAGAGTGAGTAAATCTTCCTTCTTCCAATGTCCTTATATATCTCCAGGCAGTGTATAGCCCAGATTAAAGGCTGTAGGTCTCCAGCAGAGGGTGTGGCCCAGAGTAAAGGCGTGTGCTTCCATGCCTTTAATCCCAAATGGTCTTGAACTCGGAGATCTCCTTGTCTTAGCCACTATGCTTCAAGATCTCTATACCAAGATCCAGGTCAGAAATTTATATCTCTGAGCCTCCAAATTAGGATCATAGGTGAGCCTTCCAATTCTAGACTGTAGTTCATTCCAGATATAGTCAAGTTGACAACCAGGAATAGCCACTACACCATGTGAGCTGTGTAGGGGGCACTGCCTTGGTTTTGGTTTATTCTTCATTCCCTCACATGCTTTTCCACCATGCTACAATGCCGCAACCGAGACCAAATGACACACGTGTGCTCTCGATGTGGATTTCCAGCCCTAGGAACCCTGAGCCAACTACACTTCTTGTATGAATTGCTCAGCATCAGGCTCTGTTGTCATAGCAACAGAAGCCGGAATACACATAGGTTACATTCAACCTTTTCATCCCAGGCATTTACTCCCTGGTCAATTGATTATTTCTAATAAATGTGAAATGGTTTGGTGTAAATGCATGCCAGCCTTCAACAGTTGTCACTTCCAGAATGTTCTTCTCAAGGTCCGAAGAAGATACTTAAAGCAAGATGTATGGGCTGAGAGGAGAGAAAATGCCGTCTCAAACTTCTCCGAATGGGCTTGTTTGCTCTGCTTACCTCATACTAAGAAGGGATCTTTCCCTGGAAGCATCCCTGGACGGCGTTTCTGCATCTGCTCCCTGGGTAATTGCTTGACCTTCTCTGCTTAGGACCAACAGAGTAAACACTGATGAGTGGAAAGGCCAAAAAGGAGGCAGCAACTTGGCAAGTAGCTAACAAGCACCGGAAAATAAATGTAGGTCTTCAGGTAATCAGGGCAGGGGAGACTGCTTTAGAGCAAGGGAAAGTAGGAGGCTCCTGCCTTGAATCTAAATCTATGGCCATGTATGGGATTCTTGCCTGCCACAGAGATGAGAACTCCCATTTGTGAATGTACACAGCAGGTGTGGTGGCTACTGATCCACTTGGCACAGAAACAACTACAGAGGCCTGCCCATTGGAGTTGTGATCTGGAAACTATCTAGGTCTAATCAATCAGGTTGGCAACCTGTCAGTCTTGGAGAGGTGTCCTAGAATCACTGTTGGGAAAGAAGTCCCTGTGTGGGCTAGTCAAGGATAGATACAGAAGAGCAAGGAGTGATTTCCCTCTTCCTGGCTTTCCCCAGCACACTTTCAGGCCCACCACTTTACTGATGCACGACTGGACTCTTCAATCCAACTGCTTAATTTTTTCCTGGAAGCCCTGCTTCATTTCAGTAAAACCACCACTTTCTTTAAAAACAAAACAAAACAAAACAAAACAAAAAACAAACATGTGACAAAATAAAACACAATAAGATAAAACAAAAAACCACCTTGTTAAAGTTGGACATGCAAACACAAGAAGGAAAAGAGTCCCAAGAACAGGCATAAGAATCAGAGACCTGTTCATTCACACACCCAGGAATCCCACAAATATACTAAGTTAAAAGCTGTAGAATATATTCAGAGGACCTGGTACAGACCTGAAAACACAACTTACATAAATCACACAGAAAACACACTCCATCACTGTTCCTGTTGCTTCTGAAACCCCAAGGCAAAGCAAAGCAAAGCAAACCTAACAAACAAACAACAGCAACAAAACCAACCAAACAACAGACAAAACTCCAGTAAGCATCTGTGACTTGTTCTCTGCCTAAGAATTCTTCACAAGTGTAGAGTCCCAGGCCACATTTGGCAAGAGCAAGCGATACACAAAGCACAAGGCAAGATCATGTTAGTTAGAATGGTCAAGCTGAAGACAATGGTCACAAATCTTCAAAATATAGACATTTCAATCAGGAATACCAGAAAGTAAATTAATAGTTCATAATTGTGTTTCTGTTGACCATTACTGTTGGCTTCAACAGTGTTTGTTAATACACTTCATGTTATTTATATCGATTTAGGTCATCAAACATTCATCATCTTTATTACAAAGTGCTCTTATGCTGTTCACAAGCTCCCTGGGAAATTGCAGGGCCAGGTAGCAAGTGCTTCCTGGCAGAGCATTAGTTGCATGTTGCCCTGTCTCAGGCTCATGCGCTGTTTGCTGGAAGAGCAGGTACCAAGAGAATTAGCACCTTCTCCTCTAGCTGAGCAGACTAACTGATGGACTCACAGGAAACGCTGATAATTTAGACCAGGAAAATTTTCTCTAATGTTGGGGCTTATTCCATAGAAGTTTTTATAATCAATGAGAACACAAATCCATATATAATACACATAAATTCACTGTGGCATTTCTGAGTACACACAGAATGTATTTTGACCATATTTACCCCCATTACTATAATCCCTTCCTACTTCTAATGATCCCTTCCTGATCCCTACTGGTTCTCCCTCTAACCCCTCACATTCTAGGGGGGAGAGAGGAGGAGTGAGGGAGGGAGGGAAACGAATTCAACCATCCAATTTTTCCTGGTCTCTCTGGAGAAACAGTAATATTAGGAGACAGGAGAATGGTTCTTTTGCCAATTTCTTAGAAATATAATAATTTCCCTCCAAATTGCAATTTAAAATTACATTTGGCATTAAATGTTGATCCTTAGAGTCTCGATATGGAACAATGCACCCAGAATGCATCTATGCACAGCCTTTGAGTAGATGAGGCAACAGCATCTATCTTCTGAGCTCAGGTTTTTCTCTCAGTGCTTTGCTTCCCTCCTCAGCCACACTTTTTGCCTTTAAATGGCTTCTCAAAGCCAGCTCTGTAAATCCCTGTCTCAGACCTGCCCAGGTCTCTTCTTCTTTTGTAGACACTTCCTGGATCTGGAGTCCAACTTGTTGTTCAAACAGACCCACAGTCCTGCTCCCCTCCAGCAGTGCCAGCTCCGCGCTTGGAAGAGTTCCAACTCAGAATTCTGTAGCTGGCCTGGGACTCTGTAGGACTCTGAGCGGAGAATGGCAGAAAATATGGAATTTCAGTACATTTTAAATCTTTCTTTTTGAATGATCTTTTCACTGTAATGATTTCCTTTCCCTTTAAAGGAGAAAATAGTACAGTAAATAGTCTTAATAAAGTAAAAATCAATTTAAAACTTTACCCCAAACAGGTGCCCATAGTAACTTGGTACAAACAAATAGTGTCCCAAAATCAAACTTCAGATCCTACAAACTTGTCAAAGTTTAGCTAAATGGAGACATACCTGTACAAGCCATGACTTTCCATGGACAAAGGATGCTAATGTGGAGTTTCAGATACACAGGAAGCCTGTGCTATGGAGCCCATGGGAAACAAAACAAATAACTAACAAAGAATCAATCAAAATTGAATATAGCAAGGTCAGCAAGATAATGTGTGCGCCAGGATGGTGAGCCTGGGACTGCAGGATCTAGCTCACAGCAGCAAGGTTCAAGCTGAGACCATTTCCAAGACCATAGCTGAGCCCCTCTCATATTTCTCCTGTCGATCCATCGATTCTTCTGGGCCCTGGATCTGTCCAGAGACAAGGCTGCCTCTGCCTGGGCAGACTGGTTGTTAAAAACACAGGGAAAATCCTCCATCAGGTTGTGTCTTGCTCCAGGCAGGAAATGTTCATAATATCAACAGGATGTCATCACTATCAGGATGACACAGGCATTTTGAGGTCATAGGGTCTAGAAGTGTCTAAGTGTGTCCCGCTAGTTAGTTCACTTACATTCTGACATTGTCCTGAGAAGAGAGATCAGTGGAAATTCAGACAGCATCCGCACAACCTCAGCTCATTCATTGTTTTCCATGTAGTAGCCCAGCAATCTATGTCACCTGTGTGTAAGTCTGAGAACTATGCTGACAAGACCCTACCCGACCCACTAGAGGGCTGCTGCCCTAGATCTACACAGGTTCCTATTTCATATGCTACAAGAGGGGACTCACATATGTGCTCAGGAGTACCTGAAACCCAGGGTAATTTTACCCAGCCCCGTCTTAGTCAGGGTTTCTATTCCTGCACAAACATCATGACCAAGAAGCAAGTTGGGGAGGAAAGGGTTTATTCAGCTTACACATTCATGTTGCTGTTGATCACCAAAGAAAGTCAGGACTGGGACTCACACAGGGCAGGAATCAGGAGCTGATGCAGAGGCCATGGGGGGATGTTACTTACTGGCTTGCTTCCCCTGGCTTGCCCAGAATGCTCTCTTATAGAACCTGGTACCACCCACAAGGGGCCTTTCCCACTTGATCACTAATTGAGAAAATGCCTTGCAGCTGAATCTAATGGAGGCATTTCCTCACCTGAAGCTCCTTTCTCTGTGTTAACTCCAGCTTGTGTCAAGTTGACACACAAAACCAGCCAGTACAAGCCCCATCAATGAATTCTCCAGGAGAGGATTTTTTTTTTGGTGAAAATTTTGTAGAATTAAGTTGAGATGTAAGGCAAACTATTGGTGACCACACTCTCAAATGAGAGCTCATATTCCTATTCTGGGCAGAGCTGAACTTGAACCTGCCGCTCCTTATTTGAATAAAGAAATCACAGTGTATCACTCTTTGGATACTGCCCTAACCTTTAGTGCTTATGAATTTGGAATTTCACACACTTTCTTGGTTTAAAATACTGTTTCTCTAGTTTGTCAACCAGTGGTGAAGACTGTGATCTACTTAACATTTTGTGAAAAAAAAAAATGTTTTCTCTGCTCTGTTTAGTGAGATGAGTGTAGAGGGCCTGGAATAAGCATGGAATTGGAGAAACCTAGATAACTGGTGAATCTTCTCCGTCATCTTAATGGAATCCCACTCACCCAGGAGGAGCACCTCTGTATATGTGTGTAAGGACACTTCTAGAGCGGTCTAACGGAACGTGGAAAAACCCACCCCAGTGTGAGGGCTCCATCCCATGGGCTGGGTCCCAGACTCAATTAAAGGGAGAAGGCAACCTAAAGGTCTAGCATTCATATTTCTGCTTCTTGACCTCAGATGTCACAGGACCAGCCACCTCCCACTATGCCTTCCCATTCGGATTGTCTGTGCCCTCAGACTGTGAGCCAAAATTAAGCCTTCAACCATCTTCTTGCTTTTGTCACAGGAAGAGCAAAGCCTGGGAACCTTCTTGTAGGCTTTGAGCAGTGGCGCTGGAATGGCTGAGGATGAAGAAATCTCACTGATGTCAATGTTGAGAGTGTTAGCCCTCCAATAGCACATCTACAATTCAGAAGCAAAATCAATACAGAGAGAGTTCTTGCTCCACCTCCATCAACCCCTGTCTGTCTGTCTGTCTGTCTGTCTGTCTCCTTTCCCTCTCTCCATTTCCCTCCCTATCTTTTCCCTCTCCTCCACCCTGCCTTTGCAACTGTTTCTCTACGGTGGTCATAGAAGCTTCCACAAACACATGGGAATGTACTAGCCAGCATTTTGTCCTTCAGGGTATAGCTAATTCGTGGCTGCTGGGCCCCAGGATATACTTCTTGGGCAGGAAGATGGATCATGAGGTAGTTTATTTAGTCAAAGGATCACTTGTGAGCCAGGAGACATGGAAACTCAGAAAGCATAGTCGAAACTGAGTGCCTGCCGAAGAGGAAACCATCTGCACCTGGCAGGCAGCTACCAAATCAGAACGGGCTGTAACGGAAAATCCACCTCCGTTCCCCGGCAGGACTGCTGCCCTCATCACAGGGAGTCTGGGTATTAAGTTTGGCAGTTCTCATAGAGCTTGCCATGCCAGGGAGGTTATTAAAACTGAACTGGAATGGTTTCATAACTCAAACTGGAAACAAGACTGAGGAGAGCGCTAACAAGGAAGTGACGGAGCAGAACGAGGTAAAGCTAGATCTGTGTGCTGTCTGGGTCAGGTTTCAGAAGCTCCCACATGTTAAAACAGGCTGAGAAGTTAGCTAAATAAATCAAAATGCCAAGTCAGACATTTAACACCCTGGGATGACTGACCAATGAGAGGAGGCTCTAGTTCACTTTGTTTACTGTGAGGAGTCTGTAGCTATATCTCCATGTCTTAAACAGCTGTCCCAGTCAAGGGAGTCTCAGTCTCCAATGCCTGCCATTGCCTCAAAGAACTGTAAGGTAGTTTCCTAGGAGAAGGGCATTCTGGGAGAAAGAACCAGAGATGGGAAGAACATAGGAGAGGTACGTTGATATGGTTACCAAGGTCATAGGTCAAATCCTTGCTGGGAAAATGTCCAATAAAACAACTCAAAACACTGGCTAAAATTTTGGAGGGTCTGACATTCACCCCCCCCCCCAGCCCTCCAGTAGCCTGCACAGCATCTTCTGTACTGGGAAGGCTGGCCAGCAGAGAAGAAGCATCCCAGTGAGTACCAACTCAGCTTCTCCAGGCCCTGAGACCAAACGGTATGCTGTCTTCAGTAATAGGGTCTTTCATTAGATTCTGGTGGGTAACCAAGAGCAACGGCAAGGGCCTAAATTGTTTTGGGGCTCAGGCTGTGGAGGTCATGTCATGTACCTGACTCCTGGCCCTGAGTTTTATGCTTTGGAGAAGACCATTATTCTCTGTGTCACAGGGTGACTACATTTAAGCATGTGTATGTGTATGTTTGTATATATATTAGATAGTATATAAAACAGTAGGTTTCCATATAGCTTTGTCAAACACCCTAACTATTAGCTATTCCTTCCTCTCCCTTTTGTTTTCTACCCTCCCATATAGTTGCATGAATGCCATGGGGGGGGGTAGCTAATCACTTTCTGGTTGGATTTAAGAGCTGCTCCACAGGAGAGGATGCACGCCTGCTGCTGTTGATCTGTCTGAGAACCCATGGCTAGAGCACTCATAGGCCCCAGGAGTGAAACTGCAACAATCATTCCACAGAGTGCACATAGCATCTATGCAATGAAGCCTTCTAAACTTGTACCTCTCTACCCATAGATTAGTGCGGCTCTCAGAATTCATCAGAGATGTGTTGTGCAGTGGCTAGCACTTAACACAAACTCACGATTAATCAAAATGCAAAGAGCAAGTGACTGTGGGAGAGCTCAGTCACAGATGGAACTTTTATATCACAACCCTCTCAGCTCAAAGCTCAGGGAACATTATGGAAAAAATGGCTGGAAAGAGTATGAGGGCCAGAGGTCACAGAGGAGCAGGTTGAAACGGTGTCTTCTGGATATGACATGTGACCACTGTAAACTAACAGCAGCTGTGGCTTCCTGCCCAAGACTCACATAAGATCATGCCAGTCAACAGGGAGGAGGCACACAGTCCCCACCCTTAACTCAGGACCTATTGACAGTTGGTGGGAAGGGGACTTAGTTTCATATAGTGGTATGATCCCTGGTAGGTTGACTGTGCTCCAGTGGGTGGCCCCACACATATCACTCACACATGATACACATGTGTACATGCAGGCAAAACACTCATTCACATGAAAAATAAAATTATGTTAAAAAATCTAACCTGAATGGTGGGTTGAATGTGTATCTGGACTACCAGTGTCTCTCTACCCCTTGCCTTCCTGGGCTCAGCTCTCTGTGAGCCCAGAGAGATCCACAGCCATGGAGGAAATCTTGTTTCCCAAACTACTGATAGCTTACAATGTGGTTCAAGTCCAAGTCCAAAAAGGAGGCTGTCATCCCAATGGGCACCAAGATTGTCCAAGGAACTTTAGATAACATACATGTCTAGGCTCTACCCCCATTAGGTAGCTTTGGGTTGGCCTAGGATGGGGTTCAGCAGGTCTGGGGCCTGTCTCTATCACCTGCTATGGTCCCATTGCACTTTAATCCGGGGCACTGGCCTCACTTCCATGTTCTTGCCAAGGGCCTTCTTCTTAGGCTCAGTCTCCCTTGACTGAGACTCCTCTGCTGTTCCTCTCTTCCCTGTGTGATTATACCCACTACCTACAGTTAGAATTAGCCAAAGCCACACAATGTGGGGTAAGAGAGCGGCTGATGCATGGGTTGTGACCTAATGGAATAAGCTCACTAGCTTGCATGGCTTCGGCTTCTTTTTTTTTTCTTTTTCTTTTTTTAATTTTGTATATTCTTTGTTTAAATTCCAAATGATTTTCCCTTTCCTGGTTCCCCCCCCTCCCCATAGGTCCCATAAGCCCTCTTCCCTCCACCCGTTCTCCAGTCAACCCCCTCCTGCTTCTCTGTCTTGGTAATCCCCTACAATGCTGCATCAGGCCTTTCCAGGACCAGGGCCCTCTCCTTCCTTCTTCTTGGGAATAATTTGATATGTGAATTGTGTCTTGGGTATTCAGAGCTTCTGGGCTAATAGCCACTTATCAGTGACTGCATTCCATGTGTGTTCTTTTGTGAATGAATTACCTCACTTAGTATGATGTTTTCCCGTTCCAAACCATTTCCCGATGAATTTCATGAATTCATTGCTTTTAATTGCTGAATAGTATTCCATTGTGTAAATATACCACATTTTCTGTATCCATTCCTCCATTGAGGGACATTTGGGTTCTTTCCAGCTTCTGGCTATTATAAATAAGGCTGCTATGAACATAGTGGAGCATGTGTTCTTATTGCATGCCGGGGAATCATCTGGGTATATGCCCAGGAGTGGTATAGTAGGGTCCTCCAGAAGTGTCATGCCCAGTTTTCTGAGGAACCGCCAGACTGATTTCCAGAGTGGTTGTACCATCTTGCAATCCCACCAGCAGTGGAGGAGTGTTCCTCTTTCTTCACATCTTCTCCAATACCTGCTGTCTTCTGAGTTTTTAATCTTAGCTCAAGGTAAGATTAATATCCTTAATATCTCTTAATATCAATGGACTCAATTCCCCAATAAAAAGACATTGACTAACAAACTGGATTTGTAAACAGGACCCTACATTTTGCTGCATACAGGAAACACCTCAGTGTCAAAGACAAACTACCTCAGAGTAAAAGGCTGGAAGACAATTTCACAAGCAAATGGTCTCAGGAAACAAGCTGGAGTAGCCATTCTAATATCAGATAAAACTGACTTTCAACCTAAAGTCATCAAGAGAGACAAGGAAGGACGCGTCTTGCTGGTCAAGGGAAAAATCCACCAAGAAGAACTCTCCATTCTGAACATCTATGCTCCAAATGCAAGGACACCCTCATTCATAAAAGAAACTTTACTAAAGCTCAAAGCACACATTGCACCTAACACAATAATTATGGGTGACTTCAACACTCCACTCTCTTCTATGGACTGATCAGGAAAGCAAACTAAACAAGGACACAGTGAAACTAACAGAAGTTTTGGACCAAATGAATTTAATAGATAGCTATAGAACATTTCATCCTAAAGCAAAAGACTATACCTTTTTCTCAGCACCTCATGGTACCTTCTCCAAAACTGACCATATAATTGGTCACAAGATAAACCTCAAGAAATATAAGAAGATTGAACTAATCCCATGCCTCCTATCATTTCACTATAGAGTAAGAGTAGTCTTCAATAGCAACAAAAACAACAGAAAGCCCACATACACATGGAGGCTGAACAATACTCTACTCAATGATACCTTGGCCAAAGAAGAAATAAAGAAAGAAATCAAAGACATTTTAGAATTTGATGAAAATGGAGGCACAATACCAAAATCTATGAGGCACAATGAAAGCAGTGCTAACAGGAAAACTCATAGTCCTGAGTGCCTCCAAAAAAAAAAAAAAAAAAAAAAAATCTGGAGAGAGCATACACTAGCAGCTTAATGGCACACCTGAAAGCCCTGGAACAAAAAGAAGCTAATTCACCCAGGAAAAGTAGAAGGCAGGAAATCAAACGCAGGGCTGAAATCAATCAAGTAGAAACAAAGAGAACCATACAAAGAATGAACAAAACCAGGAGCTGGTTCTTTGAGAAAATCAACAAGATAGATAAACCCTTCGCCAGACTAACCAAAGGGCACAGAGACAGTATCCAGATTAACAAACTTAGAAATGAAAAGGGAGATATAATAACAGAAACTGAGGAAATTAAAAAAAAATCATCAGATCCTACTACTAAAACCTATACCCAACACACTTGAAAAATCTGAAGGAAATGGACAACTTCCTAGACAGATATCAAATACCAAAATTAAATCAGAATCAAATAGAAGGGGTCATAAAAATTCTTCCAACCAAAAAAGCACAGGACCAGATGTTTTTGGTGCATAATTCTATCAGACCTTCAAAGAAGACCTAACCCCAATACTCTTCAAACTATTCCACAAAATAGAAACAGAAGGAACACTATCCAACTCATTATATGAAGCCACAATGAACATCAATGCAAAAATACTCAATAAAATTCTTGCTAACCGAATCCAAGAACACAAAACGATCATTCACCATGATCAAGTGGGCTTCATCCCAGGGATGCAGGGATGGTTCAATATACGGACATCCATCAATGCAATCCACTACATAAACAAACTCAAAGAAAAAAAAAACCACATGGTCATTTCATTAGATGCAAAAGAAAAAGCTTTTGACAAAATTCAGCATCCTTTCAAGCTAAAAGTCTTGGAAAGAACAGGAATTCAAGGTCCATATCTAAACATAGTAAAAGCAATATACAGCAAACTGATAGCCAACATCAAACTAAATGGAGAGAAACTTGAAGCAATCCAACTAAAATCAGGGACTAGACAAGGCTGCCCCCTCTCTCCATCTCTTTTCAATATTGTACTTGAGGTACTAGCTAGGGCAATTAGACAACATAAGGAGGTCAAAAGGATACAAATTGAAGACCCAGAAATGAACCCGCACACCTATGGTCATTTGATCTTCAACAAAGGAGCAGAAAACATCCAGTGGAAAAAAGAGCCTTTTCAACAAATGGTGCTGGTTCAATTGGAAGTCAGCATGCAGAATGCGAATCGATCCATTCTTATCTCCTTGTACTAAGCTCAACTCCAAGTGGATCAAGGACCTCCACATAAAACCAGACACATTGAAACTAGTAGAAAAGAATCTGGGGAAGACCCTTGAGGAGATGGGCACAGGGGTAAAATTCCTGAACAGAACACCAATAGCTTATGCTCTAAGATCAAGAATTGACAAATGGGACCTCATAAAATTACAAAGTTTCCGTAAGGCAAAGGACAAATTGGGAAAAGATCTTCACCAACCCTACATCTGACAGAGATCTAATATCCAATATATATAAAGAACTCAAGAAGTTAGACCCCAGAAAACCAAATAACCCTATTAAAAAATGGGGTACAGAACTAAAAAAGAATTTTCACATGAAGAATTTTGGATGGTTGAGAAGCACCTTAAGAAATGTTCAGTCATTAGTCATTAGGGAAATGCAAATCAAAACAACCCTGAGATTTCACCTCACACCAGTCAGGATGGCTAAGATTAAAAACTCAGGAGACAACGGGTGTTGTCGAGGAACACTCCTCCACTGCTGGTAGGATTGCAAGTTGGTACAACCACTTTGGAAATCAGTCTGGTGGTTCCTAAGAAAACTGGGCATGACACTTATGGAGGACCCTGTTCTACTACTCCTAGACACATACCCAGATGATTCCCTAGCATGCAATAAGGACACATGCTCCACTATGTTCATAGCAGCCTTATTTATAATAGCCAGAAGCTGGAAAAAACCCAGATATCCCTCAATGGAGGAATGGATACAGAAAGTGTCGATACTACTCAGCAATTAAAAACAATGAATTCATGAAATTCATAGGGAAATGGTTGGAACTGGAAAATATCATACTAAGTGAGGTAATTGATTCACAAAAGAACACACATGGAATGCAGTCACTGATAAGTGGATATTAGCCCAGAAGCTCAGAATACCCAAAACACAACCCACATATCAAATCATTCCCAAGAAGATGGAAGGAGAGGGCCCTGGAAAGGCTTGATGCAGCATTGTAGGGGAGTGCCAGGACAGAGGAGTGGGAGGGGGTTGATTGGGGAACTGATGGATGGAAGTGGACTTATGGGACTTAGGGGGAGGGGGGACAGAGAAAGGGAAAATCATTTGGAATGTGAACAAAGAATATAGAAAAAAATATTCCACAAAATAGAAAAAGAATGAACACTACCCAACTCATACAAAGCCACAATTACACTGATACCAAAACCACACAAAGATTCAGTTTCTTTTAAGAGAGTTTTAAGTGTTCTTTTTTGTAAACAGCTCCTGAGAGGCAACTGGGGAGAGTACAGTGTGAGAACAGGCGTCATCTTGGCAGGATGCTTCTGGTCAGCAAACATGGTAAGTAGAGAAGATGAAGTGTACACCATGAAAGCCCACCATGTCTAGGGACTTGAGGGTCTTGTGTCTTAGTTTTATCCCCACAGAGTTTTCCCTGAATACACCAACATGTCTACAGAGATTTAAAGACTTCCTTACCTATTTACTTATTATTTTAACTACTATAGTGTTGGCAAATATGGTCACAATATTTCAGAATCAAAAGAGTAAGTTTTCTTTTTTTAATGCAGGTAATATGTCCATGGTTTAAAATAAAAAGATAGTGGTGTCCCAAGGAAAGCAATTTCAACATGGAGATCCTAAGTAACTTTTAAATTTTCTCTGTAACATGGATATAATATAAATCTTCAATATTCCAAATAGACTCGTGGCATCTTAGAAATTACAAGACCCAACCCATCATAGGTTCCAGGATATAAAATCTAAGAAGCCATTTGAAAGAGTTTCCTTTTAAAGGATAATGCTCCCAGGGCTGCCAATGACTTCCTAGGGAGTATTTTCCAAGTTCAGTAATCCAGAAACTCAGAAGCCATTGCAGCTTCAGAAGATCAGGCAACATGCAGCAGGTTCATAGTCCCTAAAGAAAGTGGAACAGGTTGATTACTGAAGAAATGGTCATGAAATCCAGGCTGGCATCACGATCCCAGGATACTGGAGACCCAGGAATGCAGAACATCTTTTGAGGCAACCTAATGGCAATGAGTGGAACCATGTATTCCGCCAAAGTCATACTCCAAAGGCCAGGGCTGCTCAAGCGTATTAGACACTTTCGAAAGAGTTTAGTTTAGCTTACTGTTCCAGAGGGATACAACTTCATTACGATAGAGACACATGGTAACAAATAACAGCATGGCAGCCAGAGCAGAAAAATGAAAGATTTCATCTTCAACCACAGCATGAAGCAGGGAGCAAACTGGCAATGAGGCAACACTGTATACTCTCAGTGTCTCTCTCAGGGACATTCTTCAGCAAGGCACATCCTCTCCATAGCTTCTACAGTCAGGGTCAATCTAACTAGGGACCAAGTGGTCAAACCTGTGTGTTGGGGGCACCTCATTCAAACCACCCCACCAAGTCAGTTAGAGCTATGGAGACACCTCCATGTTCCCCAGATGTTCAAGATTTCACTGCAGAACGGAATATTTCCTAGGCTGGGTTTCAGGGTTGTTTTCTTTCGTCTTTCCTTACAATGCCCACGTTCTTTGCTTTTGGCTTGGGAACCTCTTCTATGTGCAGTTCTGTATTGCCTAAACATGGAAAGTTCATAACTTTCTTACTTGACTTTATACAACACCAGAGGTCAGGGGCTTCTTTGCTTATAAACTGTCAGTTTCTTTTAATATTAAATTACTAGAGATATTTAAAAGGCTGAAAAAGAAAATTGAAAATGGCATGAGATCCCAGAGCAGTGGCTTAAGGAGCAGTGAACTCTTCAGACCGGAGGCACCAGCTGCTCCACAGAAACACCTGTCTGGCTCTTGGCCTAGTTTTAGGGTTTTTAAAATTGAGAACTTCAGACACCCATAGAATGAGTATTAATCAAGTCTACCTTTTGTCCTTCCTTCCCCAAAATCCTTCCCTACCCCTGCCACCTCTATTCCCTCTCAATCTCATGAGCTCTTTTTAAAATCCCACTCAATATACTTAGTGTCACCTGGGTATGCCTGGTATAGAACCACCCACTGGGGTATGGGTAGCCTTGTAGGAGCTGTGTTTCTAAACAAAACTGTCTCTCTCTCCCCTAGCAGTTATCAATAGCCAGTAGGTCCTTAGGTAGGAATGGGATTTCATTATCATCTCCTGACTCCATGTTGGGATTTTGACTGGCTTGATCTTTTACAGGCAGGTTTGTGCATGCTGTCATAATTGCTGTGATTTTATGTGTGCACGTGCTCTGCTGTGCCCAGGAAACAATATTTCACTGTAGTTATCCACTAGCGATGGCTGTACAGGTTTTCGCCCCCTCTTCCACAATGATGCCTTGAGAGAGATTGATAAAGATGTCTCACTTAGAGCTTAGTACTCATTCCACAGACTCTTCTTTTTGCACACTAACCAGTTGTGGGCATCTGTGTTATTCAACATTTACTGCAAAAAGAAATTTCTCTGATGAGGGCTGAGAGATGCATTAACCTGTGGGTGTGATGAGAAGTCCTTAGGAAGTCAATTTAACTCTATTTTTATTTAGTAGAATAAAAGTGGACTGTTCTCCTCTAAGGCCTCTGACCCACCTAGCTGTGAGTTCTTGTCTGTGTTTGCAACGCCAGCAGGAGTTTTGCCTTATACTGTGTGCCTTAAATTCAGTGAGAATGTGGTTGGTCCCCGGTATAGTTGTGCCATTACTGTACCAGCAAACATCTTGATAGGCCAATTATTATTGTAGCTCACATGGTTCTCAGCTGGGTAAAATTGGTGATTACTTTTAGCCTGTTTTGTTGTTGTTGTTTTGGTTTTGGTTTGCTTGTTTTTTTTATCTCCCTATCATCATTTTCTATTCTTTCTCCACAACTTATTTTTTTTTTCTATTATAATTAAAACTTATTTCCCGGGCTGGAGAGATGGCTCCACGCTTAAGAGCACCGACTGCTCTTCCAGAGGTCCTGAGTTCAATTCCCAGCAACCACAAGGTAGCTCACAACCATCTGTAATGGAATCTGATACCCTCTTCTGGTCTGAAGACATGTATAGTGTACTTAATTACCCAAAATAAATGAATAAATCTTTAAAAAAAAAAGCAACTTATTTCCCAAGATACATTTTTTTAAGCATTGTGATTTCGTGTCTTTCCAAATCCCATGGCTTCTGGATGGAGGAGCCTCTGGGTGTGACTTCCTTCTACAGGCAGACGGACGCTCATCCAAATCCTCCTCAGTTTGAAATGGTTGCCTTTAGGTCAGTGTTTTCCCAGCAGTGTTTCAAACTCCTCAGTGGAAGCCAAAACT
Organism: Apodemus sylvaticus; assembly: GCF_947179515.1. Lineage (NCBI taxonomy): Eukaryota > Metazoa > Chordata > Mammalia > Rodentia > Muridae > Apodemus > Apodemus sylvaticus. The sequence goes on from NC_067479.1 coordinate 65,294,605, forward strand.
GTGACAGAAAGAAGACAGGGAAGGAGGAGAGGCTCTCTGACCTCCCTAGAGAGCCCCGGTTGTATGTTTTCAACCTGAGGGTGTTTTCTGTAATATTTAATCTTTACATTATAAAAACAGCTTGAGAGTTATTGATTCTAGCTTCATAATCTTACTTTAAGATAAGAAACACAAAGTTTAAAGTAGCTCACTAAATTGTCCAAGGTCACAAATAAGATGTGCATTCTGGTCTAAGCCAGGAGTTTAGGGGTAGATCTGAGACCTGAGGAGGGTGTTTGGAGAGGAGGATCTGGCAGACTCTCCCAGCCAGACAAGGACAAAGGATGTTCCAGATCTCACTGAGCAGAGGGGTTGGAATATGGCATACAAGTGTATGATAGGTCAGGTGTGAACAGTATGGATCCTGGCTGGGGCTGTCAGGTTTGGAGATGAGTAATCAGAAGTGGCCAGATGAGACTTCAACACTGTATGTGATATGGGCTAGATCCCAGTTAAAATGCAATACTTAGCATGTGATTACATTTCAAAACAACCATGGAAAACAAAAACAAATTAAATGGCTTTTAGTAATCCTGGTGTGGTATAGTTGTTACATTGCTATTCTGAAATGATTGTGGATATATAGTAGGACAGAGCAAGTGAGTAAGTATGTGTACTCAAATTCTATACATGCCACTATCACAGAGAACCTGGATTCTGAGCATACAGAAAGGAGAGAGACAGATCATGGTAAAAATACTAAGAAACAATGGACATCTATAAAACATTGAACACCCAGGACTCCCAACTGAAGGTTTCAAGATAATGTTTTTCAGGAAAAGAAACTAAGATTCTCTATAGAAGTGATAGTCTGGGTAGTGAGGTAATGAGATAAAAGGATTCAAGGCAGCTCAAAAAATGCTGCTTTACTTGGACTTCTCTAGACCAGTAGTTCTTAACCTTCCTAATGCTGCAACACTTTAATACACTTCCTCATGTTGTGGTGACCTCCAACAATAAAATCATTTCATTGCCACTTTATAATTGCAACGTTCCTACTTTTATGAGTTGTAATGTAAATCTCTGATATGTAGGACACCTGATATGTAGGATACCTGATACCCAGCCTCCAAAGTGTTCAGGACCCACAGATTGAGAAACACTGTTCTAAAGGAACAGAATTGATAGAATGAGTATATATGTATATGTACAAATTGTGTTTGTGCATGTGCATATGATATATATATATATATATACGTATATATATATACGTATATATATATATATATATATATATATATATATATATATATATATATATATATATATATATATGGCTTATAATTGCTATCTCCCAATGGAACCATCCAGAACAGAATCTGATAGTTGTTCAGTGCATAAGGCTGGATGTCTCAGTTGGTCTTCAGTATACATTGAAATCCTGAAGAATCTGGCTCTAAAGGCAATAAAGGAATGAACTTTCCAGCAAGGGAGAAGGCAAAAGACAAAAAAACCAAACCCTTCCTTTATTTTGGCTGCCACCAGAAGGTGTGGGCTAGATTTAGGATGGGTATTTCCATCTCAAATGATCAATCAAGAAAATCTCTCACAGGTGTACCCAGCTACCTGAATTTAAGTTGATTCCTGAGGTAGTCAAGTGGACAACCAAGGATAGCTATTATAGATGTATTCAAGAGAAGACTGCTATTGGTTAAAATACATCAAAAGACTTATATAATTTTTATACCTAACATTGCTTTAAAAAGTCTTTAGTTCTTGAAGACCCTCATTTTTCATCTTCAAAGACTGCTTCTAGAATCTGAGGAATGAAGAGAAAGAACCTCTCCCCTGCCTTTCCAGGAGGAGATCAAAATCTAAATAAGAAAAGAATTGAACAAGCATTGGGTTATCACTATTTGAAAATCTTCAGTGAAGTAATAAACATCTAAACCAATTCTACAAAAAGACAGAAAAATCCAAATTATAGGACATTATGACATAGACACAATCCACTCAGACATAGAAATTTGAAAGCATTATGAAAATAGAGCTTAGACATTAAGAAGACCAATACTGCAGAACTCTTCACCACAGTGTGTAACCGGTCCTGGAATTCCAGTCCAAGCAACAAATCTTTGAAACTCCATCTACAAGACCATTGGAAACTTGAAGGCTGAAATCTTGGTTCACTCCGTACAAATGGGTACAAATGGGTGCTATGGAAAGCTCTGTGCGTGTAGCCCAGGAGGTTGCAGAAAGCCCGGAAGGGGTGTTACTTCCCATGATGCATGGAAGGGTGATGAACTTCTGAGTTCCTTAACTCACAATTCCTAACACACATATCAGTCATCTGTCATCACCAAAGGTCACAGAACTGATCTGACAAAGCAGGGACTCTGCACTTCAGAGAATTGGGCTGCACCCTCACCCTGTCATCCCACATTGTAACTCAGAAACAGAACTTGGTTTGAAAGGGCCCTCAATTCCCATATTGGTTGACAGAGAACACCCTCTGATTTTAAGCAAGACTGTGATTCTATTATATATGACTGGAACTGGTTGGCCAGCAGAGAATGGGCTGGAACCGACAGACAGAGCCAAAGAGATGTGTGTTCCTTTACACAAGCATCCCCAGAGAGTTAGGCTACTACCAGAGCAGACAGGGAGACTGAAGTGCATAGTACCTCATCTCACTTCCTGTTGCTTTTAAGTGACCAGGGTTCCTCTCAGTGTGTGAGAGGTCTTCTTCTGGGTAAAACAATATTTTGAGTTTGTCTGTAGATTGTCGAAGCTAGTTTCTTTTGTTTTTTGTTTTTGTTCATTTGTTTTGTTTGTTTACTTTGTTTTTTTCCTTTTGGAGCATGTCAGCGGAGGCCTGTGGGAAGTTGAATTTGGGAAATAGGCTTACCCTGGGAGAAGTGTCTGTGGCCCTACGGGAGGGAGGGTGTAGCCTCTCCTTTTAGGAGACATGGGGTTCTCGGTCTCTGCTTACTAGCAGGCGACATAGAGAGCTCCAACGCTCAGGCAAGGCACATGTTCATTCTGCTTTCCTCAAATCTGATAATTCACTTGAAAAAGCTTGCCATTCATTCAAAACACAAAATGGTTTTAGTTTCTAGCATGAGAGAGGAACCAGATATAGAGCAATGAGCAGTCCAGATGGCTCGTGCAATTCTCTTTCAGACTATGACGTCACCCGTGAGTCTAAAATTTCCTACCAATCCCACCAAACATTCTCCAACACTATGCCCTGAAAATTACACAAGTATGGATTCTTCATCTTACTTCATTTTAGCTTTCCGTTTATGTCTCTTCTACAAAGCGAGCAGGAGGAAACTGACAGACTCCAGGGATCTTTGCAGAGTGGTGGGCTTTGCATCTGTCCATTAGAACTCTCACCCTGAAAGAGAAGACCCCTGGGAGGGAGTTCTGGCTGGAAAAGCTGATCCCGGAAGGAGAGCCCTAGAAACAAAGGGGAATGTGTTTGCTCTGACCTTTTCCTATTGCTTCTGAGGCAGCTCCTGAAGGGGTGGTGTTAGCCTGGAGCTCTAATCCCAGACAACCCGGGAGCTAGGAGCAGAATCAAAGGCAGCCAAGCTTCAGTGCACGAGGCCAGCACACAAGTGTTTCATGACAATGTGATTTCTGAAAGCTGACCAGGTCCTAAGCCCTTGGAGCACCTGAGTGAGGAGCAGACATTTTTGGAAACTGGACCATAGCTTGTATATATAACACTTCATGCATACACCAACACACAGACATGAACACAGACAGACAGTAAGACAGACACATAGACAGACAGAGAGACAGTAAGACAGAGAGACAATAAGACAGACACACACACATTGCTTCTCGGCCTTTGGGCTAAGATCAAGTGTAAGACAGACACACAGACAGACAGAGAGACAGTAAGACAGACAGTAAGAAAGACAGTAAGAAAGACAGACAGAGACAGACAGAGGGAGAGGAGATTATCCTTGGGAATTGAATTCTGAATGTTCTCCCAGCCCATGACAGCTCTGGTAATAGGTAGCATTTATGTTATTTCAGTCAAGCTAAGCAGCATATGTACTTATATTCTCTGGATTAAAACCATGGCATTCCTAAGCTTTGAGGCCATATATCCTGCCTGAGTTAATTCCAAACCTCCCTGATGCTTTCTAGAACATACATACAAAACTCCCTGGTGTGATAGCTGTCTCCCCTAAACAGCTTTCCCAGACTTCAGTCTCAGAGAAGGGCTGAGACTCCAGGATCCTTTTCTTCCTAGGACTGCAAAAATCTTGCAAACTGAACCCCTGCTTCATAGGGTTGTAAGGACTTATGAGAGCTTGTAACAGGTAACATTTGAAAAGGCCAATCAGTGGGTAGATACACATTCAGTGAAGACTTCATGAGGAACACAATGTAAGTCTCCTGCCTCAGGAGACTTCCATCTTTCCTAGACTGGCTGTTTTCATACTAAAATGTGAATTTTGGAAGACTCACTCATCACAACAGTCACACACCCTGGGTCCTGAAGCACACTGAAGGAGGTGGCTGTTAGTGGCTGGGAGTGGAGAAGGTGCAGAGGGTACAGGCCTAGGCCTGAGCATAGGGCAGGCAGCTGTCCTTGTAGTTTGCTTGTGGAGGTTCTGAACCTCTGTTTAAGTAAGGGGCTTCTTTCTTGCTGTCGATGTCTCTCTTCAGAAGTAGAAGAGTGTTCATTTACTTCCTGTATTTTCACAGATTCTCTGTTTTCCTTTTAAGATTAGTGGACCTAAAAATATTCACCTGGCTAAATAGGGAGCCGAGATGCAAAGATTTTCCTGAACAAAACAACAATAGCTTATGCTCCAAGATCAAGAATTGACAAATGGGACCTCATAAAATTACTGAGTTTTTGTGAGGCAAAGACACTGTCAAAAGAACAAAACAGCAACCAACAAATTGGGAAAAGATCTTTACCAAGTCTACATCCAATAGAAGGCTTATATCCAAGATATACAAAGAACTCAAGAAGGTAGACTCCAGAGAGCCAAATAACCCCATTAAAAATGGGCTACAGAGCTAAACAACAAAACATTCACCTGAGGAATATCAAATGGTGGAGAATTGCCTAAAGTAATATTCAACATCCTTAGTCATCAGGAAAATGCAAATCAAAACAACCCTGAGATTTCACCTCACACCAGTCAGAATGGTAAGATAAAACACTCAGGAGAAAGCAGATGCTGAGGAGGATGTGGAGAAAGAGGCATACTTCTCCACTGATGGTGGGGTTGCAAGCTGGTACAAACACCCTGGAAATCAGTCTGGCGGTTCCTCAGAAAACTGGGCATGATACCACTGGAGGACCCTGCTCTTCCACTCCTGGGCATATACCCAGAGTATTCCCCAGCATGTAATAAGGATACATGCTCCACTATGTTCATAGCAGCCCTATTTATAATAGCCAGAATCTGGAAAGAACCCAGATGTCCCTCAATGCTGGAATGGAGTCAGAAAATGTGGTATATATATCCAATGGAATACTATTCAGCCATTAAAAACAATGAATTCATGAAATTTTTAGACAAATGGATGGAACTGGAGAATATCATCCTAAGTGAGGTAACCCAATCACAAAAGAACACTCACGGTATGCACTCACTGATAAGTGAATATTAGCCTAGAAGCTTGGAATACCCAAGACACAATTTGCATATCAAATAAAGCCCAAGAAGAAGGAAGGAGAGGCCCCGGGTCCTGGAAAGGCTCAGTGCAGCAGTGTTGGGGAATTCCAGGACAGCGACATGGGAAGGGGTGGATTGGGGAACAAGGGGAGGGAAGAGGGTTTATGGGACTTTGGGAAGGGGGATTCAGGAAAGGGGAACTCATTTGAAATGTACATAAAGAATATATCAAATAAAAAAAGAAAATTGATATAAATGATAAAATGATAATAAAAATGATAAAATAACTAACTGGCTTTGCACTCCCCAAAATATGTACTAAAATTCAAAGATTCTATATAAAACAGGATATGAAACTTAAAAAAAAGAAAATAAAATAAATGTGTTTCTCAGCTTGTAGCATAACAATGTCCTAATAAACTCATCACCAGTTGCAAGTGGTCTAAGTAGAAATCATATGTATTACTCTACATGCAGCCTAGTTCAGGCTACTTAAATATGTTAAGAACACTTACTTCAGTCTGCACATCACTGTACTCAAGGCCAGTTTTTTTTTAATTGTTTATTTTTATATGTGCAGGTATTTGGCTTGCTTATATATCTGTGTACCATGCTCGTGCAGTGCCTGAGGGGGCCAGAAGAGGGCACTAGATCCCTTGTTATTGGAGCTATAGAAGGTTGTTAGTGGCCATGCAGGTGCTGGGAACTGAACCCAGGTACTCTGGCTGAGACACCTTTCCCGCTTCACCCAAGGCCCAGGTTATTAATGAACTGTTGCTTACCTGTGTAGCTTCTTGGACAGTGTCCTGAAGGTGGAGGCTGAATGCATGTGAGTGTGCCTTGGTCCCATTGTAATGTGAGATGTCATTGGCTGGAAAGTGTGCTTATTTTTTTACAACAGTAGTAACTTGCTCCAATTTTCATTCCCAGTCACATTTTTCCCAGTCCATCTTTCATTGGAATGTTTTAATTAGCCAGTGGAGACTCATTGTAAGTGCTTAGCTCAGGTAGTGGACAGTGAAGACCGAATCATTTTGAGGAATACATTCAATAATACCACATCTTCGAGGCTAATGATTTACAGTGTAACTGGACAAGAGAAGGACCTTTAAGCTGGGAATGGGGGCCATAGCCCTTGTCAGGTGGCCCTGAAAGAAATATTTTATACTTTAAGTGGACATTTCTGGTTTCTTTGGAAACTCAGCTGTGTCACATGATGTCTTTTTGGAAGCTGTCTCGTGAGAGGATATTTTGGGGAAGCAGACATGTGAGATGTCATGTGATGTTTTGCTGGTGTAGAAGCTTGAGAAGACGTGTGACAATTGGAAAGAGTTTAAGTAGAACCCCGCAGATGGTGAAAGGATGCTCTTGCATTCTACACTGTGGAACACGTCTCTGGTCTTCACTGTCTGTGCAACACTTCACTGGTCTTTATTGGTCTTCACTGGTCTTCATCTCATAGAGAGAAATGTGCCAAAGACCTTCTAATGGTAATTTGGCTGATTCTTGCCACTTCCACTGACTGGTGCTGACTCAGCAGAGCCTTGCAGTTTCTGCTGGATTGAGCCGCTGCTACTAATTCATGGTTGGTGTTTGTTATTGAACTGGACTGTTGGTATTCTGACAACAAAGAATTGAATGGCACAAGAGAACTACTTCTAAACAGGTTCACAACCCCCCTTTCCTATAAACTGTCTTTTTCCTCTACTTCTGGTTGGTGGGCTAGAATGGATCTTGATGCCTCCAAGAACCCTACATAAAATAGGCTTTGAAAAATCTAAGCCAACATGTCCTCTTTTTCCGACTGCTTATCTCTATACTGGGATAGTGAGTGACATCATATTGACTAAACAGACATGCCATTATACCTCCAGTCACTAATCAAAGGTAGGGAAGAGAAAAGAAGTGTGTGTGTATGCGCTACAACTTCAGAAGATAGAGAGGGGTGCTGATAAATCAGGAAGGGAGGCAGTGCAGTTGGTATGTGCCCCTGTGATGGAAACCAGCCACCTGAGGAGGTTGGTGTAATCTCATTCAAAACAAAACACAAATGGTCTCCCCTCATTAGCTTCTCTCCTGTGGACCCAAATCCCTCCCTGGAGACAACCATTGGCTTCTGTTTGGGGTTATCCTTCAAAAATATTCTAATGCTGTTAGAATGGTGTATGTACACAGATGTCTACATAGACATTTAAAAACTTTATGACAGGATGCTAAATTTCACAAATAAATGACTTGTGAATATGTTTTATCTGAAAAATATTTGGCCACTGAGAACTCTGTGCCACATCTTTTATCTGCCCCTTACAAAATCCTATCTCTGCATGTTGAAATTCATCAGGATTTTCTTCCTCTGTTCATACTTAACATTAATACAGTGGTTCTCCACTTTCCTAATGCCGTGACCCTTAAATACAGTTCCTCATGTTGTGGTGACCCCCAACTATAAAATTATTTTCACCATAACTTCATAAATATAATCTTGTTAGTGTTATGAATCATAATGTAAATATCTTACATACAGGATATCTGATATATGACCCCTGTGAAATTGTCATTTGACCCATAAAGGGGTTGTGACCTCAGGCTGAGAACCGCTGCAACAGATCTCACTGGGTGTAGCTTGAGCTTTTGCTAGTTTTATTTCCTGTTAATCCTTTCCATCAGCAATGCTTGTTTGAGTCGAATAAACCCCTAACAGTTTACACAGGGATCTCAGAAAGTCTACAATGAAAGTCCTAGTGACTCCACCCTCTCTATGCTTCAGGTGTTTCTATGGTGCTCAACCCTGTGTGCGCCTGCTTTTACTCCCGTGGGGCACAGAGCTGCCAAAGCAGTTCAAAAGACAGTCAGTGTTCCCTGAACTGCAAGAAAGGAGAAAGCATGAATCGGTCCTGCTGTGAAGACAAGTCTGTGTTGGGGAATATCATCTTACTGATGGAGGACATGGCAGTCACAGGCTATGGTCCCCTGTGTCTCCATGTTTGGCACATTCCCTCTGTAGTGAGATTCAGGCTAGCTTCTGCAAGTAACTCCTATGGGCCACTGGGTACTCTAGGTCCTCAAAAATACCCCCAAGTTTCTTTAAAATTAGAAAATAAAAACAACTGTTGGGTAAAAGGAAAAGATTTTGTGTATAATAGGTAGGGATTTTTTTTATGATAGAGAAGCCATACAATATCATTTTTAAATAAAAACAATTTATGATATTTAAGAGACTTACAATGGGGGAAGGTCCATGAAGATGAAATTATAGGGCTTCTGAGGAACAAGCCAGCCCAGTACAGTAGCCTCTAAAAGATCACCTTCCATGGCTTGATAAAAACGAAGTTTGCTTGTTCAGAAACACTCTACATCTGTGTGACCAGTATGTCCTTATTTTCTTGCAAGGACAAGAAATTTAAATACTAGGCCACCTGGGCAGAGTCCAGCCTCCTGACTGGCCTGGTTCTGCCTGGTCCCAGTGAATATAGTCAATGCATCCCTAGTCCAGGTCAGCTTAAGACACACAGAGGAACCAGCCACCATACTAGGTCTTTTATCTGGGTGTCATTATCTGTCTTTGTACATCAGCACTTCCTCTGGGAGTCCCAAATCAATAATACTTTTGGAGGAGCCTTCACATTGCTAAGGTGGGAACTGAGGTGTGAAGTGGAAACTTCCAGTCTCTTTGGGAAGTTAGTTATGCCAAATGATGTTTTGCTGGGGCACACAGGTGAAAGGATGTCTTGCTAAAGCAAACATGTGAAAGACTGTCTTCCTGAAGCAAAGGCAGGTGAAAGGATGCTTTGATATAGGAAACCTGTGAAAGGGTCTGGGATGAGGAGTGCAAATTGACCTCAGAGACAGTGGGAGAAGAGCACTGGGCATTGGTTTGGTTTGTTCTGCTTCTCTATTTTTTTGCTACCAACACACATGTATTGGTTCACTTTACATAACATTGTTGAGCTCAACTTGTGATAATTCCTACATTGAGAGAAACTTGCCCAAGAACTGCTCATGAGGTTCCTGCAATAGCTTGCCGCTTCTGCAGACCTGCCTTAGGCCAGCTGGGGAGCCTGGAAGTTTCTTCAGGATTGAACTACAGCTGCCTGGTGTCTGCTTGCTGCAAGCACTAGACTATAGCTGATGGTTCATGCCTGGTGTCTGCCTGCTGGATAGGTCTGCTGCTGCTGGGTTGTATTTGGTGTTTGCTACCAGACCCAAACTGCTGCCAAAGAAGAATTAAAGAACTATTGCTGAACAGGTCCACTTCCCCCATATCCTAATATCTTTTCTCTTCCACTACCTGTGCTGGGTGGTGGGCTAGAGGAGAGGTTGAATGCTTATTAAAGTAGGTGGAAACAAATCTATGCCTACAGAGGTGGAGCTGGGCATATTAAATGCAGAGCCAGATAGATATGGATGAGCAAGTAAAGGTCTGCAGCCCAACCTGGTGACCTGAATGTGTCCCTGGGGCATATTTGGTGAAAGTAAAGTCTATTACCAAGAGAAAGTTGCCTTCTGATCTCCACATGGCACACACTTACCCCCCCCACACACACACAATTAAAATGTAAGACGATTTTAAAAGCAATATGGGAGATGTGTAAACATGGGGCATTTGAATGGCCTCTGTTCAATTCTCAGCACAAAACAAACAAACAAACAAACAAACAAAAACAAAAAAAACCAAAACCCCACCAAAACCTAAACCAAACCAAATCAAAACAAAAACAAAGAAGAAAAGAAACAAAGCTGTATGTATCATCTCACAAAATTTAATTTGTCTCTGTCTGATAAAATTTTTGTAAGGAGTAAAACAAAACATGATTTTTTTCTCGTGAGGCAGCAGCTCACTACACTGCTCAGATTGTCCTCAAACTCCCTGTCACACTGCTCCAGCCACAACAATGCTGAGACTCCAGCCCAAGTGCCATTGTGCCAGCATGACTTCTACAGAGGGGACCCACAAATACCTCTCCTCTGCTCCCGCTTTTCATCTCTCTCAAGTACCTCTTACCCCTTTCCAGAAAGTCAAACATCTAGATAAAAATGTTAAGGGCCAGTGACAAACTGCCTTCTCTTTGGGCTGAAATTTTTATGATTTCTCCACTAAGACAAAGGTTCTGGGCTGGACAGTTTCTGCTTGTGTGTTTCAGGAACAGTAGGCCCATTCTTCTACCTCCGCCCCCCCTCTCTCTTCTCTCTCTCATTCTTTCTTTCTAAAAGGCACCATTCTAAAGTGCTTACCCCTGTGTTGAGGCCTGTTTACTCTCTCTGAGGTGACAGCGAGAAGCCATCCCCATCCACTGGACTTAATGTGTTCACATTCTTTCCATCGCTGTGTCATTACAGACATTCTAACTGCTGGACACTCCCTGTTCTTCCACAGGGCTCTATGCCATAGAATGACCTTGACATGACCTCAGAGGGATTTGCCCTTAGCCCCCTGATTACATCACAGCTTTGCAACCTGACCTTTTCTCCCACAAAAGCAAGAGTTGCATTTTGTTCAATAAACAAATGAATACAGAGCTCTCTTCACAAGCAGTCATTGGGAAGACTGGGAGAGAGGGGTTACATTATGATTAGTGAACTGTTTGTATTTGAGTCTGAGATAAATTATGCAATTTGTATATACTGTGGATCTGCAGCGTCACACTGAGCAGCCCACCAGAGGTCTGTGGGACTGGAACATCTTCTGTCCCCAACCAGATGGTACAGATGACATTTCTGGGAGCCAAATAATGTTTCGAATGTAACATGTTGTACTATATATTCGCTGTTTCTTCTTCAGTGCTCCAGCATATTAAGTAAGGAATCAGTCTCGTTAGCAAATTATCCATGTACTTGCTTGCACAACTGGCCACTTAGGACGTACATGGGCTGCTTGATAAGCTCTCCTCTCCTGGCAGATCACAAGGCATACAGCAGGCTTTTGTTACTTAACAACCTTTCTTTGGAGATACTCCACACTGATAATTTAATTTTAGATTCATACAAAATTTGAGCAGAAGATGGAGAGCATCCATGGACTTCCCATGTCCTCAGTAGAAACGACCCCTCCCACAAGGCCCCACAGTAGACTGGTCCATCTATTACAATACTGTCGCCTAGCGTCCATGGTTTGCATTAAGGTCCATGCCAGCGCTACACATACTGTGGCTTTATATGGATGTATAGCTGGTGCCCACCATTGTGGGGATATGGGTGTACTCTCCCTGCTTGCTATAGTTGGGTATAGGTACCCTGTGGGGGCTGGGGTTAAAGGCTTGGTCTGTCTGTAGGAGGAGCTGTTGGGAGGTGGTGAGACTTGGCTGAAGGAAGGCAGGTCATTGCTTGATTTGTAGCTTTGAGGTGGATATTGGGATAGCAGCTACTTACTGAGGTAGTACAGCCATGAGGTGAATATAACTTCTCTGCCATGTGCCTCCCCCATGAGACATCATGCATCATAGCCCCAAAGCAATATGGCAAGTGACTTCAAACCTACACTTCTTTTCATTTCTTTTCTTTTTTCTTTTTTTCTCTTCTCTTCTCTCCTCTCCTCTCCTCTCCTCTCCTCTCCTCTCTTCTCTTCTCTTCTTCTTTTCTCTTTGTTGTTACGTGAGATATATAGATAGATAGAGATAGAGATAGAGATAGAGATAGAGATAGAGATAGAGACAGAGATAGAGAGGCAAGTGTTCCATGGTCTGCCTGTGGAGTACAGAAGACTTTGTGAAGTTGATTCTCTCCTTTCACCTTTACACCTAAACAAATGAATACAGAGCTCTCTTCACAAGCAGTCATTGGGAAGACTGGGAGAGAGGGGCTACATTATGATTAGTGAACTGTTTGTATTTGAGTCTGAGATAAATTATGCAATTTGTATATATTGTGGATCTGCAGCGTCACACTGAGCAGCCCACCAGAGGTCTGTGGGACTGGAACATCCTCTGTCCCCAACCAGATGGTATAAAGCTGTCTATGTACTGGGACCATACTTTACCTGGTCCCAGAGGTCACATGCAGGGCACCAGGCGGATGTGTCTTTACCCACTGAGCTTTCCTGCTGTCCCTGAACCTACATTTCTGACTCCATATAACTCAAATAAGTTTTTCCTTCTTTTAGTTTATCTTGGGTATTTTGTTAAAATGATGAAAAGCTGACTGATAGCTGCCCTCCCCCACCCCCAGCACTTCTTTCTTTCCTTCTTGCCCCTGAACACCCTTCACCATCTCCTCAGTTTCACTTTCTCTAGAGCACTGCATAGTAGTGCTCACACAATACAGAACATTTCCAGATGGGCATCTTTCATTTACTAATGTGCATTGATTTCCATTCCATGTTTTTTCTTGGTTTGATCAGTCATTTTTTTAAATCACTAAGTAGCCTACATCATCTACATCAGTTCTACATCTGGTTGTAGAACTTTGTTCATCCCTTTATCTACTGAAGAGCACCACATGCCATCTAATGATCAGCAGTTATGGATAATGAGGCTGGAGCATCCCTGTGTAGAATTTTACGTAGACAGCTTCATACTCCTCTTCTTTTTTATTACAATGGTATCATTTCACATTATGAAGATGTCATACATTTTCTGCCTTTAGTGAACATTTAGGCTATTCCCAGGCTTTTGGTACTATAAATGGCATTCTAATGCATAGCCTTAGTAAATGCATGCTTAAGATAAATTTCTATAAGTGGAATTTCCAGGTCAAAGGGTATAGGCAAGCCATCATTTTGATGTATATTTCTAAATTGACCCTCACAGAGGTTGTAAAAATGTACCCTCCCCAGCAGTGTGTGGGAGTCCTGATGTTCCGTGGCGTTTGTTATTCTTTCCTCATGGAACCTTTCTCCATTCCTATCTTCCCACGGCCCTTCAGAAAGGGCATGTCTCTATTGCCTTATGCAAGCCAGCTATGGGGGTTTCTCTTCCTTTGTGCTCTGATGCTCTTGGTCATGGATTCAATGATGTTGGAGAACATAAGTTCTTCCCAACGCACCTTCCATTAAGGGTCTTTCAAATGGCATATGTACCACCGTAGATTTGTTCATGAAGACCACAAACTGTAAACGACAAAACCAACTGTCAAATATTTCCTAAGAAGTTCCTGGTGATTCAAATATGGCTGTTCACAGTAGGAAGGTTCTTTAAATATTTTCATGACAGTTGCTTCTCTGAGATCATGAATAGACTCTACCAACATATACTTCCTTTGATTTTTAGAGTAAAGTATGTTTTGTTGTGATTACATGAAATGTACTTTGTGACCAGAATCTGTCCTGCCTTCTAAAGAAGACACTGCAGAAACAGTGAGGTGACTCAGACATTTTTAACAAACCACATACCACCAGCAATGACAACACAAAGTACAGGTTTTCAGACACCAGGAAATTGTGGGAAAAGGTAATAAGACTTATCTTTGGTCCCTGAGTTCCTAACCTAACTTAAGCAAGAGTCTCTTCTACTGTTTTGTTTGTTTGCTTGTTTTCAGTACTTACTGGTAGATGAATGAACAGCAATTTCTCAGTAAATGCCTAATGACAATCAATCATAACAATTAATGAACTTTTTTGGAAACTCCTACATCTAATAAGACTATCTTGGAGCTCCTAACTAGAGTGCACAGTGGTAACACATGAGTCAAGCAATACTTACCAGTCAACAAGAAATTCTGAACGTGTCAGGTTGCTGTTTATGGTGCTCAGGGCGCCATGGCTGGAAGCTTTAGAACCGCATTTCACTGACTCTTCTGAAGTTTATGAGTTAGAAATTATAGTATCTATAGGGTGCATACAGGCCCCAGAAGAAGGATACTGTTACCAAAGTAACAGGGATTTGATATAAAAACCAGAAGAGAGCATGAGGCTGTGTGAAAGTTAACACTGTCGGCTCTATAAGCCACCCTAGATTCCCAGCTCCCCAGGCTGCACTGCACAGCGGCAGACACAGTTCCTAAAGAGCTGCTCTTCATTCTCTATGAGTTCTACCAGCACTCAAAGAAGTTTCCTTCCTTTATTCTTCTGGCAACCATTGAACACACAGAGAAGATGTGGTTGGATCTTTTTGAGCTCATCTGCTTAGGTGCACCCATCGTTCAACTGCCTTGCCCAACTTCTTCAGAGGCAGCTTCCCTCCTGTGGAAATGCTAAATGGTAGCCTGTGTCCTGTAAATGGCTTTTTGATCTAATCAGCTATAACTAGCCCAGGAGGCTTATTTTCACTTAAAAGTAAAATCGTGTAAATCATAAGAACTTACATTGGGAGGAAGTCTGTTGAAACTGCTTTCTTTCAATAATAGTTACTTAAGATAAACCATTCTAAGTTTTACGGACTTCTGCAGACCATCCTGTACAATCACTATCCTCACATGGCACAGGCTCGTTTTACCATTTCAGCAGCTAGCATCTTCTTTCATATACTGCTGTTAATCCACAGCCCACTGCCTCGTTAGCCAGTGAGATCCGGAAACACTATCATGCCAGCAGGAATAATTGCAGAGAACAAAAAGAGAACATTAATCCTTGGCCTTTGAGCTGCGAAATCTGAAGTCCAGATGTGAAAACACAAGACTCCGAAGAGTCTATGATCCTCAAGAGTCAGTTTTCTGACTACCAGCCACTAGATAAAAATGATTTGAGTTTGAAGAAGAGGGTGAAAGTTAGCACTGCTCAGGGTGTCTGAGAAGACAGGCTGTGTGCTCTGTTCCTTCTCTGAAGTTCAGATCCACAAGGAAGGAGTATGGTGAGAATGAAAGGCACCTGAGCACAGCCTGGACAAGCCATCGGGGTTAGATCTCTCCCTCCTGAGACAAATGAGACAGCTCTAGACTAGAGCGTGCAGTGGAGCGGGCTCTGGCAAGAGCTGGAGACAGCTTCAGAGAAGGTTATAGTGACGATGGCCTGCAATCTCAGAAAGAGCGAGCCTTCAGCATCGTCACCATGTGCCCCAGAGGGATGCAGAATGCTCCCACCAGTCTGTCGCTTGTGCAGACCATCTGAGGAAACAGAGCTCTATGATGTCTGCTAATGAATATTTGAACATCCACACAGCTAGGAGTCCTTTAGCATATGCTCTGTGTACAGAAGGCAACAAAAGTTGACAAATTCACTCTGTGAAGATGTAGCAGTTCCTTAAACAAATGTCAGAGCTCTGTAATGGCTAAAGTAAAGTTTCATCTTTAGAGAAAGTAGAGGTGGATGCTTAAAAGACATCCACAGATGAAATCTTCTGGGAGTTTTACCAGGAATGAATCCACCCTAGAAAGGGTGAAATGCCCTCCTTTGGAGAGAAAAATGGCAGCGATTTGAATAAAGAAGCGTTCCTACAACTTGACTAGAACACACACACACACACACAAAGAGAAAGACAGAGAGACAGAGACAGGGACAGAGAGCTAAAATGCTGCTTCCTGTGACTCATCTCACCATGTCCCACTGTCTTGAACTCTGTGTGATCCGCATGGGGATTAATTCCTTAGAGTTCTGCCATACCTAATAGTCACATTTTACACTTTCTTTTCTTTTCTTTTCTTTTCTTTTCTTTTCTTTTCTTTTCTTTTCTCTTCTTTTCTTTTCTTTTCTCTTCTTTTCTCTTCTCTTCTTTGTTTCTTTCTTCTTTCTTTTTACCTTTCTTTTTTCTTTCTATCTTTCTTTCTTTTTAGCTTTCTTTCTGTCTATAAGACAACTTGAGAAAATCAAATCTAGACTAAAACTAGTACTGAAATCTTACCTAGATCTCCCTTCCCCCCTCACTTAAAAAGCCTACAAAGATAGTTACAATAGAAGACTCTCACATATCTACCCTTCAACTTCAACAGTTATTAAGTCAGTTGATCTTGTTTCATCATATCATATAACCCATTTCCACATTTTTTATTAATCTGAAGCACATCCCTGAAAATAAACCATACACTTCTGCTCATAATATCTTAGCATGTATGTTTATAACATGCTTCTTTGAAACAAATAAAACTACAATGCCATTATTACATTTAAAAATTAAAACTAGGTGTGTGACAGCTACTTGTAATCCTAGCATTGTAGGCAGAGGCAGTAAGAGCGTGAGTTTGAGGCTAGCCTGGGCTATCTAAAGAGATCCTGTTTCAGAAAGAGAAAAGGATAGTAAACCAATTCTTTAACATCATCAAATATGCAAATACTGCTTAAGTTTACAAACACCCCAACTTTTCCAACTTTATAATTCTTATTTCCCAAAGAATTCACTAAAGGGGATTGGCAGAGCTGTCCTGTTCCACAGTGCATACATTCCGAGTCCACTCCTCATCCCTCATGTAATTATTGCTTAAATAACCCTGACCCTGTGTCTTGTAGAGCTTCCCACAGTCTGTGTTGTCTGATTGCCTCCCTGGGGCTTTGCTGCTTTGTCCTCTGGGTTTCCTGCCTTTAGATCTAAGACTCTTAGCCAGATGTTGATTCACATCTTTGTTTTGTTTTGATTTTATTTGGTGGGGGGAAGGGCAAGAAGTGTTCTTGTGTACTGGTAGCTTTTCCAGCAGGTAGATATTTGGTTGTTTCTCTTTTAGCATAATTAGTAACTCTAGATGATTGCAATAATAATAAGAGTCTTATTTTCATGTGTCTTCTTCATACATTAATCACAATAGACTATATAAAAGGAAGTCCATTCCCCCATCAATAGTCAGTTTCCTGCTGGTACTATTTATTTCAGGAAGGTCAGATAAATCATTGATTTTCAAAATAAAATTTCTCTCTAATAGTGACCAATTAGTTGTTCTGTTTTATAGCATCATCATGGAACTCCTTTTTATGCATTTTGACACATTTCAATTTATTGTAGCCCTTTGTGCATGCTCAAGGTTTCCTGTCTTTGCCCTATGGTAGGCCATGATCTTGGTTTCTGTGACCCTCAACACAGCCTCATGATTTCACATGATCATCATCCCAGTTTGCCTGGAAAGAGGGGTTTCCTGTGAGTCAGGACTTTCAGTTTTGAAGCAAGGTAAGTTCGGGATAAACTGGGACAAGCCTGCCATATTAACCTCATTGGTCTTTCTGCTGACTTAAGAAACAAGGAATTCTAGACTCACCCTGAGAATTTCCTTCTATAGATTTGGATATAGCTATTTTTCTAAGAACAGTTGAGTTGGTTCCTCTGACAAGGAAATTGATTTAAAGAATTCAGTCTTCCAGTTTCTTTCAAGCATCAACATTTGCTTTTGTATAATGATGGTAGTTATTATTCTTACCCCATTATGAGTAGTTGTGAGGTCATATGCAAATGGTGCATAGAAACTCTGAGGTCTGGGGCACAGAAACCATGAGGATGCACTCTTACTGTAGTTGCAATGCTAGCAATGTTATACCATCCCAAAAGCACCCATACATTTAGGGGTAAGCTTTGGTAAAGAAACACAGATGGGGGCAAGGATTTGGATAAAGACACATGCTCTATGGTGTCTGTGAGCTGGAATGTATTCTGTGCACTTCATTATTTTTAAACCTTAAATTCAAACCATCAGCACGCCAAACCTTACAACAAAACAAGTCTGTGCAGTTGGACCTGAGACCATTTGTAAAAGATGTTTGGTTTTGACATCTGATGAGCCCATGTTTTTAGTCAGTTTTTTAGCCTGTTACTGATTTGGAAGGTGAGAGAAAGAAGTTTGATACACAATAGGTGGAAAATTGTGTATTAATAGAGATTCCAAAAATCTAATATCAGAGACAGAGGCAGAAAATAAACATTCTATATAAAAGGCAGAAAATAAGTGCATCCTTTGGGAAATGGTGGGATCCATTGTAGATTCATCAACTGTATGTTATACTGGCTAGTCCCTTCCACATGGGTATTTGTCTGAGCCAATCTTGGCTGCTAGTTGTGGAAGGCCCTGTGTTTGTGATCTGCATAAAGAAGAAACAGATCAAAGGATTCTTGTTCTGTGAACCACTGCAAACAGCTACAAAGGGTCAGATGTGCTCAGTCCTGTCATGAGCGCCTTTCAAAAGCATAAGCTAATGCTTGACATATGTGAGTCCATTTGCACTGATGCTGCCCCTGATATCCTAGGAAAAAGTCAAGGTCGATTGTATTCACAAGAAGCAGGCCCTCTTATCATCAGGCCACAACCCTGCACCAGGATGCTTTAGCCTGTAAGCACTTTCCTCAAATGCCAAAGACTAGCTTGAGGACTGTGATATCACAGTACATTTTATCAGAGGGGTTTTAATGCAGGAATTTGAAGCAAGGACATTACCGAGAAATAATGATTTCAATAAGCATAGACCAACTTGATGCTTTTCTCAGTTGGGTATTGTCTTCTGAAAAATGCTTTGAACATTCATGGTGGAGATGCCTTCCATGTTCTTCCCATGGGACTCTCTGATCTTTTCCCTTTTTTTAAATTTCAAGATTTTGGTTATCTCTTTTTATTACTATTTATAGTTTGTTTTCCTAAAGCTCAATGTGAAATCTATTGGTGATTTTTTATTATAGCTTTTTAAAAAAGATTTAAAGTTGCATAATTTAGAAGAGATTATTTAAGTGAATTTATATTTATTCAGTGTGTGTGTGTGTGTGTGCATGCACTTGTGCATCTTTACATGAGTCCTAGAGACCGAACTCAGGTTGTTAGGCCTGAGCAGCAAGCCCTTACTCTCTGAGCCATCACACAGGCCCACAGAGAATAGAGTCTTCATCTTGGGGATTCATCATTAAGTCAAAACTTAAATGCCTGTATGCATTTCTTTTGGATATGTGTATCTTTAAAATTAAAAATAGATACTTTTGGCCTGGATTATCCTTTTTTTTTTCTTATGGGATAAAAGACGTAAACATAAGACTTGACTAGCTTGCTTCACATTCCATGACTTTTGCTGTATGAATCTCAGTGTTTTGATATTTGAGGTACATTTCCATTAAAATCAGAGCTTCCTTACACATGTCCTTTTTCTTTATGAAACATCCTTTATTTTAAACATTTTTATATTTAAAATACTACTTTATTTTAAAATACTAAAATATGTTAGTATTTTTGTCTTTAATTCTCCATAAACTAATATCTCGATCCACTCTGCTTGCTATTACAAAATCTTGTAGCCCAGATATAGTTTATAAACAATGGACATTGCTACTCATATAGTTGCAGAAGCTGAGGATCCCAGGTTCAAGGTGTAGATTCAGTATATGGGGTTCAGTTTCAAAGATGGGCTCTTGTGTGTCCTTAAGTGGCAGAACGCCAGGAGGGCTACTTCTGTCATTTTTATCTGGGCACTAATCTCACTTATGAGGGCAGAACTCTGCTGACCTAGCATAAAGACCTCACCTTATCATACTATTCCCTTGAATGTTGTGTTTAAACCTTCAGACCAAAGCAAATGTGCTATCAGGAGACCTTTCTGTTATCTTCCTGCTCCACCTCTGGCCTTCAGTCTGTTCAGTAGATCAGTTCTCAGCCTTCCTAATGCTGCGACCCTCTAATATGGTTCCTCATGTTGTGGTAGCTCCCAACCATAAAATTATTTTCATTGACACTTCATAGTTATAATTTTGCTACTGTTATGAATCATAATGTAAATATCCATGTTTTCTGATGGTCTTAGGTGACCCTAGTGACAAGGTCCTTTGCCCCTGAGAGGGGTCACCACCCACAGGTTGGGAAACACTGGTATAGCATATATTTTGCTTTGTCCAAGGCCATTCAAGCATAGAGTCATTTCTTTTCAGAAACTTTACATTTTTGATGTGAGAACTGGACAGAGGTGGCTCATCCTTCCTTACATTTGTCCTTGATAATGTTACGCACATGAATTAAAGGCATGTGTTTGTTTATTTCTCTATGTCATCTTTGTTTTGTGATTGCATGTGTATTTTTGTTCTGACAGTGATGAAGAAGACTTGAAGTGTGTTCTGGGTCCTTTTCATCATGACCTTGAGCCTTTATGACTGTTTTTCACGTTTAACTTTGTGTGTGTGTGTGTGTGTGTGTAGTCTCTGATAACCCAGTACAATGAGAAGAGAACTCACCACACTTGCATGGATCTCAGCCACCTAACTTGTACCAGACAGTACATGTTAGACATGTCATGGCTTGTTACAGTTCCCCATGCTGCACACCCAATCGGGGCTCTTGGTGTCATTATGTTCCTAGTTGCTGGGTGATTGTTTAAGAGGTAGGTTGAAGAACTGTGTTACCAAAGAAGCTCTTGCTTACATGGCCTCTGCCCTTTGCCCCTCCCATGTCTGGCTCCGCCATCATTATTTTTAAGTTTTGTGCTATTTTGTAGCCGTAGCTCCCCAAGGCTCCATCCTATTTCTGTATGGAGCAGATGCAGCCCTTTCTCTCACTGTAGCCATAGCTACTCCCTTCGTCTCCTGATTGGCATCCCATTTTGTTTCTTAAGACACATATTTATTTTGTATTTTCTGATCTTCTTGCATCCACAGAAATCTTAAACAATAATTTGTCTAGGCAGAACATTCTTAAACCATGGGGGGGTTTGTTTGTTTTTGGTTTTTTTGGGGGGTTGGAGTTTTTTTTGTTTGTTTTGGTTGAAGACTTGATTCCTCACCCTACTGTGTTCTAGAAGTGACTGTTGCTATATTGACCTCTGAAGCCCCACTACGTTTTCC
Organism: Apodemus sylvaticus; assembly: GCF_947179515.1. Taxonomy (NCBI): domain Eukaryota; kingdom Metazoa; phylum Chordata; class Mammalia; order Rodentia; family Muridae; genus Apodemus; species Apodemus sylvaticus. Next base: position 65,315,825 of record NC_067479.1, read on the forward strand.
TGGAACAGTCTTGAAGGCATTTTTATGCTCAGACCCTTACTCTGCCCTTGAAGCACAGCAATATGAGTAAAACACAGCTATTATTCATGTTTCTGACACCCCTCACCCCAAGCCATGAAGTAGCTGGATTCATTTCAAACTATGGCTATAGGTTTTATTTATCCTATTACATCAAAGAGTCTGTTCTGTTTCCTCTAACAGGGACGCCCACTTATGGGGGAGTTGAGATTCCTCCTTGCTTCTTCTCTTCCTTTCTCACTAACACTCAAATATTCCCTTCTTTTTTGTATGCCTTTTCCTCAAGCACGTTATTTTATCCCTGCTGTATTCCAATAATAACCTTGTTTAGTCCATCACTTGTTTTCAATTCTGTGATTAGCTTTCATTTCTTTCCAGAGCCCTACACATTGTTTTCAATGAAGAAGCCCAGTCACTCCCAGCTATTTCATGGTCTCTAACTGGAGCCATCTAACTGATCTTTGAACTGTTTTATCTGTGCTGCGTCATATCTGTGCTGTGTTGGAATGTTAGTCCACCGTTTGTCAGTCCCCCCCACCCCGCATACACACCGCATGCTTTTCTTGCAGTATATTTTCGACATGGTCTATATGAACTCTTTGGAAGACTGCCCCTTCTTTATAGGAGAAAGCTATTTATTATATGTGGACTGTGCCTTATTGATAACTTGCTGTTCTTCCTTTCTTAATGGATGAGATGGCAGAGAGGCCAAGTGAACTTGGGTCACCCGCCCCCGCAGATTTTCCCTTTCGCACCACACAGTCTTGACTCCAGCCTCAGCAGGGAAGTCACTCGGCCAGCTGTGATGATTTCATTTCAGTTGCAAGGACAAATGCCCATTTTCTCGTGTGCTACTTTAGCAAATATGGCATGGTATGTCTTTTTTTTTTTTTCCATTCAGCTTGGCATCTTTTCAAAAGACAGAAGTCAACAGTCCCACTCAGACACCACTGCTCTATAAGGCCAAGGGTCTTGCGCCCAGCATCAGGCAGGCTCTGTACCTCCTGGGCTTCATTTTCATGAAAGGGATTCCAGGTTCCTCATATAACCAAGTCGAACCTGACTGCACTGATCAGTCAAATTCAAGTTCATGTTAATTTTCTTTTCCAACTCTCTTTTGGATTGCTTGCTCAATAGAAAGAAGAAAGATGAGGTACAGTGCTTCTGTAGCTCCACTAGGAACCTTCACACACCCAGAGGAGGATTCTGGGTTTACTTCTCAAACTGAATCTCGTAAACAATACGATCTGAGGAAGGAAGAATTCATGGAACAATGCAAACAGGACTTCAGACAAGGGCTTGAGCATCCTCATCTCCACAGCTGATAGCTGTCCTGGAGGACCCTGAGGTGAGAACAGGCTGTTAGTGTGAAGTAGGGTCTCTATTATACCTTCTCACTGAACCTTAAGGTGTGGCCTATAACTCCTTTGGAAAATTTCCTCCTGGGCATCACTGAACAAATGGTGTCCAGAGAGAGTCAACTAGCCCTCGATGTAATCAACCTAGCAGGAAAGACGATATTTTAAAGAGAGTCACTTATGCTATCAGGCTATTGAAATATTGACACCCAGGAATTAAAAGATCCCCAGGTTAAAAGGTTAAATGAAGCTCTGGTGCCAGCCAGAGGGCAGCTTGTGTCCCAGGGAGGTGGTTTGCACAGTTCTTCTGACAAACTGCTAGAGAGACTGGAGCTGAGACAGCCCCATGACTGAGAGATGGGAGATCAGGCCTGCTGCTTACCGCTTCCCTTCTTTTTAAAGCCTCAGGTTAGAATTCAGATGATGGATGTCAGGGTCAATGGAACTCTATCCCCTTCTCTCCCCAGTGTGACCACATCGAATGAATGACCTTTCCCTAGGAGTCACTATTATTTGTCTATTTAGTTGCAATATGGGGGGGGTGGTGCAAGTAACCAAACTAGTTTGTAGGCTTTCATCCTAAAAATTCCAGTGATATATTTCTTTGAAAGTGTATAATCATTAATGCAGTATTTTTTTTTAGATATTTCTAATAAACCAAGTTTGTATTTACCAGCTTTCAAGTTGAAGAAATTAAATAGTAATTTTGACCTTTCAAGACTATCTTTTCAAATATTTGTTACTACATTATTGAAGCAAATATCTGAAGAATAAATGAGATGTGTGCTTTCTTTGGTGGGCATGAGGGAGCACGGCACATAAAGGAAAGGGACGGGCCGCCATCTCTTCAAGATCACTCAGGAGTGATCTAGTCATCAGATCCAAATGCTTTTCACATTCCCTGTGCATTTCTGAGGCTTTGTGCATCCAGAACATCTGCCTTCCTCAGTGTGACCACACAGAATGAGGCAGGAGCGGAGGAGCTTGCTGATGGACATTTGGAGGTTGGCTGGAGTTCTCCAATGGAGGAAGAGGTCAGTTGGACGTGGCTTCAGAAGTAGGTTGGCATGGCCGGACTCGCCCATCTGCTCTGCTGGGATGGAAGCTAGCTGCTCTACCTACAACCAGCCAGCAGCTGCTGCAAGAAGCAGGGTGTGAGTTCATGACTGAGTTCCAACAAGTACTGTGCTATGTGGGACAAACCAGAAGCAGTGTTGCAGTGAACACGTAGGATGTGAGATTTAGAATTCCTTTAAATATGCTTTGCTCTTACATTTCAAGGCTACCATGAAGCATGGTTTTTGGATTATTTATTGTGCTCTTTGTTGTCAGAAACAGCAGGTGTTGGAGAGGGTGTGGAGAAAGAGGAACACTCCTCCACTGCCGGTGGGGTTGCAAATTGGTACAACCACTCTGGAAATCAGTCTGGCGGTTCCTCCGAAAACTGGGCACCTCACTTCCAGAAGATCCTGCTATACCACTCCTGGGCCTATACCCAGAGGATTCCCCACCATGTAATAAGGATACATGCTCTACTATGTTCATAGCAGCCCTATTTATAATTGCCAGATGCTGGAAAGAACCCAGGTATCCCTCAACAGAAGAGTGGATGCAAAAAATGTGGTATATCTACACAATGGAGTACTATTCAGCCATTAGAAACAACGAATTCATGAAATTCTTAGGCAAATGGATGGAGGTAGAGAACATCATACTAAGTGAGGTAACCCAGACTCAAAAGGTGAATCATGGTATGCACTCACTAATAAGTGGATATTAACCTAGAAAACTGGAATACCCAAAACATAATCCACACATCAAATGAGGTACAAGAAGAAAGGAGGAGTGGCCCCTTGTTCTGGAAAGACTCAGTGAAGCAGTATTCGGCAAAACCAGAACGGGGAAGTGGGAAGGGGTGGGTGGGAGGACAGGGGAAGAGAAAGGGGCTTATGGGACTTTCGGGGAGTGGGGGGCTAGAAAAGGGGAAATCATTTGAAATGTAAATAAAAAATTATATCGAATAAAAAAAATAAAGAAGAAAAAAATAAAGAAGAAAAAAAAAAGAAACCGTGGGTAAACCTTCTTTTTTTTTTTTTTTAGACTTAACATTGATTTTATTATCAAAGCATTTGGGTATAATTAAGCACATTTCTATAACTCACAGTATGTAGACTTCACCTGGGATAGAAGGAGAAAAGTTTAAGAAGTAAGTAACTATTTTCAACAAATAGAGACAACAATGCATAATGATAGTGGAGTGTACAGATATGAAGAAAGACAAAGGCAGACCAAAAAATAGCACATCAACTAGAAGTGCTAAGAACTACATCAAGTTCCATTCAAAGAATTACAAATATTTCTAGGTTTGGCTTCATGACATTTCAAAGAGAATGGATTAAAACTTGAAAGCCTACTAAATAATCTAAAGTGTAAAATAGGACAAAATTTTCATGTTTTCATTCATAAAAGCCATCTGTGAAGGTCACACACTTGTAAAAAGCATAACATTGGTTGTTCACAGCTGAGAGTATAGCAGAAGAATTTCTTTTTAACAGTCACTAATGTTCTTACTCATGGAGTAAGCTATGGAAATACTTCATACAATAAAAGAATGTCCATTCATATCTTCATAAGAATGACACACACATCTGATCTTTGTAATCTTTAACAAATTGATGCATGTATGAAATACATTCTGTCACATTTACCACATATATTCTTTTATTACCTTCCGAATTCATTCAATTAATAGCCACTTGGAGGTTTTGTTTTGCTTTGATTTATTTCTTGTTTGAGGATCGTTGATTGAGAGTATACAGGTAATCATTGGAGCAGAGTTAACTCTCCAGTGGTTATACTACTAAAGCAGTGATTTTCTTTTTTTTTTTCTATTGAATATTGTCTGTATTTTCATTGGAATGGTAAAATGTAAATTGTTTTCTTGCCAATTTCCCCCCTCCCAAAGAACCCCCTCCTCCCACCCAGTGCCTCCTCATATATGCCCCTCCACCTGACACACTCCCCCCTCCCCCCTCCCAGTTTCCCTTTGTTGGGTCCTCTATTGAGCCTTTACCTGACCAAGGACCACTCCTCCCAACAAGGCCTTCCTCTGTCATATTTTTGGCTGGAACCATGTGTACCCCTTGGTTGATGGTTCCGTCCCTGGGTGTCTTGGTGCATCTGGGTTGCTGAAGTCATTGTTCTTCCCATGGTGCTATAAACCCCTTCAGCTCCTCTGGACCACCCTCCAGATCCTCCACTGGGGACCCCACGCCCAGTCCAATAGTTGGTTGCTAGTTTCTGCCTCTGTATTTGTAGGGCTCTGTCAGGGCCCCTCCAGAGACAACCATGGCATGCTCCTTTTGGCTTCTTATAGTACTGACTGGGTTTGGTGACTGTTTATAGGATGAATCCCCAGGTAGGTCAGTCTCTGGGTGGCCTTTACTTCAGTCTCTGCTCCACACATTGTCTCCCTTATTGCTTCTGTGAGTATTATGTTCCCTTTCTCAGAGGAACCAAAGCATCCTCACTTAAGTCCTCCTTCTTCTTGAGCTTCCTGTGGTGGGTGAATTGTAACTTGAAACCTTCTAAACGATGTGTGCGCATGTGCGTTCACGTGCACGATCTGCTCTAAGGCCTGTAGTTTCATGGTCCCAGCTCTGTATTGCCCTTAGGAAGTTTATGAGACTGCACTTTAATGGCCAAGCCTTCTCTCCAGCACAGCCTGCTCGGACGCTCAGAGGAACAGCACGCACTGCTCTGCAGTAGCAGACTTTTGGTCACCCTTTGAGCTTTGCTCCGAAGGTCTCATCCTGCAGCTGCGCGTTGCCATCTTTTCTCACTTCTGTTTCCTCATCCCATATGTATCGTTGAGAGATACTCTAAGTATTTTCCAGGACAGGAAAGGATATAGGAAAGGAACAAGAGATAGCAGGAGAGAGGGGATATTGCAAAATGGAATTTAAAACAAGGGATATAGTCCAAGGAATCCAACTCTAAAAAATCATCTGAGACTGGGTAGAGGGACTGGGAAAATGAATAATCAACCCTGCTAGATTATTATTCATCTCCTATATAAGATAAGGCATTGTGTGGATGTTTAAAAAGATTTTATCTTCCTGTATATGCCACAAGCTATCTGTACGTGAAAGTCATGTATACCTGAGGTGTCTTTTACTTTGTTAAACTAAAAAGCAGTGCATAGGAATTGGGAGAAGAATAAAATCATAAAAGCATCTATTTAGTGTATGAAACAAATAATATGATGACACCTTTCACAGCATGTATATATTTAAGGAAAGTTCTAGAAGATCTCTAAAGTCAATGTGAGGGCATCACACTATGTAGCTTATGCCTGGATGTGCTGTCTACATTGCCACACAGTGCTTTTAAGACATTAATAGTAACCTTTAACTCAGGATTTTAACAAAGGAAGCAGAAAGGAATGAGCAGATATTTATCAAGCACTTAATGTATGCCAAGCCTCTGCATCAGAGCCTTCTCATGTTGTCAGAACTTTTCTACAACCCGGTTGAACAGATATTCCATCTCCTCTCATGTCTGTATAACTGTGATTTGTTGGACAGGAAGGTTTATCGCCCTATATCCCCAGTCACTCATACATCCCACCAGTCATTGCAAAGTAAGTTTAGAAGTTCCCCAGACCAACCCACAGGAAGCCATCTTGGCTGGCTCTAGAAACCGTGCTATATTTATAGTGAACTCGGATGTTTTCTCACTGTTGAACTAAGAGGCTTCAAAGTCAGTCAGAAAGATGCCACATGAGATAAGATTTCCTTTGAAATGAGAATCTCCATTACTAGCCACATTTTGAAAAGTTCACAAGGGTGCATCCCAGTCATAACAAAATCAAACACTAAGGACTTGTGGTCTGGGCTGACTGCCAGCTCTGTCATGCTAAAAAGACAGTGACTTGTCATTTCTGTACGACCTCATGTCTATCTGTCTGCTGGGGAGCACCAGAGTCCCCTCTCTACAGGTAGCCACAGGTTTTAGATCTGCTCATTTGTGGACTGTGTTCCCTACACGTAGCACCAGGAAGACCTCAATCCTACACACTCAGGGCAGCTGCATTCTGACTTAGAGCTTTCCTTTCCTCTAAATTTAAAATGAAATCACAATCATGGTTTGGAAAAATGTTTTGATTACTGAGCAACACTGTTCCAACAAAACGTGTCATGCAAGATTTTCTAGTATATATAATAAAATTTAAGAATAGCTAATATGACTTTTAATATTTCACTTTCTCCTATATGTCAGGTTAACAAGCTATATAACACTTGTTGTATATACCAAGCCTTGGAAACACTGTTTATTTCCCCTCGTCACTCATTTCAACTTGGACCACACATTTCAAGTCTGGATTGGTCTCATGCAGATGGTGACTATTGTGTTAGTTCAGAGAGAAAGTCAGGATGTGTTTGGAAAGAGGATTCCAGAAGACATTGGATTAATGTCACACTCGGGTAGTATAACTTCTATCAGGTAAAGTCTCAAGAACCTGACCCAGCCTTGTGCTAAGTGATAAGTCAAAGCCACACCATATCTATAAACCACACCACCTTCCAGAAAACCAAAGACAGGAGGATTAAAACTTCCATCGGCAGACACTTTAAACAAAGTAGCCTGACTTTCAGGTCAGTTGATATGGGAAAGGCTCTCAGCTCAGTGTTTAGGGATTTGTTGTCTACAAGAAACTGAACTAGCAGAAGAACAACTTGAATGAAGAGAAGAAATAAGAATGCTAAAAAACAAAACAAAACAAAAATTTTGGAAAAGAGAGCTAGGCAGGCATTGGTTGTCGACTCCCAGGAAATCCAAGAGTCTGCATTTCAGACTGAGGTAAGACCTTCCGTAGCGGACACTACCCCCTTCTCCAGAGAAAGCATGGAGATACAAGAGAGAAATAGCTCTAGAAAAAGTTCCAGTGAAATCCAGAAGGATTGGAGAAGCCTACCTGGGGTAGTACTGCCTGGAGTAGAGGGGGACTCTCTGCTCTGCACTGGAAGATGGGAGGGGTTGGTAGCAATGGTGGGTGAATGTACCTAAGCCAGAGCAGGGGGGGTGGGGAGGAGAGAAATCTAGGAAGCATGGCAAAGAAATACAGGACTTTTAACCACTAGACAGTGTTGCAGTATTGAAGCCAGTCAGTGCCCCTAGCTCAGCACAGTCTGATATAAACAGCCCTTTGTGGAAAGAAATCCTGGATGGATCATTTTCCATCGTGAAGATGAACGAATGGCCTTGAAACAGTAGAGAACAACAGGCAGTCAACACTGGAAACTGAGTCAAATGTGACTATGACATTGTAGGAACCTTTGGTGTGTGTAGACATCATGGTATAGGTGTCAGCTTCATACTACAAAGCAGTGCCAAAGGGAACTTACCAGGTTCACAGTTTGGAGACTCTAAGTCATTAGTGCCATTTCAGTTTGGAAGAAGGTCTCTTAGCTACTGTCATCAGGGTGGAGGTGCCTGTGTCCTGTAGGGGTTGCATGGACCAACTAAGGCAGAGACAAAAGGCCTGGGTTGCACAGTCCCTCCCTGCAGGCTCATGTCCACAGTGACTTGGTACCCCTAGTAGGTTCTACTTCCCCAGCTTAAACCTTCAGTCATAATGCACTATTGAGAGAGGGATAATTTACATTTACCAAAGCATGGATTTTACAAGGTTTGGATAGGTAAGAGTCTACCTGAGACAGCATGTCACCAAATATTTAACTTATATCATAGCTACAGCCTTCCCTCTGAAACCTCCAGTGACTCTTTGGCATTCATCAAGTGATTTCTGGATGTTATTGGTCTTTGTCCCTGTTTCCTTTTGGTCTCCTAAGCCAGCTTATCCTTTTCAAACAACAATAACAACAACAACAACAGCCGCAGCAACAACAGCAACAGAGCACCTTATTTACCCAGGAGCAGTTGGAGACCCATAGTAAACAGAGGGAGTGTTTAGACAATTACCATGATTCTGACACAGTCGACTTTGTCAATAGGCCCTCTTAATTAGAAATCAAATCAAGATAGAAGAAAAACGACCCATTTTCTCTGAAGAAAAGTCACAGGTGTTTAAACAAAAGGAACACCGGGACATTTGTAAGCAGCCTCAGACTCTTGAAGAACAGACTACATCAAGGTCCTTAGTGATTGTCTAGGGTTATATGAGTCCTATGTGGGAACTAGTCAAGGGAAATTTTGTTACAGCCAGCCCAGGCTGGTTTTGACATCTGCTAGCAAAGGCAAAAGTCTGCTATAGGCCGGTTAGAGCATATGAACCCACCTACTGATATAGACCAGTTAGAGCATCTGAACCCACCTGCTGATATAGACCAGTTAGAGCATCTGAACTCACCTGCTGATATAGACCAGTTAGAGCATCTGAACCCACCTACTGATATAGACCAGTTAGAGCATCTGAACCCACCTGCTGATATAGACCAGTTAGAGCATCTGAACCCACCTGCTGATATAGACCAGTTAGAGCATCTGAACCCACCTGCTTATATAGACCAGTTAGAGTATCTGAACCCACCTGCTGATATAGACCAGTTAGAGCATCTGAACCCACCTACTGATATAGACCAGTTAGAGCATCTGAATCCACCTACTGATATAGACCAGTTAGAGCATCTTAACCCACCTGCTGATATAGACCAGTTAGAGCATCTTAACCCACCTGCTGATATAGACCAGTTAGAACATCTTAACTCACGTGCTGCCATGGTCCCTTTAGGAATGTGGATAAGCATGCCTCTAGGAACTTCAAATATCAAAGGCATGAAAACGTTCAGGTCTCTACTCAACACTTGGGGTTTACTGTGCTGTTGAGATAATGGATAGCATAACTTCATTCTTCTGTAAGCAACAAATAAGAAATTTAAGCTCACAGAAATAAAAATATCTATATGAATCCTAAGTATTCCCTTAAGAGAATGTTTATGATATCTGTGTTATTTTCCATATGGTAATCTTACTAACAAAATAAATCTGGAAAAGCTGTCTTGGGTTTTCTTACATATTGCATGCCTTGTGTTTTATGGCTGTGAGGTCATAGCTGTGAAACAGCCCCTCCAACACCTTGGCTATGGTGTGTGCTGTTGTGTTTCAGTAGCTCCGTGACGGTTCAGCAGGATGAGGAGTTCATCCTGCTCAGTTACAGCTCAGACCATCTGCATTTCCATTCTTACCCATGAAATGCAAAGGGCCAGAAAGCTTCAGGCAAGATGTGAGATTGGCTACAAAAAGATTTGTCACTGTGCCCACATGAAAATACATGGAGGCAGGGGGTGGTGGAGGGGTTGGGGGGTCTTTGGGGAGGGGATAAATTGGGAAAGGTTTCACCATTGATAATGTAAATGAAGATGATATTCAATAAATAATATTAAAAAATACCTGTTCAAAGTGTATTCTCCTTGGTGGGTGTCTTAGCCCACTGAGAGGAAGAGTCTCAGTTTTAGGGAGATGTTGACCCCAGCTGCTATTGACAATGCAATTGTTGCCACACACCCCACTCTTCTGAACGTTTTATTTGCTGCTTGTCCCCCTAGGGTCACCAAGGCTGCTTAGAAGTCTCACTTAGAAGCTCACTAGAGTGAGCTGTTCAGAGAGAATAGGTGAGCTGTTCAGAGAGAATGGGGGGGGGGTGCATCCAGGCCACAGTAATACCTCAGGAATATGTAAGAAACAGGACTGAAGGAAGATGTCAGGTGGGCATGTCTCTATGTCCAGAGGACTCTATGGTTTACTATAATATCAAATTATCCTTTTATACTACTAACAAAGAAATATAGAGATAGGGGTTGGAGAGACGAGTCAGTTACCAAAGTGTTTTCTGTGCAAGCATGAGGCTCTGTGTTAGGATTCCCAGCACCCACATAAAAAGCCAGGCACAGGCTTTGCACATCTGCTGTTCTTATGGGGATGGACACAGGTATATTCCCTGGCTGGTGAGTCTAACTGGTGAGTCTCAGTGATGCTGTCTCAAAAGATAAACTGGACAGTCAGTACACACACACAGGTACAGACATATCCATGTATGTGGATGCACACAAACACATTCAAACATACACATACACACACATACAACACATACATACACAAAGACATATGCATACACAAGCATACATATACATATATACATGCACTCATACAAACACATAACACATACACACAGAGATACAACACATAAATGTACAAACACATATATGCATACACACGTACACATATACATATGTACATACACACACACATACACACTATACCAAAAACCTTCTTTTAAAAAACAGAAATAGCCAATATGGCTTTATTTAAACTGAGGAAAGTGGAAATACAAGTCTAATATATTACATTGTAGCTAGCTATGTAATGATAATGAAACTCTGTGTAATCATGGCATACACTTTACTGAAAGAAATAACTGCTTTATAGAATTTTATAAAAATGTAAAATGCTTCATATAATACTAGTACAATGGAAACACAAGTCTAAATATAGTATTTTTAGCTAGCTAGCCAATAAGACACTACATAATCATGCTATATTGAAAGATATAACTGTTTTATAGAATTTTACAAAAATGTAAGATGCAATATTTCATAAGGTTATAGTACAAATTTGAGATACATAACTTCCTCTGTTTAGAAACATTTGTATTACATTTCTTTATTTGCAGAAATGTATGTGTGCATAAGTGTGTGCACATGTGTTGCTAAAATTCCCACCATGCTTGTATAGGGGTCAGAGGACAAGTCTAGGAAGTTGATCCTTTCCTTCCGCTGAGCAAGTCTCAGGGATTGAGGGATTAAACTCACATCCTCTGGTACAGTAAGCATCTTTGCCCTCTGAGCCACCTTACTGACCCTTGAGAAAGAGATTAAACAAATTATCCTAAAATGATATTTTTTAATTATCTAAAGTTTGACGGTGGCCCTCTTCAGGAAGCAGGAAGTGTTGGAGGCACAGGTTCACATGCTGTGAAGAGCTGTAAGATGTGTTTCACATCCACTTTTGAGCTCTTGCCAAGGCAGGTAAGCTATACTTCACAGTAAGCTAAACTTACTGTGTAATCCAGTCTGGCCTTGAACTCATAGTCAGCCTCCCTGCTACTGGGATTATAGGTATGCACTATCAAACTTTATAAAATTGACAGCACAAGCTGGACTTTTGTTTTGATCAAGATCATTTAAAAGTCACCATCAAAGAAATGCCAACAGCCAGGATCCCTACTATGCTGCAGTGACAGACAGCTCTTTGTCAGCATTGAGTGTGGTCACACGGGACAAGAACTTCTCAAATGTATTTTGTAAAATCTCAGTGATAGCCTCCTCTCCTTTGAAGACAGTATTAAATTTGTTTTTGAAGGCACAAGTTTTAAAATAATTCATTTAAAAAAGTCAAGAAGAAGAAGAAAGAAGCAAGAAGAATGAGTAAGATGAAAGCAGGAAGGTCTCCATCTGCAAAAGCTCACAAGAAGTAATCTTGACCCTCTACAAGAAAATGTTCTAAATCCCAAATGGAAGTCATGACCTGCTCCATTTCTTGCCTGGAGGCTGATTACCCAGTCCATTCCCGACCCCAGCCTTTTCCCCCACTATCTTCTCTGTGTTACTTTTGTATCCTGGGACCACAATCCCTTGTAGGAACAGCCTCAGGAGGGGAAATGCATCAGTGTATCATGGTGGATTTGAATCCTCCATGGTGAGTTTCAGTCCATCATGTGGGGGAAGACCTAGCAGGGTGGTCCCTCTGTGACCATGGAAGCACATGACCAGGCTGTTCACACCAAGGTGGAACGTAAAACAGAGAAAGAGACCCAAACCAAAGGCCATGTTAAAAAGTCACAATCTTAGTGACCTACTTCTGATAGCTAGGTCCCTTATCCTAACAGCCACACAGCCTTAGGAAATATTAATGGTGATGGAAACAGCATTTATAACATAATCTTGTGAGCACCACTTCAGATTTACAGCATGGTACCCCTGCGAGCCACTGGGCACCCAGCTGCCCCAACTGAACACCCAGGGTGATGGGTGGTCATTGTTTAATCATGAGTACAAACTCTCCTATAGACTAGGTGAAAATGTCAAATGTCTTAGACTTTTAGAGCTGATAGTGATAACATTTGTGTACAATCTTAGCACTTTATATAGTCTCCAAATTGCTAGTGTTCATGACTGTGACTGACACAAGATCAACTGACTGTGGAATGCATCTTGTGTCGCTGGGAAGTAGAGAATGAAGAAAAAAAACTTCCCACTATCCTAGCTTTGAGAAAGGACCCCTGTTAACAGTTTCTTTCATTTGCGTTCCTCAGCATGTGTGTTCACTGGGTGGGATTGATTTTTATACTACATCTGGTTGATTTTTCTCACTTTCGTGAGCATGTGTGAACTCATTCAGCTATGAGATGTCTTCCGTTGGTCTGTACCAATATTTAGGCCTACCCTACAGCAAAGATAATGATATATGCTGCAGGTGTGCTCAGCAACACAGAAACAGCAACATACCCTTGGAAGCTAATAAAACTGAACTAATAAGGGCTCTTACGGCCCTCAGCACTCTTCTCTAAAGGGAAACGTGGGCTGAATTTGGAGGGCATCCCACCAGAAGTGCTCACTCCAACAACTCCGTGCTCTCACCTGTACTCTAAGGATGATCCTGTACCAACTGTAGGGAGGTAGGGTCTCAGAGAGATACAGGAACGGAATAACGTTGCCCTCCATGAGTTAGGAATGTGTACATCTTCCTTGCTCGGCACTGTTTCCAGGGAAGCTATTTCCTGCACTGTTGACATCACACATTGCATCTTTCTGGCACATGAACTTCCCTGTCCCCTACGAAGGGTCAGTAGAGTGTGGCTGAGGTAACTGGCTCTCTTGTTTGTTGCGCCTGCTGTTTTCTTTTTTCTGCCCCAGTTAGTTCTCCTTCAGATGGCTTTGACTGTTCTCCTTCCAGGTCAGTTTGTGGCCCCTGGCTCTGCTCACTTAGCAATACATCATCCTTATTTAAGAGCGATCCCACCCAACCTGATTTTGTCTTTTCCTTCCATCCTAAAGGGTCCCCAAACCGAGACTTCTAGAATACTTGCTGTTCACCAGATCCTTTGTTCTGCCAAAGCCCACAGACAAGTTCTAAGATGCCTCCATCTCTCCTGCCGTGCCACCGCACTCATTTCCTGGGTCTGTGCAGAACTCTAGTGGGTGTTTAAACTCATAAATGCTCCGTGAGAATGGAAGACATCAACTCTCAGGGCTTTAACATCTTTATCGTGTATTTCTGACGTGAGAGTATACCGTTTCTCAAATTATCTATAAATACAGATCACTTTTTATAAAAGCACTCACTGTAAATTTCCAGGCGTGGTTTTCCTCACCTTGGTTTACCTGCGAGCTCTTTCCTGAAATGTTGGGGAAACACTGTAGAAAGAAAACCACGAACAGAGAATGATGACCTTCATTCTCAGGATGAAGGTGACTCAGGGTGCTTCAGAGCAGTAGATAGGTTCATATTCTTGGAAGGACTGGTTCCAACAGTTCTCCAAGGCCTTGTCAACCAGTGCCACATACCAGGAGTGGGGGTGCACAGGAGAGGTGAAGGCCTTGGGAGAGCCTTTCACAAAAACAAAACCAAGTACTCTGCAGGAAGTGGGTGATAGGTAAGTACCCAGGCATTGTCTAAGAGCAGATGAAGGTAAACGTGAGGGAAAGGAGGAACGGGAAGACTGAGTTCAGGAAAATGGCCCCAAACAGAATCCTAGGGTCACACACACCCTAAGTGGAGACCATGACTTCTGTGATATTCTGTGATATTCAATGACACAGCATGGGTGTGAAGACACAGGTAGGAAAACTGCAGGGATCAAGCCCTCAGATTCTGGGAGGCCGCCCACTCTCTGTCCAAGAAGAATCCTCCCACTCATGTTCCCTTGGAAAACTACACTTAATGATGGCTACACTAGTGAGGCTCCTGGGCAAAAAGTTAGAAATCTGCTCCCGGTCCAAGGCTGGAGGACATACATGGGCAAATGAAGTAAAGGGGGGGGGGGGCGGTAAGCATAAAAGTGAAGTACCCTATAGACTGAGAAGGTTGTTCTTTCAACCAAATTGCCTGCAGGTGGAGCAACAGAGGGGACAGAGCCCATAGAGAGGATACACAGGTTGCAGTCAATGTGGTTTCCATGGTTATAACTGAACGGCATCAGGAACCAAACTGCACTTAGACTATAAAAGAAAGTGTCTCTAGACAAAGGGCTTCTTCACCCACTGCAACTCCCAGCATCTGCTCTGGGCTTCTCTTCATCCCCAAGGATCCTTCTATTGCTGCCACTAGGTCACAGGAGTGTGACTGGGCCTGTAAGTCTGGCAGATCTTGTAGGGCCTCAGCTTCTGCAGGCTTACCCTGATTTAATCTCCAGTCCAGTGTGCTGGCCCCTTGAAGCCTTATCAGCATTTCCGCTTCACTATGGCTGGCCTGGGATGAATGTCTGCATCTTCCATTATGTAGACCCAGGTGAATTTCCCTTCCGGTGCACAGGGTCAGACATCTCCAGTTCTGATTTCCTGCTACACAACTTGTCCTTTTCCCTTCTGTCCCTTTGGGGGCAGTTTCTCAATTGTCACTTGTGTTCCCAGCTCCTATCTCCATCAGGTTTCATCTGTACATTTCATTAAGAAGCCATGCCCCATTGGCTTACTGCACTCCAGCATAGATGGTTCTTACTATATCCTTTCTCCACCAGACATGGATAGACATATCTTCCTATAGATAGTGAAAACAAGAACTGGGTTTGCTGGATAGAGCTGACACAGTCCAGTCCTCTCTGAATTATTGATCCCTGGTTCTGACCTTTTTGTCCTTAGACATGTCTGTTCCAATACAGGTATGTTTTTTAACTGACCAAATTATTTATTCACTTTACACCCCAATTGCAGCTCCCCCTTCCTCCTTTACTCCCAGTTCTTCCCTCTCACATTCACCCCAACCCCCTATCTCCCCAGGAAAGGGGAGCCCTCTCCTGGATATCAACTAGCCCAGGATATCAAGCTGCAGGAAGATTTGAAGCATTCTCTTCCAGTGATGCTAGACAAGGTAGGCAGTTAGGGATAAGGAATGCAAAGGCAGACAATGTAGTCAGAGATAGCCCCTGCTCCTGCTTTAGGAGTCCCACATGAAGACCCAGCTGCGTAACCACGACATAGGTGCAGAGGACCTAGGTCTGTCCCATGCATGCTCTCTGGTAGTCAGTGCAGTCTCTGTGAGCCCCCATGGGCCCAGGTTAGTTGACTCTAGGTTTACTTGTGGTGTCTTCCACCCCTCTGGCTTTCTCAGTTCCTCTCCCTCTTTCACGGGATTCCCCAAGTTCTACTCAATGTTTGACTGTGAGTCTCTGCATCAGCTTCCAAGAGTTGCTGGGTGACATTTGGGCTAGGCTCCTAGCTGCAAGTAGAGCAGAATGTCATCAGCAGAGTCATGGGTCCCAAGCTGGGCCAGTAATTGCTTGGTTCTTCCCCCAAGTTCTGCTTCACCCCCAACCCCTGCACATCCTGTAGGTAGGACAAATTGTGGGTTTAAGGTTTTGTGGCTGGGTTGGTGTCCTCATCCATCCATTGGAAGTCTTGCCTGGTTACCTCATTCCTCCTGTTCCCATCCCCACCCCTCCCCCACAGAGCCCTGTCCTACCATCCACCCCCTAATGTCTATCCTATTTCTCCCTCTAAGTGAGATTCAAGCCTACCCTTGGGCCTTCCTTGTTACTTAACTTCTTCGGGTCTGAGCTTTGTAGCATGGTTTTCCTGTACTTTATGGCTAATATCTATACTTATAAGTGAGTATATACCATCCGTGTCTTCTGGGATCTGGGTTACCACACTCAGGATGGTCTTTTCTAGTTCCATCCATTTTCCTGCAAATATCATGCTGCCATTGCTTTTAATGTCTGAGTAGTATTCCATTGTGTAGACATACCACATTTTCTTTATCCATTCTTCGGTTGAGGGACATCTATGTTGTTTCCAGTTTCTGGCTATTCTGAATAAAGCTGCAATGAATATAGTTGAGCAAGTGTACTTGATGTACAGTGAAACATCTTTTGGGTCTATGCTCAAGAGTAGTATAGCTGGGTCTTGCGGTAGATTTTATTTCCAAATCTGGAGGTTTTCTGAGAAACCTCCAAATTAATTTGTAAAGTGATTGTACAAGTTTGTCCTCCCACCAGCAATGGAGACGTGTTCCCATTGTTCCAGCATGTGCTGGCTGTCACTTGATCTTAGTCATTCTGATGGGTGTAAGATGGAATCTCAGGGTTGTTTCGATTTGCATTTCCTTGACTACTAAGGATGCCAAACATTTTTTTAAAGTGCTTTTCAGTCATTAAAGAGTCTTCTGTTGAGAATTCTGTTTAGAGCTAGACCCCATTTTTAATTGGGTTATATGGTTTGTTGATGTCTAGTTTCTTGAGTTCTTCATATATTTTTGGATATCAGCCCTCTGTCATACGTAGAGTTTGTGAAAATCTTTTCCCATTCTGAAGGCTTGTTTTGTCCTTTCATCCTTGCCTTACAGAATCCTTTCAGTTTCATGAGGTGCCATTTGTTACTTATTGACCTTAGTGCCTAAGCAGTTGTTGCTCTGTTCAGGAAGTTAGCTTTTGTGCCAATGCATTCAAGGTTATTGCCCACTTTCTCTTCTCTCAGATTTATTGTATCTGATTTTATGTTGAGGTCTCTGACCCACTTGGACTAGTTTTGTGTAAGGTGATAGATATGGATCTATTTGCATTGTTCTACATACAGACATCGGGTTAGACCAGGACCATTTGTTGAAGATGCTTTTTTTTTTCTATTGTATAGTTTTGGCTTGTCAACGTATCCAAAGGTTTTGTGTATTTACTTGTGGTTCTTCAGTTTGATTCCATTAATCAACCTGTCTATTTTAATGTCAGTACCATTTGGGTTTTATTAATATTTCTCAGTATTATTTGGAATCAGAGATGGGGATACCTCCAAAAGTTCTTTTATTGTATAGACTTGTTTAACTGATACTGGGTTTTTGTTTTTTCCCATACAAAGTTGGGTATTGTTATTTCAAAGTCTGTAAAGAATTGTTTCAGAATTTTGATGGGAATTGCATTGACTCTGTAGATTTTTATTATGTTAATCCTACAGATCCATGAGCATGGGAGAATTTCCCTTCTTCTCATGTCTTCTTCAATTTCTTTCTTCAAAGATTTGAAGTTCTTGTCATACAAGTTTTTCACTTGCTTGGTTAGAGTTATAAGTTAATTTCGAATCCAGCCATTTTCTGAAGGTGTTTGTCAGCTGTAGGTGTTCTTTTATGGAAGTTTTAGGGCCATTTATGTATATTATCATATCATATGAAAATAGCAATACCTTGACTTCTTTCTTTCCAATTTGTTTTCCCTTAATCTCCCTTAGTTGTCTTACTGCTCTAGTTACAACTTCAAGTACTATATTGACTTGTGAGAAGAGAGTGGACAGCCTCGCCTTATTCCTGATTTAATTTGATGTTGGCTATCAGTTTTCTGTATATTGCTTTCATTGTGTTTAGGTATATGCCTTGTATCTCTGCTTTTTCCAAGACTTTTATCATGAAGGGGTGTTAGCTTTTATTAAAGGTTTCTTCAGCATCTAATAAGATGATAATTTTTTCATTCAGTTTGTTTATGTGGTGGCTTACAGTGATGCATTTTTAAATGCTGAACCATACTTACATTCTTGGGACAAAACCTACTTCATATTGGTTGGTGGTTTTTTTTATTCAGTTTGTGAGTATTTTATTGAGTATTTTTGCATCAATGTTCATAAGGGAGATTGTTCTGAAACTCTCTTTCTTTGTTGAGTATTTATGCTTTTTGGGTATCAGGGTGATTGTGGCCTCATAAAATGAATTTGACAGTGTTCCTTCTGTTTCTATGTGTGGAGTAATTTGAGGAGTATTGGTATTAGAACTTCTTTGAAGATCTGATAGAATTCCTCTCTAAAATCATCTGACCCTGAGGTGGTTTTGTTGTTGTTGTTGTTTTTGTTTTAATTGTAGCTTTCAGATATTAACCCTGTATCATCCTCAAGGCAAACTTCTATAGAGATGAGGACATGGGAATTCAGAGAGGTTCACAGCTTGCCAAGCTGGCTCTTGAAGCCACTTCTTCAGAGACCAATTGTTTTCATTTGTTCCACTATTGTCACCTGTCACATCCTAGGACACCTGACAATCATGGACAAGCTAGGATGTCTGCTCATTGCTGGAATGTTAAACATTGCTCACTTATCTGAGGTGTGACCTAGCATGCATTCCTTCATGGAAGTGTCTGTCTCTTCATGTGTGATATGGGAAGAAAACCCGCTTCCCGCAGGACCACCATGCAGACAAGACATGTGCTCAGAGCCACACTGGGCAAGAGAGCCTCCACACTGGTATTTTTTTCTCCCACATAGCCAGACTCTGAGCACTCCCAGACTGCAGAGCTGACTTGATCAGAGACCCAAGTTAGTTTCTCTGGGACTTAATGTGCTATAAAACCAGAGCTGGAGGCCAGAGTTTCTTTACTTGGAGAGTCCCACCATACACTACAGCTGGTTCACGCCTCTTGACTGGCTGGCACAGAGTAGGTTCATAATCACTCTCTGTTAATAAACAACTACCTTTGTCTCACATTTTTCTCCACAGTTCCTGGAAGGAGACAGCATTGTTCCTTCCTTCTTGCTTGGCAAAGCAGCTGAGCTGACTGACGCTGAGGCCCTGTGTGTGTTCCCCCGTGATGATTTTTCCTGATGTGGTAACATGAAGTAGGAGCAAATGAGAGAAGGGTCCTCTTCCTTGGCAGGTATTTATGGCCTGGATCTGGGCAGCCTGAACACAGAGAAGCTGCATTAGCCATAAAGCCTCTGGATCCTGAAACCTTAAGGTTGGGTAGCAGGGCTTCAGGCTCCCTGAGGAGGTTTGTGCTTGGCTCACAGGCCTCCTGCAGTTACAGCCCTGCCAGCCTCCGCAGCCTTGCCTGAGCTTTCCCCAGAACACCCGCCTGTCTGTCTGCAGGGTTCCCACTTTATCCACAACAGAGGGGTCCCAGGCAGCGGTGGGGCCCAGATGTACGAGCAGGCTCTGCAGTTCCCACTCCATTCCTAACAAGCATCATGTGTTTCTTTGGCTAAAAGGTGTCCAAGTGAAATCATTTTTTCCATATTACTTTGAAAAGTTTATTTCATCAAGCATGAAAATGTTTAACAATATAGGTTTCTTTTTAAAATCACCATATTGAAGATGTTTCTCTTTTCCTCACCTGGGGGAAGGAACAGGAGAATAGTTAACTCCTTCCTGAGGGTTCCAAGCCACAGACTTGACATAAATAGTCCTCTGGGAATCACATGATGTGGATGATTGATGAAAAGTTAAAAAAAAAATGCTGCTCCCAGCCCCCACTTAGTGAGGTGACATGATGGGTTTAGTCCAAGTGATGGTTGTAATAAAACAGAGCAGGCCGTGCTGCCAGGCCAGCCTTACATGGCCATCAATAATCCATTAGGAGAGCATGTGACAGGCTGGCAGCTTCTAGAACCCTCATAGCTCCTTCCCCAGAGAGCCATATTCTCTCGAGGCAGCAAACGCTGATGGGAAAGTGCCCAGAATCTCCAGCAAAGCTTTTCATCCGACACGACGCACCTCCTCTTCAAGGTTCCTGCCACAAGTACCAGAATCAGATGGAGCTATGTTACAAGAATGTTCCCCCACTGGTCCAGGAGGCCTAGGCTAAGCCAGTCTGTGTGGAATTTTGCCTAGAAGAGGAGAGGTCAGAATCACACTGTAAGCTAACGCTTACTAACACTTAAATGAAGCTACTTTTCTGTTCTAAGTATATCTAGGAGGCTGTCTACCAATAGGCAATATGGATCCTCACAGGACAAGAAGGCATTGGAAAACTGAGACTTGCCATCCCATTCCCAGCCTGCGATCTTCCATAGTCTGAATCTCAGGCATCTCCCACAGGTGCACATGCTCAAGGCTTGGCTGCCATTCTGGGGTGCAAATGGGAGACAAGAGAATGTGGATAGGGTGGTGCTCAAGGAGGTCTTCTGGTCCTCAGGGGCTTGTGTGTTCTTTCCTCTTCTGGTCTTGTTTGCTGGCCAGGAAATTGGCATTTTTGGTTGGTGTTGTTCGGCTGCATGGTCTCATCACGGTATACCACCTCACCCCAAGCCCCAAAGCAGCAGAACCTACCCACTGTGAACTGAAACCTGCCAAGCTACACTAAGCCTTTTCTCTCTGTAAGCTAACTGTCTCAGGTGTGTGGTACAGTGGCAAAAGCCGGTTGACACACTGATCCTCTCCTTTTCTTCTTTCATTAGGTCCAGTATCTGATGTCATTTCGAAGCTCTACCTGTATTGCTCAAGTGGCCCTTCCCCAGCCACCTTTCCAATACCAGCTTAAACACACCTAAGAATTTCAGGCTGTCTGAGAACCATCCAGGGGCAGTGTATGAGGAAGACAGCAGGTAAATGAACGCTCGGTGTACAGCGTTAACTTTGAATGGGGTTGAAGGAGGATCTATGGGCAGAAGAAGAGAACGGGATTCTCTGGAGAGCAGGACCCAGGCTGGGCCTCACCTTTAGGTTGGTGAGACACCAGGAGCAGAAGCAAGCAACCAGCCAATGGGAAGAAAAGGCCCACTCTGGCCCATCAGGACCACTGAGTCCATTGGAAAGATTGTTTCTATAACCTCGGAGGAGTAAGTAGAGCAATGATGGGGGTCACAGGGTCAGAGAGCTGCTTCGCTCATGGTTGCAAGTGAAGAAAGACAAGCATTTAACTTTAACAAGATGAATCAGGGACAGCTATTTGGGATTTGGCACAGACTGAACATGCAGGATCAAATTTTTATCTCTGGAGATATCCTCTGACTTTTTCAACCATGATGTCAAAGAAAGGCCAGACATTAAAGTAACCACAAGGAACCCAGAATGTGCATTTCACAGGCCTCGGCTTTAAGAGCATCTATTTATCTAAATAAGGAGGGGCCTGCGGCATTGTAATCAAGTGGCTTTTCAGAATTCTCATGCTTTCTGCCTTTTGGGGGATTTTTCTATAAAACCGAAAGACAGCACTGATTTTGCTTTTACTTATTAAGCACAGATGTGAGAGAAATAGCACAAAAGGCCTCAGGTTCAGTGAAAGAAAGAACTTTAACAACCAGTTCTAGATGAGTCTTGCATGTGTTTGTTTGTTTGTTCACTTTTGAGACTTGTTAGCATTGGCTGGTCTGAAATGCCTCTTATAGACCAGGCTAACTTTAAACTCAGAGATCTGCCTGTCTCTGCCTCCCAAGTGCTGTAATTAAAGGTATGTGTCATTATACCTGGCTCTTTGCTTAACAAATGAGGCACCAGCTGGATGCAGGCACAGAGATGCCACAGGCAGCCCCCCCCCCCAGCACTGTTTAATGCCTGAATGCCCATGTGCCAAGGAATTTAGCTGTTCCTGTAGCCCATGCCATGTCCTGTCCATATTTAAACACAGTTTGTATTCATTTACATCCCTTAGCCTTTGGGATAGTCATAAAGGGCCTGTTTTCTTCCCCTTCTCCACGCCGTATTCTTGTTCTGCATTTAAGTGTGTTGTTAAGACAAAGTGAACACATGGTCTGTGAGAATGGGATCAATAAAGCCACGGGTCCTAAGCATACAGTTAATACAGTCTGAAGGAATTAAAGAGAGAAAAGACACCAATTAGAAAGTCCTAGAACACGGCGGTTAATATTGACCGTCAGTTTAACAAGACTGAGAAATACGTAATGTGGGTTGGAAAGCGTTAAAGGCTAGGCTCACAACCAAAACTATCAGAGGAACAGGTAATGCACAAACCTCTGTGCGTGTCCTTGTGGGAGTTCCTCTATTGAGGATGGAGTCCTGAAAGGAACTAAAAGGAGAAGGGTGGACTGAGCAGTAACATTCGTTCCTCTCTGCTTCCTGGTTGTGGGTGCGGTGCCACCAGCTACCTCATGTTCTTGCTGTCACGCCGCCTTCTCTTGATGGACTGTCTCCTCCCACTCTGACCAAAATAAGCCTTTCCTTCTGTAAACTGCCTTATCTAGTATTTTGTCACATCAATGAGAAAAGTAGCCAATATATGGAGAGGTGGAAGCTGGCGGGAACTAGAGACCCCACTACCAGCCACTTCCTGATGGAGTCCTTTAATCCCATGAAGGGCAGGGCATCATGTACAGAAAATGACAATACACAGACACATTTGAAGAGCTTCGTGAAAACAATCAGGACTGGAAGGGAGCTTTCTCTGCTGGCTTAAATCCTTGGACCTGGCCAAGGGATCATGTGTTGAGAAGGACACATGATGACAGTAACTCTGAACCAAGCCGTCATAAGGCATAAACAAAGGCTTAGTCTACTCCATGGGAAACATAAATTCAGTGATGCGATGGAAAATATAGACTCAATTGGAGGAGAATTGCTTATTGGGAAGATCTATTAATCTGTTGACAGTCTCTCAAAGAGAGCAATGGCAGCCTGCTAGCTTGTCTCATTGCACAGCAGTCTATCCAAGGACCTGGAAAATTCATCTCCGGGATGGAGCCTCGTGAGCAGGCAAGGGCTAGGTGCCTTCATAAATCTTGTTCATTTTTCATCGTGATGATTTTTCTCTCCTGTTCCCTTCCATTCTCATGCCAACCCCTCTTCAGAGCCATCATCCTGGGCTAAGGGAGGGGCTGTTGCAGGGGTGAGCAGAGAGAACACTCCACCTGCATCAATGCTTTCCTCTGAGGCCATCTTTGTATGCTGCTCTGGGCTCCCTGTGCTCAAGGGAGTCTCACATCACCAATCCTGGGTGCTCAGAGACTAAGCCCCTTCTAATGCCAATGCTGAAATGAAGAGATCAGACTCCCTCCTCCTTCCCAGAGCTGAGAAGAGCCAGGCAAGCCAAGAAGGCTTCTTCAATAGTTTTGACATTCTTACAGCAGCGATGTGACAGTTTCCCCAATGTTCTTTCAAGAGCTTTCATGTTTATCCAACTAGCTTTTAGCCAAGTAAAGGAGAAGGTTGCCCTACAGTCCAAGGACCAAGTGAGCAGTAAAATCTTATGTGAATGCAATTGAGGCATAATTTTGCTGGAAAGTTCTGAGAGCAAACCATGTTTGTTTTCCAGATGTCAAAAGCCTGAAGTTCATGAGCAGAAAAATCCGTCATTCCGACTTCTTGTCTGTGCTCTCTGTGGAAGGACACAGATAAAAGTTCTAAGAGAGAACATGTTTCCTTCACACTCATGCTGCTCTGGGCATTCAGGGTGTCCCAGGAAGCCCTTTAGTTAGTATTTCAGAAACCTACCACTGTGTGAGAGGCAATATTGACCTGGGGAAAAATAGGACTTTGACCCTGGATTTTATCTAGTGAAACAAAGACTCCAGAAATATACAGGGGCAGTAAAATGGTTTTGAAGTGTGTTCTTTGTCACAACTTTGTTGTTAGCACTTAAATAAATGGCAGTTTGATGAAGAAAACCCCTCCTTGGCATCGAAGAAGGGCAATTCAGTCTCAGGACCTCTGCTGAGTCAGGAAGCACTCTGGTTGAAACTAGAAACAAATTCTCCACTGAGAAACAGCCTCACTATGTGGAAGTCAGTCACATCAGGCTCTGTTGACAAATGCGTGGGGGAACCCAGCTTTTCTTTCTGGATCCAGAAAGCTTCAAAGAAGAAATGCTGAAGGTCAAATGAGTCTTTGGTGATGGTCACTCTATAACAAAATACTGGAGGCTGGGTGATATACTAAAAGGGATATTTAGCTCACAGCTATAAAGTCTGGACATTGGTCTTCTAGTCTCCATTTGTGCTCTGGACATAAGACCCACAGCCCCTGAGGATACACAAATCCCATGAGGAGAGAGATGGTCTCCCAGGAGTACTCTCACTCCTAAGCTCAGAGGTGAGATCACCACTTTTGCCCCAATAATTGTCCAAAGTGGGACCTGCCAGGAGTGCACAGGGCGCAAGAACAGTGGAGCAGCTGAGGACAGGATCCTTCAGGTCTCCATCTGCACTGCGGAGCTAAGGCTGTCCCACAGCACTACACATACAAATCCCACACAGGAAGAGCTGGTCTCTCCAGAGGTGCTGGCATACCTAAGATCCCAGGCTTACAGGCCCACAGAAGGGACAAGCTCCAGTCAGAGACAGCAAGACCAACTAACATGAGATAACCAGAAGGTAGGGAAAGTGCAAGTACCTAAGCAACAGAAACCAAAGCTACGTGGCATCATCTGAACCCAGTTCTCCTACCACAGCAAGTCCTGGATATATCACCACACCAGAAAAGCAAGACTATGATTTAAAATCACACCTCATGATGATGATAGAGGTCTTTAAGAAGGACATAAAAAAACTCCCTTAAAGAAATACAGGAGAACACAGGTAAACAGGTAGAAGCCCTTAAAGAGGAAACACAAAAATCCCTTAAAGAATTTATAGGAAAACACAAACAATCAAGTGAAGGAATTGAACAAAATCATCCAGCATCTAAAAATGGAAATAGAAACAATAAGGAAATAACAAAGGGAGACAATCCTGGAAATAGAAAAGCTAGGAAAGAGATCAGGAGTCATAGATGCAAGCATCACCAACAGAATAAAATAGATAGAAGAGAGACTCTCAGGTGCAGAAGATAACATAGAAAACATTGACAGAATAGTCAAAGAAAATGCAAAATGAAAAAAGCTTGTAACCTAAAACATCCAGGAAATCCAGGACACTATGAGAAGACCAAACCTAAAGATAATAGGTATAGAAAAGAGTTAAGATTCCCAACTTAAAGGGCCAGTAAATATCTTCAGCAAAATTATAGAAGAAAACTTCCCTAACCTAAAGAAAGAGATGCCTATGAACATATAAGAAGCCCACAGAACTTCAAATAGATTGGACCAGAAAAGAAATTCCTCCTGTCACATAATATTCAAAACAGCAAATGCAAAAAACAAAGAAAGAATATTAAAAGCAGTAAGGAAAAAAGGTCAAGTAAAATATAAAGACAGACCTGTCAGAATTACACTAGACTTCTCACCAGAGACTATGAAAGCTAGAGGATCCTGGGCAGACCTCATACAGACCCTAAGAGAACACAAATGACAGCCCAGGCTACTACACCCAGCAAAACTCTCAATTTACATAGTTGGAGAGATGAAGATATTCCATGACAAAAACAAATTTATACATTATAAGAAAATAACAGGAATAACAGTAATAAATGAAACAAAAGTAACAGAAAACAACAATCACTATTACTTAATATCTCTTAAGATCAATGGACTCAATTCCCCAATAAAAAGACATAGACTAATAGACCGGATACATAAACAGGACCCAGCACTTTGCTGCATACAGGAAGCACACCTCAGTGAAAAAACAGACACCACCTCAGAGTAAAAGGCTGAAAAATAATCTTCCAAGCAAATAGCCCCAAGAAACAAGCTGGAGTAGCCATTCCAATATCAAATATAATCGACTTTCAACCAAAAATTATCAAAAAAGATCAGGAAGGGCACTTCATACTCATCAGAGGAAAAATGTAACAAGATGCACTCTTATATCTGAACATCTATTATCCAAATGAAAGGGCACCCACATTTTTAAAAGAAACTTTGCTAAAGCTCCAAGCACACATTGTACCTCACACAATAATAGTGGGGGACTTTAGCACCACACTCTGATAAATGGACAGATCATGGAAGCAGAAACTAAACAGAGACACAGTGAAACTAACATAAGTTATGAACCAAAAGGATTTGACAGATATCTATAGAACATTTCATCCTAAAGCAAAAGAATATATCTTCTCAGCACCTCACAGTACCTTCTCCAAAATTGACCATGTAATTGATCACAAAACAGGCCTCAACTGATACAAGAAAATTCAAATAATCCCATGCATCCTATAAGATCACCATGGACTAAGGCTGGTCTTCAATAGCAACAAAACCAACAGAAAGCCCACATACACAAGGAAGCTGAACAATGTTCTACTCAATGATAACTTGGTCAAGGAGGGAATAAAGAAAGAAATTAAAGACTTTTTAGAATTTAATGAAAATGAAGGCACAAGATACCCCAACGTATGGGACACAATCAAAACAGTGCTAAGAGGAAAACTCAGTTCTGAGTGCCTCCAAAAAGAAACTGGAGAGAGCATACACTAGCTGCTTTATAGCACACCTGAAAGCTCTAGAACAAAAAGAAGCAAATACACCCAAGAGGAGTATATGGCAGGAAATAATCAAACTCAGGGCTGAAATGGATCAAGTAGAAACAAAAAGAACTATACAAAGAATCCACACAACCAGGAGCTGGTTCCCTGAGATAATCAACAAGAGAGATGAACCCTTAGCCAGACTGACCAGAGGGCCCAGAGACGGTATCCAAACTAAAATCAGAAATGAAAAGGGAGACATAACAACAGAAACTGATGAAATTAAAAAAACAAAAACATCAGATCCTACTTTAAAAGTCTCTACTCAATAAAACTGGAAAATCTAGATGAAATAGACAATTTTATAGACAAATACCAGATAATTTGAATCAGGATCACATAAACCATCTAAAAAGTCCCATAACCCCTAAAGATTTAGAAACAGTCATTAAAGTCTCCCAACCAATAACATCCCAAGACCAGATGGGTTTAATGCAGAATTCTATCAGAACTTCAAAGAAGACCTAATACCAATACTCTTCAAACTAGTCCACAAAATAGAAGCAGAGGAAACACTACCCAATTTGTTCTATGAAGCCACAATTACAGATCCACACAGACCCACACCGACCCACACACACCCACACAGACCCACACAGACTCACACAGACCCCAGCTGCACTAGGACCAGAGACCCGGGTATGGTCCTTGATGGCAGCTCCGGCCAGGACCTCACCACAGCCTCCTCATATCTACCTCTTCCTCACCATTGTCAAGTCTCCAGTTCCACCTCTCTCCACAGCGTACAAATGAATCCCTTGGTTTCGCTTTCTCTTGGACTCTCCACCGAGCACTGTCTTTTCCATCTCTCCATCACACTGTTGTTCATCATGGCGGTGCCCTCAGAAGCCGCTTGGGTGTTTTTCTTCCGGCTTCCTCGGCCAGCATGGCTGGGGTGCAGGCTTGCTATGGTTTTAATGTATGCTCATCCCCGGCCAATTTTTTCCTTTGGAACCTAAGACCACACTGTGACAGTACAAAGGGGACATCAAATGAGGGCTTTGCTCCCATGACGGGATTAACAGCCTTAGGAAGGCGTTCAGATCCTCTTTGCCTTCCAGCTTCCCTCCATGTTCAAAAGCACAGGACCAGCCCTCTCCAGACAACAAAGCAACAAGGTACCATCCCAGGAGCAGACAGGTCACAAGGCAGCTAAACCACAGCTACCTAGTGTCTGAATTTTCCAGTTTCCAGGACTGGGAGAAATAAATTTCTGTTGTTTGTACACCACACAGGATATGGCATTTTGTTACCGTAAGAAACTAGACTAATACTGGTTACATTAGGTCAGATAAGCAATTACAAAATACCACAGAAAACACTTGAGATTTTGAAGTCTTGTGTCTGAAATGACTCCTTCTGACTAGCAAGTGGGTGCTCACTCCCATCCTTCTCTGCTTCGGTCTTTTCCTCCCCTCCCCTCCCCTCCCCTCCCCTCCTCCCCTCCCCTCTCCCCTCCTCCCCTCCCCTCTCCTCTCCTCCTCTCCTCCTCTCCCCTCTCCTCCCCTCCCCTCCTTTCCCCTACCCTCTTCTTCCCTCCCCTACTCTCTCTCCCCCTCTCCTCTCCTTCCCTCTCCTTCCCTCCCCTCCTTTCCCCTCTCCTCTTCTTCCCTCCCCTCCCCTCTTCTCCCCTCCTCTCCTCTCCTCCTCTACCCTCTTCTCCCCCCTCCCCTCCCCTCCTCTCTCCTCCACTCCCTTTCCCTCCCCTCTCCTCCTCTCCCTCTGACCTCCTTATCTCTCCCCCCTCTTTCCTCCCTTTCTCCTCTCTTGATTCCTCTCCACCCCATACCTATGTCTTGCTCCAGTTCTACCTAGTTTCCATTTCCTGAACTCTGCCCCTTAGGTCTTGTCAAGAAGAAATTAAACTGTTCCAGTCTCAGCTTGTGCAAGGCAAGATCTGTCAAGAGCCAGGCTGCCTCAACTGAAAACAGAGCTTCCATCTCCTTAGCCTCAGGTAGGCCACCTAACTATTGCTTACACTGTGACCCAGTCTGTCCTCTGGAAACCTGGGATGGCAACACCCATATGAGAAGTTTGTTGTGATGATTAATCAATATGTCTGAAGCATTGCACGTGTGTAGCACTTGGTAAAAGCCTAATGGATACACACTATTGTGTTGATTACATTACCCCAGGATCTTTCTGACCACAGTCTGGCTGCTTTTTCATAATCAGTCCAGAAAAAATGAAAACTTGCCATCTAAGAATACATTGTTCAAATAATATGATTTCCCCCCCTCAAACAGATAGTCACACAGTTTTGGAAAGAGAAGGAAGAGGAAGACACTTCCAAGAAATGGCCCCTAAACAACCATGCTAAACAACTAGGCTCAGCCAATACCACTGTCCATTCATTCATTCATTCATTCATTCACTTACTCATTTGTTCAATACTCTGCACACATCTGCCATGAATGGTTAATTTGCTAAGTTTGTCATTTCAAAGAACTACAAGCAGAGATATGTGGATTAGCATGAATTTATCATCTCAAGGCCAGATTGGAAATTGTTCTCAGTGATGTCATAATCCCAAAGAGGGAACATATCCTGGTAAAGTCCGGAATAAAACTAAGTGGCCGCTTCCCTCAGTGTGCACAGCATATCATTCTCACAGTCTTCTGTATGCTAAACCCATAAAGTAAGACATGTCTGCGTATACAAATGTTGAGTTTAGTTCCAAACCCAAATAACCATATATCTCTGAATCGGGTTTTAAATTTGTAAGCAAAGCTTTTACCATAACTGTCCACCAGGGAATGATCAGGAAGTTGTGTGTGCTCTGAGACTATTCTTCATTGAGCAGGACTATCGGGGGAACAGCAGGCTATCTGTCACCTCTACCTCAAGCCACTGGTTTTGCCTTAATTGTATCAACAATCAAAAACACCCTCATTTTTTCTAAAACCCACTGTAGAGGGGATTCCCCACTGAGGAGCATTGAGTTAATGCATAAAAGTTCTGGTCTGTGTCATTCCCAAGTTCCCGTAACATTCTTAGCATACGCTCAGTATATATTTGTTGAATGGAGGACGGTATAGATGTATTGATTAGTTAGCAGCGGTGGGCAACTTTTAGCGGCATAGAATATTTTATAAGACACACTGAGAATAAACTTTTGTGAATTCTCAGAGTTGTTGATCTCTTCCTCTACATTAGTGGGGGGAGGGCCTGTTTCCAAGTCAAAATCCCATACCTGAATTTTAGGGCACTTCCTCACCTCCAATTTATCCCTGTCAATCATGTTGGCCAACACCCTAGGACAGGTCACATGACACTTATGACAACTTCCCTGTCTTTACCATTGCCCCCTGTAGTCAGCAAGGACAGTCATCTCTCCCCATTCCAACCATCCTCCGGCAGCTCATGATTGCCCTTTATGCAACAGCTTTACAGTTCTTCTGCAATACATTCCTCTGCCTACCTTCCGCTGTCTGTTCTAGAAATGCTGGCCCTCCTTTCCCTTTCTGTCTTCACAGCAAAATCTTGCTCCTTCTCATTTTCACCAGGTGTGAATTCTTTCTCAATTAAATTGGCTAAAGCAGCTCATATAGTTCTCAGGATTCATGGTCCATTACATCACCCAAGGTGTTTTTAAAAGTCCCGAGAGTGGATCTCACCCAGGACCAATCGAACTGGAATCTCCAGTAGACAGGACCCAGATATTCAAATACTTCCAAGCTCCCCAGAATTCCCATCATCGGTCCTGCGTGAAAACTGCTAGTGTGGGCCCCACTCAGCACCTGAATCTTATTAAGCTTGGACTTTACCTGCTGGGATTGTTAATGCTTGTCTGACATGGGCTTTCTAAAACTCTCACCTTTTAGTGAGACATGAAATGCACAATGTGTCTCAGCATCAAACAGAGCGAGGGTCCTGTTCCAATGCAGATTTGAGCTGGGGAGATCTGAAATGGGAGCCCACGATTCTGTGTTTCCTGACTCTCAATGTTCCATAACACGATCCTGTATTTAATATTCTTCTCGTATGATTTAACATGTGAATTTCTCGAGTGAGAAGAAAGTCAAGACAGGGAGAACAGGAAGCTCACCCCATAATTTGTTCTCTTAGGACTTATTTTAAAGTATTGCTAAGGTTTGTGGGTCTTGTGTGAGTATTTTTTTTAACTGAGTCATTTTTTAATAAACAATTTGTCTAAAATTAGATTACAGTAAATCAAAACTGCAGTGAGATAATACTTTACACTCACGAAGATGTTTATTTAAAAAAAAAAGTAATAATGAGCCTGGACTACAGCACAGGCCTGTAACCATAGCTACTCAAGAGACTGAGACCAGGAGGATCACAAGTTCAAAGCTAGCCTGCATAAAGAATGGATTCAAGGCTACCTGGGAAAGTAAACAAGACTCTATCTGAAAATCAAACGTAAAAGGGGCAGAGCATGTACCTCAATTATACAGCGATTTGCCTATTGTTTCTGAGGCCCTGAGGTTCTATTTCTAGTACTGATAAAAGGGAGAAAGAGGAGCATGTGAGGGGTGTGAAACACACAGTACTCTCCCTCCCAGCTCCCCGATAGCAGGACACTGCCAATTTGGAAAAAGAGCCTGGCGACTACTCAAGAGGCTTCACCAGTGGGGCCATGCATGACTTAGTAGTGTTAATCTCAAAAGCCTTTGGGGAACTAGGCATTCTCTGGTCTAGGGTCTAAGGGTCTGACACGTTTGGGGGAAATGTACATTGGAATGTTTCTCCAGGGCTGTGAAAGGGAGAAGAAGCCACAGGCTGCTCTGCAGAGTTGGCAGCGGATCCTCCTGCTGTTTACTTTGTAGCTCTCTCAGGCCGGTCTGCCACTTCCCCGGTTCTTTAGAAACGCAGGTGAGGGGCTTAACAATATTCATTTTTTTCCATTTTCAAATAAAGGCAAGTTGTTGCAAATACTAAACTGAGCATTTCTGAACGATAGAAGCGGACCCTGTGGGAGCTAGAAATAGTTTTGAGAAAATGGCAACTTAGACTCAGACCAGTCATGGAGGGTCAAAGTTAGTACCTCAGGTGATTATTATCAGATTGTCTTAAAAACCATGACTTCAGTGTCCTGACAGAGAGCAGAGAGAGAATCACGAGTCTCTTCAGTTTGTCAATTTTATGAGCCCTCCTCATTGATGTGTAGTTATCTTTCTAACTATACATCAATGGGGAGGGTTCATATATCTTTCTAAATTTATTCTGAAATTTTCCTTTTACATTAGAAGAAAGAAAAGCTTGAGAGACTCCAATGAATCTTTTCAGTGTGTGGACCTGGAAATCCCAGCCCCATATACGGAAAGGCTGGCCGTGCTCAGGGATTAACTCTGGAGATGCTCTGGAGACGGACCAGGAAAGCAGAGCGTGTTAGCATCACTGTTCTGTGCTTCTGATAACCCTTCCAGCTTGTGCTGTCAGGGGTCTTCACTGTACGGACCGACAGACGCTTTTCGACGGGAGAGAGGAATCTAATGTTGATGGTGATTTTCCCTCCCCAAACACTTATTATTCCTTATAGTTAAGCAATGCAAACAGCTGTGAACAGGCTCCAGCAATCAAGAATTCTTTTGAGAAAAATATTATGAGCTTATTTTTCCAGCAATTCAAATAGATGAGTTTTTTGGTTTTGAAATACATTAAATTGTGTTTCACAGGTACAGGCACTTTCTGCCAAGCCTGTGACCTCCATCCCTGGGGCACACATACTAGGAAGAAAGAACAAACTCCTGAAGTTGATCTCTGCCTCCAGTGTGTGCCTAGAGGCATGCAACTCGTTCTCTTAACAGTAATAAAATGACAGCATTTAAAATTTTTTTAAATATATATTAAATTGATCAGATCAATCCATCACTCTGAAAACCTCAAACACACTATGTAAAGAGTGGAGTTATAACAGCAGGATTTTTTCATATTTGGTGTGTGTGTGTGTGTGTGTACACTCATTTGTGTCGGTACCATCAGGGACCAGAAAGAGACATCAGACCCCCTGAGTTGGAATTGCAGGAGGTGGTGATCTGCCTGACAGGGATCCTGGGATCTGCACTCTCAGCAAGGGCTCCTATCAGGGAGCCCTCCCTCCAGCCCATAACAACAAGATTTAGTAATAAGCGCAATAGCTCTTGTGTGTCAGGCATAGTTTTAGAAACTGAAACCGCAGAGGTGAAGACAACACGCAGGAATGCCTGTCCTTGTGGGGAAAAAAGATATCAACAAATAATCATAGGAATGACTTCAGAATTACAAATGCAATTAACAGTGCAGAGAAAAGCCCCAGGGGCTATAGAAAATGAGACTAGCATTCTGGAGAGGTTACGGAAGGTCTCCTAGCAGGGGGTAGTTATTTATAATCACTTAAACTGAACTCATGAAAGAACAGGGTGAGATGGCTGTGGTTCCCT
The DNA here is from genome assembly GCF_947179515.1 of Apodemus sylvaticus. NCBI lineage: Eukaryota > Metazoa > Chordata > Mammalia > Rodentia > Muridae > Apodemus > Apodemus sylvaticus. The sequence goes on from NC_067479.1 coordinate 65,348,862, forward strand.
TAAATAACTGATTTTTACTTTCCCAGAAGTAGTCAACATTTATTCTTTATCCAATGATGTATGTGTGTGCATGTGCAGACACCACACACACACACACACACCACACTCATTCTCTCTCACATACACACCATACACACACTCACACACATACACCACACACACACTCTCACACACACACATGCACACTCACGCCTAAGTTGACACATTATTAGTGTCATGATTATGATTAACAATGATAAAACATAAATTATCCAGACCCAAATCCTACTTCTTAAATATAAGTTAACCTCTGTTCCTTGCTGACCGCCATTAGGGGAAAGAAACTGAATTCAGAGCCTTCCCTTCGCAGCTAACCCTTACCTTGCTCATTAATCACTGTTTAGCCCCACCCCCAACTGTTTAGAGCAACGTGTCCATCATGTCTGTCAACAGTTTACAGATGCACGGAGGTCACAGTGTTGTCTGTGAGATATCTTACCCAATGTGATGGCTTCCACTGGAAAAAGAGTAACAGGAAAAAGAAAAAGAAAAGAAGATGTTTGAAAATCTACAGTACAGGTCTCCAAGCTCTGATGTGCTTGGCCTTGGGCTATCTGCTCACCACAAATGGTCTTCCTGTCTTAGTCCCTCACTCATTGCTATCTGAAAGGCACTTGATCACCCTTTGAATCTCCAAATGTCTAATTACACCAGACAGAGAAAACCCATTTTCAGTGCCAAACCAAGGAACATTTGCAAGAGGAGATACTCTTCGAGGCTAGTTTGGGAGCCTCCTGAAAATTATATGCTTAAATTAGACTTTTATAAGAACTAACGAGAAACTGTATGCCCTGGATGATCACATGCTAGTGTTAAGTTCAAGTCTTTCTTAGGGGACATTCCTCAACTTCCTCCATGCTGTGGGCTGCTTTGGTCTACCAGCAACACCCTGCCTGTTAGTACATGTCCAGTGTCAGCTCAGCAGCACAGTGTCATGCTTGACTCTTCCCACTGCCCAGTGTCTGGGGGTCTATACTCATAGTACCCTGCGCTCATCCCAGTAAGACTGTAGGGTAAGAAAGAGCCCAGTCTTGATTTTCTCCAATGCATCTAAGTTGTTGACAAGATAAAGTGATACAGCTTTGCCGATAGAGCAAGTGCGCAAGCCTCTACATGTAGAACAAAGAGTTTCTTTCATCTTCCAGAGGGGCTCCTGCATCTCAGTCACCCTCCCCAGTGGAAGAGAGAGGAAGGATCCTCTTCCATTTTAGCTGCATTGAGTTTATTTCTTTTGGCATCTCAAACATGTCTCCTGCCACTGGTCCTCAGACTGGAGGAGAAAAACTCAGCTGAAATAGCAGGATTGTTTGTCCTTGGTTGACCTCCGAGGAAACTAGGACAGTGGGAGGCGAAGAAGGTAAGGCCTCTTCATCATGCACCAGTGGTCAAAGCTGGCTTGCAGTGGCTTCTTTCCAAACAACCAAAATCGGTGTCAAACCACCAGCCCAGGCAGCCTCTCCCTGGGTTTCCTCAGCCACTCAGTGTCCTGCCCAGAGTGAACTCCACCCAGTGGTGAGCTAAGGTCAATGAAACATTCATTCATGCTCCCGGAAGTGACATGTCCATCCAGCCCTGCTCTCTGAAGATGCCCACAGAGTCCAGCTGTGGCTGCTTCCATGCTCACAGGTGCCAGGTACCCAGCTTAGTGTGGTAGTGCCTTATGGGCTAGGCAGGAGATATAATTGTTTAGGGCACCAGCACTCCTGAAGGAGTCACAGTGAAGGTCGTCATGTAGCATAGAAATAGGTTAAATTTGAAGTTCCAAGGACCAGAGTTCCCATCACAGCTTGGTCTTATTTTGCCTCCCCCGACTTTAAGCAGGCCCTTAATGACATTGTGACTCTGTTTAACCCTTGGTCAACTGAAGGTTACATTGAGATATTGTGAGAATTAGAGATTGTGAAAGTAAAGAACATGCTGTCCAATGATATAGCAGGATCACATAGATAATAGAAATGAACCAAGAGCCTTCGGGCTGAAGCCGATGTGGTGTACTCTTGAGGGCTGTGCATATTGCCTGATGTTGGAAGTCTGTTGGAAGACACCAGCCTCAGAGACAGAGCTGTAGCCTATCATCTATGGCCTCAAATAGATCCTTGCACTTCTCTGGGTTTCATTTTTATCAGCTTATAAGATGTCGAGGTTTTGAGTTGTTTGCTTTTATGGCTTTGGGGTTCAACCATTCATTAGGAAACTTATGAAATTTCTAGTGCATTTGCGGGGCCTGAAGGAGCTCACGGCTGCAGTGTAAATAATGACATCTTCAAGTTGGGTATTTGCAAAAGACAGCAAACCAGCTTTTTTATGGATTGAGCCCCGACCACATCTTCTGAATGACCAGTCCTATCCGTCTAGCCTGCACTGCGTGGTCTCCGCCATATGGGCGGGGATTTGATGATGGCTACCATGCAGTCTCAGCCTCCTACATTGCCCAGGGCTGCTTGCTAGCAATGGTGAGCTGCCGTTTGAAAACATTTTTCATTTCAAGCATGGAAACAAATAAACATTCCCTTATTAACAGAATCGTTTAGATCAATAGTCTCTGACTCTCTCACAGTTGGAGCCTCCAGGAACCACAGAGTCACTAGTAGAGCCCATAAAAAAGCAAAAATAAAAGCAAAACCCGGGTCTCCGTACTGCAAGAATTAATTCAGTGCCGCGTTTCTTCTTTCCTGCTTTCTGCTCCAGAACTCAGCTAAAACCAAAATGCAATGTCATGGATGATGTCGTTAAAAATGACACCCTTCAGACCAGGGGCCTGCGACTATGCTGGTCTCGGAAATGCTGTTGCTGTTCTTCTCTCCGCCCCCTAGGGGCCCTATCTCTTCTGCACTTCTTGGCATGTTCCTGTCCTACGTGGGGTTTTGTTGTCATGGATCATGTGGGTCCAGCCTTTCCAGAGATGCTCTTCTTCCCTGTGGGAGTCAGTAGAACATTTGCTCTGCGTTTCCAACCTTATGGTGCTCAGAAAGTGAGCAACCTTTGCAGGGTGGTATTGGTTCAACACACCTTCATTTAGGGCTTGTCCCCTGCCAGGCACTGTGGTAGATGGAAGGCAGATCAAGACACTACCTCAAATGGACTCCATCAGAGGGCACTTTTAATGAGCAAATAAACACATTAAAAATACATATGCCAAACAGTATGGGTGCCTGGGAAACACGGCAGAGGTAAGTAAGGAAGGATGAGGTGAGTGCGGCCTTTCAGTTCTAGATGTCGAGGGAACCTCTACCAGAGCTTGGTCAAACAGGAGTCATGAAGGTACTTAGGGGAGGAACGTCCCAAGCTAGAGATAGGCAGGTGCAAAGTCCCCAGGGGGAACCTAGTGGGGTATTTCAGAGAGAAGCAGCAGCTATGAGGTCAGACACCCAGAGGTGCGTGTCCTCTCCCAGACAGGCTCTGCTCATCTCCAGGTGTCCAATAACCTGTGTGGAAACAGGACAAGTGGCTAAGCCATTAAGGTTTTCCAGGCAAAACTACATTTGGATTTTTGTATGAAATTCCTGATGTCTCCACATTGACTCAGATGTTTCAAAAAACCTGTGAGCAAGGCAAATCCAGTCCAGAGTTCTGGACTTATGAATTCTACTTAAATAAGCAGAACTGACTTGCTTTCTTTCCTCCCTCATCCATCTTCCTTCCTTCCTTCTCTTCTTCTTCCTTCTTTCTTCTCTTCTTCTCTTCTTCTTCTTCCTCTTCCCCTTCCTCCTCCTCCCCCCTCTTTCTTCTCCCCCCTCCTCCTCCTTCCCCCTCCTCCTCCTTCTCTCCTCTTCCTCTCCCCTCTCCCTCCCCCTCCTCCTTCTCCCCCCTCCTCCTCCCCCTCCTTCTCCCCCTTTCTTTCCCCTCCTCCTCCCCCTCCTCCTACCCCCTTCCTTCCCCTTCCCCCCCCTCCTCCTCCCTTCTCCTCCCCCTTCCTTCCCCCTCCTCCCCCCTCCTCCTCTCCCTTCCTTCCCCATCCTTCCCCCGCCTCCTTCTCCCCCTCCTCCTCCCCCCTCTTCCTTCCCCCTCCTCCTCCCCCTTCTTCTTCTTTCTTTCTTCTTCTTCTTCTTCTTCTTCTTCTTCTTCTTCTTCTTCTTCTTCTTCTTCTCTCTCTCTCTCTCTCTCTCTCTCTCTCTCTCTCTCTCTCTCTCTCTCTCTCTCTCTCTCTCCTTTCCAGAGAGGATTTCATATAGCTCAGGCTGGCCTAAGACTTCCTATGTAGTCTAGACTGACCTTGAATTCCTCAGCCTCCTGCCTATAACCTCTTAAGTGTTAACATTACAAGAGCCACTGTGCCAGGGTTATTTGGTACTTGGGGTCTGCTCAGGGCCTTTACACATGAGGCAAGCACTCTCTCAATAAAGCAGCATCCCCAGTTCCTAAAAATCAAATTTGTTCATCTTACCTTTAGAGTGTAAGTTTTCGAAAATGCATAATACTATGTGAGCCAATGTAGCATGTTTTCAGCTATTACATTCTGAAAGAATGTTAATACGATCTTCTGAAGAGCAGGTCTGTGAATCTAGCAGGCCTCACTTCTATTCCTAAAATGGAAGGTGCCTGAAGACTCAGTATTGCGTATTTTAGTATTCTCAATAATTGTCTGTGCTGCACAAAAGTTTCAACAAGGAATCTACTAAGATAATTAATCTAAAGGAAGATTCTATCTAAAATAATGGACACACATATTAAAAATATTCAGAAATGTATAAATTAAATCAGAAATGGAAAGCTATTTTAAATGCTTAAACGCCAGCATAAAATTACATTGAAACCGTAACAAAAATAATTAAAATACCAAGACTCCACTACCATTTTTAAGAGTACCAGAATCCCAAGCAAGCATTGGAAAGCCCCCAAATACTTTTGCATGGAAGCAAGAGAGAAGACATAGATGGGACACAGCAGCCTCACATGGTGCCATCCTTGCAGTGTGGAATGGACATGTCTATACTGGTTCTAACTAGGTATCCGATGGAAGGAACTGTCTTCCGGACAGTGACCCTTTCATTCATGTCTTAGCCCCACTTCTGCCTGTGGGTTTGTGCCCAGAGCAGATGGACAGACAAAACTGACACAACTGCCATAGTGCCTTATGTTTGGCAGTTCCCAAATCTCTTCTCTCAGATGTCACTATATCTGGTTACTTTGGTCACCCTTGGATGTTTTAAACCAGCTGAGAACACAAGCTCTGAGAAAGAAGTAACACAGTCAATCCACAGACAGTCCGCGTGAAGGCTGCCGTTCTTCCCCACAGAGCACACTGCCCTTTTCACATGTGTAAGGCTTAAGAAACATATATACCTCCTCTAATAAAAACATCTGAGAATGGGCTACATTTTAAGTTTAAAGTTCAGCCCTATATTCTCAACTTCTTCCACATGATTTAGGAGATTGAAAATTTGAGACACTCTAAATACTGATTTTCCAAGTCAGATAAAATGAAAACATTCTAATATTTCTCAGAGGAAGAAGAGAGGACCATAGGATTTGGGCTAGAATAATAAAACAGGAACCATTTCCAAGACATAATTTAATCCCTGTTCTTTTGACTTTGTCTAGGATCCACTAGCGAGAAAACCAAAATCATCTGATGCAGTGTTAAAATATGACTATCCGTGTATGTACATTGTTGCTTTGTCTTAAAATAAGCAGCCAGCAGTTTTAAGTCAGCTCTAAACAAGTTTCTCAAATGAGCAGAAATTTCAGCTATAACATGGCAATGCATGTACTATGAACAAGAATGGAAACAAAGCACTAAAGGAAAGTTAATCACCTGTGCTGGCTGGCTTTGTGTGTCAACTTGACACAGGCTGGAGTTGTCACAGAGAAAGGAGCTTCAGGTGAGGAAGCGCCTCCATGAAATCCAACTGTGGGGCATTTTCTTGGTTGGTGATCAAGGAGGAAGGGCCCATTTTGGGTGGTGCCATCCCTGGGCTGGTAGTCCTGGGTTCTATAAGAGAGCAGGCTGAGCAAGCCAAGGAAAGCAAGCCAGTAAGGAACATCCCTCCATGGCCTCTGCATCAGTTCCTGCTTCCTGACCTGCTTGAGTTCCAGTTCTGACTTCCTTTGGCAATATGGAAGTATAAGCGGAATAAAACCCTTTCCTCCCCAACTTGCTTCTTGGTCATGATGTTTTGTATAGGAATAGAAACCCTGACTAAGACATAGACCACTCCTCAGAGAAAGCATCTCCAGAAACCTAAAATACAGGCATACACATTCTGTCTTAACTTGTCTTCTGTTCCTATGAAAAAAACCCACCATAACCAAAAGCAACATGGGAAGAACAGGCTTGATTTCACCTTACAAATTACAACCTAGAAGAGAGCCAAGGTAAGAACTTAAGACAGGATCATGAAGGCAAGAACTACAGCAGATGCTGTGGAGGAGTGTTGCTTCCCTGGCTGCACATGCAGCTCGCGGGCCCCATCAGGGGAGCTTCTTTTGTAGTAGACAGCATTAGCACAGAGACCCACAACTGGTCAAGGTGAGGAGAATAAGAGATTTCAGAATGCTCAGGCATAAATGGGACCTCTTACATCATGTTCTGTCCTCCCAAGGCCCACAGATCACTGCAGGAGCTGGAATAAAAGGATTGTAAGAGACAGAGATGGTAAGGGAATGCAAAGAGTCAGTGTTCTCCAGACACAGTGAGGCAGATGCATATCGGACCTGGAAAGATTTGGAACAGTTTGCACAAGATCTGAGCAAGCTCAAGCTATACAAAATCCAGCAAAGCAAGGGGAGGTGACCACAAATTCTGCCCCTCGTTCGGGGGCCATTGGAAATTGGTATCTTCCGGGAGATGTGTAGGCGCTAATTTTGTTTTAGGCAACTTCATTGGGTTTTTATATCCCTCTACCTTCCTTCCAATCCTTATTCCTTCCAATACCCCAACACTACCTAGGAGAAAAAGAAGGTTAAAGGAGGAAGACGGCATAGGTCTCTTTAATCTAGAGTTTAAAGGTGATTAGAGGCCTTGAGTTTCTTGGGCAACTCCAGACTTTGTTTCATCAGGGTATCTCCAACTTTTAATCTCTTTTCTCTTGACCATCAGCACAGCATCAACAGGAGCAGGAACAAACAGGAGGAGCAGCTGCACCTGCTTCTTCAGAGAGCATCCTCTTCTTTTTCCGCACTCCCCTCTCCCCCTTTGGGCTCTTGCATTTATTCTCTCTCCAGAGTTCCCAGAATGAAATTATAGGAAGCTGGCAAAAATCATGCCCCTGGATTGATTTTTAGGACAGAGAGGACACAAGGTTAGGTGGATAGGATTGATGGAGGTAGATCTGTGATGAGTTGTGGAGGGGGTGAACATGAATGTATAAATGCATTGTGTGAAATTCTCGAAGAACTAGTAAAATGAGAAAAATAAAATAATCTTTAAGTAGAGAAAAAGAAATAAATAGTTGGGCTGAGGGCACCTGCACACATGTGGTTCACATACATACACACAAATAAATAAAAATATGTGCATCTTTTTTAAAAAAGAAAAAGTAAACATGCGTTTTGTTTAAAAGCTTCAATGTAAAGCCTTCTTGTGATCACTAAGACTAGACCACTAGCGAGTCATCATTTTAAGCAATCAGTGTGGTTTGCATATTGTGAAAGTATTGACATTGCCCATCTGAATGTAACCTGTATGAGCTGATTAGATCTTCACATAATTTGACCAAATGTTCAAAAAGATCCTAGAAATAATATCATATTGCTAACCCACATCAACATAACCCACATTATGATGTTAGAACTATATGTAACTATATGTAATTTGTCTCATACAGACAAAAAGTAAAAAATTATATGGTTTTGTGCATGTTCAAAATAATCAGTTCCAAAAATTATATGGTATAATTTAAATTGTATTTATAGTGTATACATACATGAGTGCACACACTACAGCATGTGTGTGTAGGTCAGAGGGCAATTTGTGGAAATCAGTTCTCTCCTTCCACCATATGGGTCCTGGGGACTTAACTAAGGTAGGCAGTGTCTTTACCTGATGACCCACCACATTCATCTCATATGACAGATTTCAAAACAAAATTGTGTGTGCATGTATGTTTCATATATACTCATATAAGTGTATGTGTGTGTGTGTGTGTGTGTGTGTGTAAATCAAGAGTTTACACCGAGTGTTGTTCTCTGTTACTCTCTACCTTATCTTTTGGGAGAAAGATAGAGTTTTACTGAACTTGAAGCTCCCCAATTGAGCTAGATCTGGCCAGGGAGCCCCAGGGATTCTCCTGCCCCCATCTCTCTGAGTGCTGGGGTTATAGGCACACTCTGCTGAGCCCGACTTTTTGCATGGATATGAGGATACAAACTCAGATGTCAATGCTTGTTCAGCAAATACTTTACCTACTGGGCCATCTTTCCAGCTTTAAAATATGAAAAAGTGTCATGTATTAGAAGACACTAACAGAAAATGCAGATGGAAACTGTGCTATCTTGATTGGCATTAGGACTAGAAACAGTTCTTGTTAAGGCCTAGGTAAAATGTTAAAGCCTAGGTAACAGTTACCTGGCTAGCCTGCCATTATAAGAAAAATTTCTCATATGTTTCTGCTGTTACTAAAACTTTCTAAAGCCAAGACTGATTACATATTTTTTTTTATAATTTGTGGCTTTGGAAACCAATCACAATAGAAGCCAGTTTTGTATAATTACCCACAATAGGCTTGGACCTAAACCAAGCACACAGCAACTTCCTGAACCTGTGTATAAGCTTTTATGGTATAAACTGCCTCTGGGATGGACAGCAACATAACAGAGACACCTGCACCAATATAAGAAACTATTTGGAATAAGACTTCCATTATGAGTAGTGGTTGAGTAGAGTTTAAATTCTCAAGACCACCCTGGGAACTGACATTCTACTTGGTAGAAAGAGACATGCTATGTTGGTAACTGACATTCTGGTTGGAAAGTTTGGACATGAATGTTAGACAAATTCTATCCTGGTAGATAAGACATGAATATTAGACAAAGCAAGTCCCCTGCCACGGTTGACTGCCTCAACCAATGGGAGCAGGATAAGTGTACACCAAAGACATGTTTCCCCCATTCCTAAATCTTGATTGGTGGAATAACTTGGCACAGATGTTTGTGAATTTTAGGCTTAAAAGCACTGTAAGATCTTAACTCAATGTCATGGTTCAGTTCCTAAATCTGTTCAGGACCACAGTCCTAGTCAATCAACATTTACATGCTGATGATAAAAAGCAGGAAATTGAGAGATGGCAGGGAATGGACAGACAAATTATAATATATCTACTCAACACATCTTTCCAGCCATAAACAAGAATGAAGTCCTGCTATTTGCAGATAAAAAGAAACACCTGGAGATAATTGTATTATACAAGATGAGTTAGTTTCATAAAGACAAATGCTAAGTGTTTTCTTTCATTTGTGAGTCCTAGACTTGCTTCCAGTTTCCATCTGCACCCTAGAGCTGACCCTATGCCACAGCTCTCCATACCCAGGTCCCACCAGGAGAGAGCTGATCTCTGAGGAGTGCTGACACACCTGTGAGCATAGGTAAGACCACCACTTCTGCTCTGAGAGACCCACTGGAGCCCTTGGGACACAGGAACCAAGGAACAGCCTGGGGCAGGATATCTTCTGGTTTCTATCTGTGCCTGGAGCTGACCCTGTACCACAGCTCTCCATACCCAGGTCCCACCAGGTGTCACTGAGAGAAGTGAGACCACCACTTCTGCTCAAATTCCTTGCCCAAGAGTGACTACCTAGAGCCATAAGGGCACAGGAACCAAGGAACAGCTGGGAGTAGGATCCTTCTGGTTTCCCTCTGCACCCCAGAGTTGACCCTGTGCCACAACTCTCCATACCCAAATTCCTCCTGGAGAGAACTGGTCTCCCAGGAGTGCTGACTCACAGGCTTATAGGGGGGATAAGCCACAATTAGAGACAGCAAGACTAGCTAACACCAGAGATAACCAGGTGGCAACAGGCAAGGGCAAGAAGATAAGCAACAGTAACTAAGGATACTTGGCATCATCAGAACCCAGGTCTCCCACCACAGCAAGCCCTAGATACCCCAACACACCAGAAAAGCAAGACTATGATTTAACATCACATCTCATGATGATGAAAAAGGACTTTAAGAGGACATGAATAACTCCCTTAAAGGAATACAGGAGAACACAAGTAAACAGGGAGAAGCCCTTGAAGAACTAAGGGAAAACACAACAAAACAGGTGAAGGAATTAAACAAAGCCATCCAGAATCTAAAGAAGGAGGTAGAAACAATAATGAAATCACAAAGGGAAACAACTCGAGACATAGAAAACCTAGGAAAGAAGTCAGGAGTCATGGATCCAAGCATCAACAACAGAATACAAGAGATAGAAGAGAGAATCTCAGATGCAGAAGATAGAAAGCATTGTTACGACAGTCAAAGAAAATGAAAAATTCAAAAAGCTCCTGATCCAAAACATACAGGAAATCCAGGACAAAATGAGAAGATCAAACCTAAGGATTATAGGTATAGAAGAGAGTGAAGATTTCCAATTTAAAGGGCCAGTAAATGTCTTCAACAAAATTATAGAAGAAAACTGCCCTAACCTAAAGAAAGAGATGCCCATGAACATACAAGAAGCCTACAGAACTCCAAATAGATTTGACCAGAAAAGAAGTTCCTCTCGTCACATAATAATTAAAACACCAAATGTACTAAACAAAGAAAGAATATTAAAAGCAATAAGGGAAAAAGGTCAAGTAAAATATAAAGGTAGACCCATCAGAATTACACCAGACTTCTCACCAGAGACTATGAAAGCTAGAAGATCCTGGGCAGACCTCATACAGACTCTAAGAGAACACAAATGTCAGCCCAGGTCACTATACCCAGCAAAACTCTCAATTACCATAGATGGAGAAACCAAGATATTCCATGACAAAACCAGATTTACACAATATCTTTCTACAAATCCAGCCCTACAAAGGATAATAGATGGAAAACTCCAACACAAGGAGGGAAACTACACCCTAGAAAAAGCAAGAAAGTAATCTTCTTTCAACAAATCCAAATGAAGATAGCCACTTCAAACAACAAAAATAACAGGAATCAACAATCACTATTCCTTAATATCTCTTAATATCAATGGACTCAATTCCCCAATAAAAAGATATAGACTAACAGATTGAATATGTTAATAGGACCCAACACTTTGCTGCATACAGGAAATGCATGTAGGTGACAAAGAGAGACACTACCTCAGGGTAAAAGGCTTGAGAAACAGTTTTCCAAGCAAATGATCTCCCAAAAAACAACCTGGAGTAGCTATTCTAATATTGGACGAAATCGACTTTCAACCAAAAGTTATCAAAAAAATATGAGGAAGGACACTTCATACTCATCAAAGGAAAAATCTACCAAGATTAACTCTCAGTTCTGAACATCTATGCCCCAAGTTCAAGGGTACCCACATTCATAAAAGAAACTTTACTAAAGCTCCAAGCACACATTGCACCTCACACAATAATAGTGGGAGACTTCAACACCCCACTCTCATCAATAGACAGATCATGGAAACAGAAACTAAACAGAGACACAGTAAAACAGAAGTTGTGAGTCCTAGACTTTACAGATAAGAAAAATCACATGCTTATTGTTGACATGGATGTAAAAGTTGAACTCTTTGGAAAGCTAAGAGAACTAATGGGAGAGGCTCATGGGGGATGGGAAGAGTATGGTCAACGGATATTATATACTTAGATCTGGGGAGATGGTTCAGGAAACTACCTGCTAAGTAGCCATGAAGCCCCAAGTTCAGAACCCCAGTGCCACATGAAAGCCAGGCATGTTTAGGTCCACATAGAGATGCCCACAGGACTCTCATTATCTCCCGGGGAGGCAGTAATCCCATTCACATAAAGGAGCTGCTGTGAACTCTGCCCAGCCACGAAGCAACTCTCCTGTGATTACAGTGATGATGACCAGCAGCATCAGAGAGGAAAGAGAGACCATGAGAGGAACGAACTCTGGATAGTAGTCTACAGAGCCACAGCGAAACAAATGAAAAGAAACCCGTGATCTCAAAGGAGTAGCACATGCAGCAACTAGAATAACAGCTATGAGACGGAAAGGCCAGTTAAAGATGAGAAAAATCTTTGAAGGAAACAAAAATTGATTAGTGTTGGTATTTTGATGGAGATTTTATTTAATCTGTAGATTGACTCATTGCTCTGACATAATATCTGACAAAGGCAATCTATAGATTCAGTGCAATCTTCATCAAAGTTCCAACAAAATTATTTACAAAAATAGGGAAAAAAAACAATCTTCAGCTTCATTTGATAAAGGGGAATCTTAATCCAGCCTCAGGGCTGCAAGGGATCATATCCATAGACCTTCTAGGTATGTGTGATCTGGCTGGAATGACAAACCTTTAATCCCTTTGACTAGGATACAGATATATTCTTAATATATACCTTTACTCTCAAACAATGAAGGAAAAGTTACTTTATAGAAGGAAGTAGCCATGTTTGAAAATCATGTCTAATTGAGGGGCAGACAAAGTGACAAATGAATTTGACAGAAGAGTCTGAGCTAGGATATACCAAACTCACACAAAAACAGTGTAGGAAAGAAAGGACTTAAGAGAACCACACAGAGAGAGGGAGAGGGGAGGGGAAGGGAGAGGGGGGAAGGAGGAAGGGAGAGAGGAAGAGAGGAGAGAGAGTGGAAAAGCAGTTTTACTGGGACAACTTTACAGAGAAAGGTTTCAAGTGAAGACAGAATGAGGAGCCAAAAGATTAGAACAGATTGCCAGAGTCAGTTTGAGGCCAAGCCGAGAAATTCAGTCAGAAGTCTAGGGAATCCTATTTGAATCAGTCATCTTGGAGAGGAGTTTGAGCCAGAACAGCTGAGTTGAACCAGCCAGCCAGAGTTTAGAAAGAGTTAGAAGGGTGAGATTATTTAGCAGTAAGCCTACAGACATGATAATTACATCTGGTGAATAAAAGTTACATTTACAATACAAAGCACACACATATACACACACACACACACACACAAACAACACATCAGGATAGCTAAAACTATCCTAAATAAGGAGCTGTTGAAGATATCACCATCCCCTAATTCAAACTGCACTACAATGCTAAAATAATAAAAACAGCATGGTATTAGCATAAAAACAGACACTTTGATCAATAGAATCAAATTGAATATCCGAACATAAGTCCCCACACAAGTGGACTTCTAGATTTTGATAAAGATGTTAAAGTCATACAGAAAAGACAGTATCTTTAATATATGGTGCTAGCTAGTCAAGCTGGGTGACTGCATGTGGAAGAATGCAAGATCTATACTTATCACCTTGCACAAAACTCAACTACAAATGAATCAAGGACCTTAGGATAAGGACAAATACTCTAAATCTAATAGAAGAGAAAATGGAGAATATTCTTGAAATCATTGTCACAGAAAACACTTTCTGCACAGAACACTATTAGCACAGGCACAAAGATCACAATTAATGAGTGAGGCCTCATGAAACTGAAAAGCTTCTGAATGGTAAAGGATGTCATCATTTTGTGAGGACTGAGTTAGCCTGAGCCAGACTGATTCTATGACAGGCTGAAATCTGGGAGTTTGGAAGACTAGACCTAAGTTTCTGTTTCCCAGAACCAGAAAAGTCCAAAACAGTCAATTCCAGGAAAAACCACCCCTCATGGGCAGTTAATCAGGAAGCTGCCCCACCATCTAGTCTTAGCCATCTCACAGGCAGCCAATCAGGATCTGTAGCAGCTGCCCCATCTCCTGGCTTTAGCTGACCTCATGGGCAACCAATCAGAAGCCGTAGAAGCTGCCCCACCCCCTGAGCCTAGCTTGGTAGTTAATCAGCAAAAGTCTCCCAAATTCCCCAGAGCCTTAACCAATCACAAATTCACCTATACCCTTGGGGATAGAGCAAATTAATCAAGGAATTTAAATTGACCCTGCAAAGTCTGCATCTCTGTCCTCCCTCCTGGTGTATGGCAGACTTCCGCATGAGGTTCTCTGCAGAATAAACACTGTTTGCTGTTGTATACTATTTGAGTCTGAGGTATTATTCTTTGAGAATCACAGACCCTTACAATTTAGGCAAAGTAGTAGCCTACAGAAGGGGGAAAGATATTTACCATTTATGCATTCAACAGAGAGTTACTATCTATCTAAAATATATAAAGAATTAAAAGAACTGGACATAAGGAAAAAATAACACAATTAAAAATGGAGGTACACACTAATTAGAGAGTTCTCAAAAATGAGAAACACATGGTTGAGAAACACTTAAAGAAATGTACAACATCCTTAGTTATCAGGGAAGCATGAATCAAAATTTCTCAGAGATTTTGTCTCATCCAAGCCATAATGGCCAAGGTAAATATACAAGTGCAGCTCATCATGATAAAGATGTTAAAGTCATACAGAAAAGACAGTATCTTTAATATATGGTGCTAGCTAGTCAAGCTGGGTGACTGCATGTGGAAGAATGCAAGATCTATACTTATCACCTTGCACAAAACTCAACTACAAATGAATCAAGGACCTTGGGATAAGGACAAATACTGAGTGACTGGAGTGAGAAGGGGGATGGAAAAGGGAGGTAACACAGGGAATATGGGAAGAAACAACTAACACTAATGGCCACTTCAGGATGGGGGACATAGGGAAAGGGGAGCACTATCCATTGCTGATCGGAGTGCAAATTTTAATTGCCTCTTTGGAAATTAGGGTGGCAGGTCCCTAGGAATCTGGGAATCTATTTACCCCAAGACTCACCTAGCTGTACCACTCTTGGACATGTACCCAAACTTCTCTACACCCTACCACAAAGATATTTGCACATCCATGTCGATTGCTGCTCTATTCATAATGGCCAAGAATCATCAATAGCTTCAATGTCCATCGGCTGATGAATAGATATTGAAAACATGCACATTTACCCAACAGGATTATTCAGCTGTTACAAAAGACAAAATTATAAGATTTTCAGATAAATAGATGGAGCTAAAAAAAAAAAAAAGTCATTCTAAGTGAGGTAACCCAGACCCCAAGTGGTTGATATCTTTAAAGCCTTATGTATGCATGCCACAATCTTAAAATCACAGAAATTAAATATTAAGTAAGAGATTAGGGGAAGGGAGGATCTCCCAAGGAAGAAGAAATAAAAGACATAGTTATGGAGGTACAGGGGAGAGACTGGAGTGAGAAGGGGATGGAAAAGGGAGGTAACACAGGGAATATGGGAAGAAACAACTAACACTAATGGCCACTTCAGGAGTCATATGGAAATCTACTATAGTGAAATCTTCCTAAAATATATGCATATATGAAAGAACTCTAAATGAAGTCACCAAGTAATGGGGGAGTCAAAACCCTAACTAGACACATTTCACTATCATCTAACTGAATTGTTGCACAATGGACCTCATGGAAATCTCCAAATATCTTAGCCTATTGCTTTCTACAAACTGATGGTAAGGGCCTATTGCTGAAGACAAAATATCTTATTGAACATTGAGATGACTTGGTATCTACTAGAGTCTTCACCCCCCTAATGACTAGTGTTCATGATACCAGAAGGTACTCTGAACACTACCAGAGGAGAAGAATAACCACCAACCCAGCTGTAAACTCTGTGATCTACAATAGAGACCTGCTTACAATATTTAATAGTGGCACAAAAGTTTTGGGAGTAACCAACCACTCTCAGATTAGGTTTAAGACCCTCTCCACAAGATGGAATTCTTTCCTAACACTGCTGAATTAACCGAGAACCCAAGTGGGAATAGATAGGCCATGGGCCTATGTAAAAATCAAATACTACTGTTCTGTTAAAGGGGCATAGAAATCAAATGGCATTCTGCTAACCCCAAAGATAAGTGTCCCACTCATCCCTCATCAGAGACACTTCCTTTTGCAGTCAATGGGTGCTAATTCAGAGACGTGCTACTGAAGAGTGTATAGAGAATGAGAGACTTTAGGAACACTTGGTCCTAAATGGGATTTCTTCATTAATCCCCCTCACCGCAGGGATCAGAGAGCTATACACAGGAGGAGGCAAAAAGATTGTAAGGTCCAGAGGTGGTGGATGACATCAAGGAAACAGTGTTTTCCAGACACAACAGGACTGACATACATGAGCATATGAACTCACAGGGACTGCTCA
Source organism: Apodemus sylvaticus (assembly GCF_947179515.1). Lineage (NCBI taxonomy): Eukaryota > Metazoa > Chordata > Mammalia > Rodentia > Muridae > Apodemus > Apodemus sylvaticus. Next base: position 65,365,067 of record NC_067479.1, read on the forward strand.
GCTTCAAGCCAGATTGGGTCCCAGTGGTGGAGAAAGGGAAGGAGACAGCCTTCCACTCCTAACCAAGAAGCTTTCTGCAATTAACATTTGCTTGCTAAGAAAAAAATTAGTTTTCCTCAATAAAGTCTCATTGGATATTAACTACACTTAAGAGTAGGTCCAGCATTAAATGGCCAACACAAAAGGAACTCAATAATAAGTCCTGTAGACATTTTGTCTTGTGTTATTTTATTTGACATTTTTTGTTTTCCTAGTCTATTTATTTATTCATTTATTTATTTATATTATGGTTTCTGATTTAATGTGTAGTGTATGTGTGCTTCATACACACACAGAAAGAGAGAGAGAAAGAGGGAGAGACAGAGACAGAGAGAAACAGATAAAGAGAAATAGGCAGAGATAGAGAGAGACACACACACAGAGATAGACACACACACACACACACACACACACACACACACACACGCACACATCCCAAAACAAAAATACAAACTACGTCTCTATACTAATTATCACCAACAGTAAGAAAAGACTGAAATAAAATTAACATGGTATGGATGAGGACAAAGGCACGTGGACAGCTGATAGAGGCAAGAGAGGGACGGTGGGAGGGGCCCACAAGTAACTTCAGACAGTAAGGCAGACTAGCCAGAGGAGACAGACTCCTTACCAGCCCCAAAGTATCAAAGTGCAGAGGCAGAAAGCTGCCATAGGATGTGTACAGCACACTGACTGGGTGACCTAAAATGAGAGTAGCAGCTCCTATTCTTAGGAGAAGCCAGAGCAACAGAAGCTCTTCCACTCTGATTAAAAGAAATCACAGGGCTACTGTGGAAAACAACCCCGTGTCTTCTTATGAAGTTCTTCAGACATACACCTTGACTCCAGCAATTCCACTTCTGAAGTATTTACCCAACAGAATGTAAACACGGGTCTACACGAAGACTTGTATAAAAATGTTCACGGCCCTTACCTTTTAAATAGAAGCAAGCTGGAAGAGAGATAAATACCCACCATCAGGTGGCTAGGGAAACAACTGATGGTCACCCGGGTAAAGCAGTACTACCCAGAGTCAAAAGCAAGCGTTGGTACACACTAGCCATGGGGGAAGCTAAAAGGAATTATGCTCTGTGAAAAGATCTAAATATAAAAGACTGCAGGCCATATGCTTTCATTTAAACAAAACTCTATAAAAAAACAAATATAATGTATAGTGACAGAAAGCAGATTAGTGGTTGCCTGGGTCTGCGAGGGGGGATTAGCTAGAAATGGGGTACAGAGGAACTTTTGGGGGGTGAGGTAGCTTGCTATATCTCAGTTGGGGTGGTGGTTTCACGGGCATATAAATTTGTCAGAACTCATCAAAATGAACACTCAAAATGGATACATTTTAAATTGGTGCAACCATTATAGGAAACTGTATGGAAACTCCTTTTTAAAAAAAAAATAAAAATAGAACTACCCCATGATCCAACAATCCCACTACTAGGTGTGCATCCAGAGGAAATGAAATCAGTATGGTGGAGAGACAGATGCAGCACAGCATTGTTCACAATAGCCCAGATATATGGAGGCCACCTGCGTGTCAATGGATGGATGGATGGATGGATGGATGGATGGATGGATGGATAAGGAAAGCATGCTACCACTTACTGACAACTGATTGCACCATCCTGCTTTTTAATAAGGAGATTCTACCATCTGCAACAATGTATGTGAACCCAGAAGTATTAGGGGATGTGGGTCAGAAGGTAGATGTTGAAAGAGCGCCTGTGTGGAATCGAAAACTGGATCTCACAGGGGTAGCAGGTAGGGGTGACTGGAAAGTAGGAAGAGAAGATTACATGTCCTTAGCTAGAAAACATATGTTCAAGGGATCCATTCTAGAGCATGGCACCTCATGTCTTGGGTATGACATGTCCCCTCTGTAAGACACTGAAGGTTTAGTACCTGAGGCAGTAAGGTGTGTGTGTGTGTGTGTATGTGTATGTGTGTGTGTGTTGTGTGTGTGTTGTGTGTTGTGTGTGTGTGTGTGTGTGAAATAAGTATGTGGTATGAAGCATGTGCTAATTAACTCCACTGAGTCATTCGATAATATATACATATTTTTAAGTTCAAACTATGCTCGTATAGCCTTCTATTTATCAATGGGAAGACCACCTTAAGTGTATAGATATTGGATATAAAGTTTGCCTTGGTAAAGCAGTTGTTTATAAAATTTTCAAGTTTTCTCTCTAAACTCCCTCTTCCTTTCAATCACTTTTGTTCTACTCTCTTTGTTAAAGTCTGAAAGAATTGTTCACAGGTTTTCTTTATCCCTCCCTCTTGCTTCAGCCAACAATCAACATGCTCTAGTTGGCTTTGCTCTGCGCATGTGTGATAAAACTATTCTGGCCTCTCGCCAACCCCTCCCTTTGCTGAGTCCCTCTGTAAAGATGCTGGGCCCATCAACTGCGTTTCCCACGCGTGATCTTCCCACCTCTCTGATTTACAGGGCTGTGCTGCATGGCTGTCCTCCTAATGGAACAAACACTCTTCCCAGCTTCTGGCTCTCCACCATCCTTCCATCTTTAAATGTTGGCACGCACCTTAGACCCTGGTCTACTCTGCATATACTATTTTCTTTGGAGCTATTATCCATTTTCATGGTTTAGTTTCCAGCCATATGGTCACGACACTCAAACTGAGCCCTTTGGTTCAGAGCCCCGCCACAGAACTCCGAACTCACATCAAAGTGTTTATGCCATGTCTCTCTGTGGGTTTCTGTTCAATATCTCCAAATTAGTGTCACAGACCTTCCTCCACAACGTTTCTTCTCACAGTGCTACACCCAACGTTCAATACCACTTCTTCAGTTTTTTTTTTTTTAAATAAAGTTTGTAGAGTACTTGTTTATGCCCTCCACCAAATCTGACCCCGGTGTCACCACATATCTAGCACCTGGTCACTGTTCACTCCTTCTACTGTCAATATCCTCATCTACATAACCACTATTCTTGCTTCTGATTGTGATTAAGAATCATCTCCATACTCTTTCTCCAAATCCTCCTGCCTGGAGCTCCTGAGTATAACCCCCGTACTCCACCACACGTGACTTTCCCACACTGAGCATCAAGCCCAGGGTCTCACAGACTCTCTACAGGTGCCCTACCATTGGTCTAGATTCCCAGCCTCGATTGCTATTTTTTTGAGGCAGTGCTTTGCCTTGAGTTTACTCTGTAGCTCAGGCAAGTCTTGAACCTATGATCCTCCCACCTCAGCTTCCTAAGTAAGTCAGAATTCTGTCACCAACCTTGGCTCCTTTTTTTTTTCTCTATCATCAGTCCTGAATGTAGCAGCCAGAGGGATCCTACTGAAATACAAACGTGGTCACTTCCCAGCTCAGAGATTTCCATTCCTCCTCATTCCCTTTAAAATTCAGTCTTTCCTCATGTTTCACAATGTAGCCTTGTCTTCTGTCTCCAATAGACTTAGTTTTCTAGCTATTCTTTCTCCTTGGGGCTCTTTGCACTTTCTCCTCTGCCTACCACTCGTAGCCCTTTGTCCACTCACTCAAATGTTACCTTAATTGCTGGCCCTGCTAGTCTAGTCTCCACAGCACTTCCTACATGCTAATAATGTCCTTTGTCCTTCATAATGCTTTTCATACCTATTTCCTCAAATAGAGTCATGTAAGCTTGTTGCAGACACGGCTCTGCCTGTTTCATTCACCACCTTGGCACCTAGAACATAACAGAAATTCATTATGAGTTTGTTTAATTACTGTTTATGTGAAAATGCTAACATTAAATTTTACATTAAAATGATAGTTTCCCCTTAAAAACTGTCAATGATTTTATTATTATTTTAAGTTGTCATACATAGCAATGGGTAACATTGTAGCTGTCATTTTCAGAGTTGTATGTCGCTTTATTTTGGCACTCCCAGTGCCGTCTCTGTGCTCAACCTTGCTGCCCTCCTTCGTAGCCGATATTATTGCTCTTCTGAGGGTCTAGACAATAGAATCAGACATTAAATAAAATAAAGCTTCATTTCCTTAAAATAATTTCCATTGTTTAATGATGCCATACTGCATACTCAGAAAACTTAAAAGCCAAAGAATAGAATCTGTTTCTGAGCTTCTATTATTATTTTTAACTAAACTCTGTTCTCCCATAATTCATAGTCAAAACTCCAAACTCTGGTCCCTCTGATGATGATTAAATTGAAGACACAGCTTTAGAAGGGTGATTGAGTTAACAAGAGGTCACTATAGTGGGCTGTAGCTGGTTTGACTGCTGTCTCCATAAAAGATTAGCACACGTAAAAATATCCCAAGATTGTTCCCACACAAAGGACAGATCATGTAGGGGACACAGGACAAAGGGCATTCTGTCATCACAGAAAGATCCCTGGCTTGACCTTAGATTTGCAGCCCCCAGAGCTACAAGAAAGTGAGTATCTTAAGCCACCTCATCTCTATAGCTTCTTGTGGCAGTTTGGCAAACCAGTATAGTTGCCAGTAACAAGGAATAAAATGAAAACTACTTGTCTTTATAGTAGAATACATAGTAACACACATAGGAACAGCCCTGTCATGTAAAAAAAATGTTTTATTTCATTGTCTTAGTACTTTTCATCCCTATGGGATTCAGGAATGGGGCAGGGCTACAATTTCTTATCCCTCTTGTTGGCATCTTCTGCTCACAACTACTCAAACAAGGGAGTCTTTGTTCAACAGCGCAGACTTAACTAGAAAGGGTGTTAACTATTAGATTGTGGTCTCAGGTTTGATCCACGTCAACCTCCAGATCATTACTTTGCCTCAGTGGGGTTTACTATGATGGCTAAACCTGATAGGGCTGAGTAGTCAGTATAAGGCACGGCTCAGGGTCTATCTCCAGATGAGACTAAATGACAGGAGAAGGCCATCCCTGAGCTGGTGGCACTAACCCCTAGGCCCGACTGCAGATGGAATAGATGAAAAGGAGAAGGCCTATGAGCACACGTGTCATCACTCTGCTTCCTGGCCACCATGGTGGAATTTTCTCGCCTCCTCCCCACCTTCCTATGTGAAGCACTGAGCCCTTGGAAGCCATGATCTAAATAAAGAAAATCTTCCCTATTTTTGGCCCTTCTGCTAGGCACTTTTTTACTGGGATAAAAAGTCTGTTTTTGACAATTTGTGGGGTTTTGCCTAAAGCAAAAGGGTAATTTCAACTATGCATTCCTTCAACAGTAAAGTTTTAAGGTAAAAGTCTTTGGAACAATACAAGCACCATGTCCAAAGACAAGGAGTCACATCTCTGAGGTCCATGATGTGTCCTTGCTGTGATAAAAACCATGATCAAAACCAACTTGGGAAGGAAAGGGTTTATTTCATCTTTCACTTTCATGTCACAAACCATCATTGAAGGAAATTGTTATTGGAACTAAATGGGAACTTTGAGGCAGGAACTAAGGCTGAGGCCAGGACAGAACCCTGTCACAGGCTTTCTTCCCATGGCTTACTCAGTTTGCCTTATAGGTGAATGACCCAGGACCACCTGCTCTGGGGTGAAACTGCCCACAACAGGCTGGCACTTCCCTTACCAATCTTTAACCAAGAAAATGCTCACAGGCTTGTCCACAGACCCATAAAATGAAGGTCTCCTCCCAATTGAAGTTCTGTCTTCCTAAATGTCTCTAGCTTCTGTTAACCAGCACATGGTGTTTGGTTGACAACTTCCAGTCTATCCTCTGTTCAGCTGTTCCTGGCTCTCAATGACACGGGAGGCAAATTCAGGAGAGTGGTTGGTCCTGCAGCTTCTTTGGCTTCTTTGGCTTCAGATTATTCAGGTAGTCATTGTCTATATTTCCTTAGACAGTTGAGTCATTGCCATAGGAGCCAGCCCCGTACAGAAGTCCTCTCTTCCGAGGTCTTCCCAGGGATGCTTCTTTCTCCTTGAGCTTTGACTCAGTTCCACCACCCACAAGACTCCTCCAAATCGAAGCTCTACTCCTGCTCCATGCCCTCTCATCAGAACACATTGTCTTTCGTGGTTTGTCACTATTTAGCATTTCTCCGTTTTCTCATTTGAGCCAAGCATTTCATCCACCAGACCCACAAGTGCCCACAAAGTCAGATGATCATTCTTGTCTTCATTTCTTGGAACTGGCCCCACCAGTGCTGCATAGTGCCTTTAGCTTCTCTGGTTGTATGAGAACATGGATAGCTGAACACATATGTCATTAGATGAATAAGGGGAATTAAAATGTAGTTTTCAGGATGATTATATCCTTGACCATAATTCCTTGGAGACCTGAATTACTGATAGGAACGTTCTCTTTTCTCTGTTAGCTTATAATCAATGACCTTTTCTTTACCCCTTTACTCCTCCTACCAAGAGAAAGTACTTTATTAGGGTAGAAAGTGACAGAGATTTAACCAGTGACTATATACAAATTAGTTTATCTTAGTCCATTTTGTATTTCTACAGAATTAGAAGACTGACACTGACAAGTGAACACCTGCTTGTTAATTTCCTTGGTTGATCCAAGTAAGTCGGGTGGTAAAGGCAGATACTGAGAAATGGTGCCCTTGCCACCTCAATGTTAGTACAAGTGACTGAAGACACTGCACTGAACAGAGCACCGTGTGTGGTGGGTGCTGGAGGGATGCCTCCCTGAGTCAATAGGAACCTGCATCTGGCTAAAATTGCAAACACAAAGGACAGTCACTAAACTCCTGCTCTCAAAATGTACAGGATGCAGAAAACATAGCACTGTGCCTAGAAAAGCAGAGGCCAGGCTGCACTTGGGAAGAGCTTGTCGTCGTTGTCGTCGTCGTCGTCGTCGTCCTCCTCCTCCTCCTCTTCTTCCTCCTCCTCCTCCTCCTCTTCTTCTTCCTCCTCCTCCTCTTTGTTCTTTATCACCATCATCATAAATAACCTAGAATTTTATTTAGATATATCAACAGGAATTGGAGAAGGAAAAATAACACAGAAGACTTATGTGAGTAAATATTAAAATACTGTTTGGTTAAACAGTGTGCTATTAGAAAAAAATCACAAGGAGAAAGAAAAAACACTATATTGGTGTGTGAGAATTTAATGTCTGAAAAGACCCACAAATAAATGTAGAAATAACAAACTGTTCAGAAAATAGTATTAAAGGAATTGGAAAAATCTTTAGAATAAAAACATACAGTATTTTAAAACAATCCTTAGAATAAAAGCATACAATATTTAAAAACAATTTTAAGTGGATTGCAAAATTAGATGTAGAATTATGCCAGAAAGTTGGCATACCAGTGTATCTTCTGGGATTAAAAATAAAACTTTCTTATAAAACAGAAATTATATGCATCAAAGAATGAAAGTTTACTTAGCTGCACAAACAACTTATCTGTATCAAAATGCCTTCATGAAGTAATATGACAGAAAACCTGAAAAAAAATTGATGCCCTATGGAAAACTACGTGTTGGTGTCCTCAATACACAGGTAACCACCATGCGGGAGCAGAAAAGACACACTGTTCTAACACAGGCCAGTTTGTAAAAGAGGAAATGAGACCATTCCCAAAACTAAGGAACTTGCATAAGATTAACACACTACGTGGCAAAGCCCAAACAGGGTGGTTCTTGAATCTACACACTTAAGCCACCATCCCACACTATATACAGTCAAAAGACAAGCAAAGCAATGGAAGAAGCCAAAAGCATTTCTCTTTGCCCTGCAGACCTATGGGTAATTTGTATTTATATCCTTGGATGATGAGAATGAACCTGACCATCCACAGTATGCCCCATCTTGGAGCCTCTCTTTCAGACAAGTGCATTCTACCCCAAGTCCAATGCCACATCTAAGCTAAGGATGCCAAGCTTTGATCAATACAGCCCCAGACTGGCTAACAGTTCAAATCATGGCACCTTTTAGAGATCACAAAGGCCTTTCCTGGGCCAATGTATGGCTTTCTATCCAGCCCCATTTCCTTTTGAGGTAATAGTCAGCAGCCATTTGAGTAAGCCATTTGTCAACATATACCCCTGGGCAACAAGAAGGAGGGCTGAGGGGGCACTTTTCATAGTGACGAGAATGTTCTGGCTGTGTTCTCACTTTGTGTCCAATTTCTTCCTACTTCCCATAACCTCTGTGTGATCTAGGGAGTCCCTCACCCCTAGAAAGCAAAGCTATGTTCTGGCATGTGAAGCAAATAAGATTTTTATCTTTCCCTCTGTCCCAATTTTCAAACATTTAGAGATGTCACATTCTGATATTAGCATCCAGCCACAAAGATTTTGGTATTCCTACAGCCAGGCTTCTCCTTTCATATACCAATTTCCCAAAGCCATCCCATAATAGGGTCAGCTTTCTTCTTCTGACCTTGCTCTCTGTTGAGTCTACAGGATTCCAAACCACAGAAAAGCAAATGCCAGGAATATCTGGGGGAGACCTGACCAGACAGCTTCCTGATGACATGCTCCCAAGTTGTCCCAGCATCACAAGCTGTAGTGACTTCCTACATTTCTGTTCTGTATTAACCCTGACCTCTCTCAATGCCTTTCTGTGCTTCAGTGTCACACTGCATCACCTTTCACCCAGTTGAAGCATCCTCTAGCTAAAGTCATCTGTCTCTGTAGCAAGTTTCTCTCACAAGAGAGCAAAAGGCAAACTATGATTCACGGTCCTGCTGGGTGGTCTGGTACCCAAGCTCTACTGCTTCTCTGTCTTCTGTTCCCACACTCTAAAAATCCCACTTGGTCTTAACAGAAGAATAGGAAACGGTTGTCAACCAGCAATGATACAACACCAGTGTCTTCTACGGAACCTTGTTGGAAACAGCCACCTCCCTTCAGCCCACATTCAACACTGTCCCACCCCCCTACCCCATCCCCACTTCCAAATCTTCTTCAATTACTTTATCTATCATTATGTACACCTGTATCTGTGAAAGACTTCAGCCCTAAAAGGAACCTTGTGAGAGTGAAAGTCACTTAATTCTTTTTCCTTCCCGGGGTCTCCTCACTGACATCTGGAACAAGATTTTTATTCCCAACAAGTGTTCTGTGGCCATTTTATTTGACCTGTCTGCTTACTTATATGCTTTAAAGAATGCCTGGGTGTTTCAGGCTCTGAGAGAGTAGAGTGTCTGTGGCTATCTTAAGATGGCTCCTCTGTTTTGTTGCTGGAACCAAGAGGTGTGAAGGGAAGGGAACTGGAAATGGAGGTATCACCTGCCTCGACTGGCAACTCCCTTTGTTCATTTGCAATAAACTTGCCTTGTGAACTTGGTACTGCTCCAGCAGGGAAGCTAAAGACTCCCTCTGACCATGTGAAGCATGTAGCTCTCTACTCTTTGCTTCCAATAGTCTCTCTCTCTCTCTCTCTCTCTCTCTCTCTCTCTCTCTCTCTCTCTCTCTCTCTCCCCGAAACCTTGTCCTGTGACACACTACAGCTCCCCATTCACAGTTTATTCAAGGATTGTCTTCTCTGAAGGAGGTTTTCTGCCTTCCTGTCACGGTACTGAGTTTACTTTACTTGGAATCCCCACTTATGGAAGCCCCTGGTGTGTGTGTGTGTGTGTGTGTGTGTGTGTGTGTGTGTGGGTGGGTGGGTGGGTGTAGATAGATATAGAGATAGAGATAGAGATAGAGATAGAGATAGAGATAGAGATAGAGATAGAGATAGAGATAGAGATAGATATGCTGTCTCTCATTAACACAAAAGCTTCAGTCTTACCTCAAAGAGAGTAAGAGTTTATTCTGGGGACAAACATGAATGACCATGTCCTCTTGGACTCAAGCTGCCCTGAAAGGAGTGTTCCACCATGGAAGCGGTTACATTAGATTTTATTCATTACAGAACAAGGAATGTCATAAATCATGGCATTTACCAAACATACAAGTGGGGACCATTGGTGGGTGAGTTATATCAAAACAGAGAAATTTCAGCTATAGGCTTCAGACCCTGCCTGACAACATCAGCTTCTGCTTTGGTGGAGGCTGATACTCTTTTATGATATATTTCAAAAGACATTAAGACACAGGTGGTAAGTGATGAATGGCTTTCAATAGGGCTAAAAATAGTCTAAAAGAATTTGGCTCTAGTCTGCAACATCTTAACTTAGCCATTTGTACAATCTTTATCATATTTTCCTTTTTACTGGATATCTCCATTTAAAATATGTTAGATATATTTGCATGCATATAATATTTTCAATTCCCTAAAATAACACTTCTAGAACAAGGTAGAAATTTATTTCTTACCTTAAAAAGCAAATTGGGAGTTTACCGCCCAGCTCCAAGGCTGTTCCCCGGAGTTCTCTTCCTGCCTCCACCCAGCTCTGGACTTCCCCTCTCAAGTTCAGCATCTTTTCAGATAGTGAGTTTCAGGCCAGGACACAAGTTGAGACTACTAGAACAGCAGCTTCTCCAGCTGGGTTGTCACCCTCTGGCCACATAGTACACGCCTATTCACACTTTCTCGGAGAGAGTGAAAAATGACAAAGGAAGCCATTATCAAACAAAATCCACTGTGCTTAGAGATCAGGAACCTAGATGCAAATAGGAGTGCAGTGACTTGAAGGCCAAATGTCCCTCACAGGCTCATGTGTTGGGACATTTTCCCTACCTGGGGGCGCTGTTTTAGAAGTCTAGAGAAGGTTTAGAGGCTTAGAAGATGGAACCTTGCTGAAGAAAGTGATCCACTGGGGTCAGGTCCATTCTCTGCTGTCTGCTTTCTAATCAAAGATGAAGAGGAAGTCCCATGATGTCTTGCCACCCTGAAATAATGAGCTGTACCCTTATTAATCTGAAAGGCAATAAATAAATAAACGTAAAAAACAACCAACAAAGCAAACATAAAAACTCCACTCTTATATTTGTCTCATTTCTGGTCAGGTATTTGGTCATGGCAAAGAAAATGATTCCTATGGAGAAATGGAAAAGCAGATGTCAGAGTAAATAAATGGCTAACACACAGCTTATAATATGAACAGAATTATTTGCTCTTGGATCTACCTTTCTTCTATGAGCTATCGGTGGTCTAGGATTTGGCTGTCGATTCTGGACTGACAGTACTGTGAGTTTTCACAGAGACGTTAAACTCAAAAGCCAAGCAGCATGAACTGTTGTGTGAAGAAACTCCAGTTCAAGGCCAGGCCAATCTACACCATGATATACACTCATAAAGATGCAAGAATAAATGGACATGTCATTCTGAGGTAAAAAGGTGACCTAGCTCTACAAATCAACTCAACATGCATTTAGTACACACGTTCTAGACCCCAGAAATAAAAAAGCCAGTTATCTAGCCAAAGGTGTGACCCATATCTCTAAGTACTTCACAGAAGCAGCAGTGGCCCCATAAGGCCAAGCTACCATTAGAGAATCCCAGGCCATGTGTTAAGTTCCAAAGAAGTGAACTTTGTCAGCTGTCCACCTGTCTTGGCGGAGAGCCCTGTGTCACTTGCATTTTTTTCTGTTCCCTAGACCCAGACAGACATCCACAAAGCCACAGAAAGGAGCTAGAGAATCTGCCCACCACTGACATATTTAGAGACAGAACTCAGTCTTCCAGCTTATGCTCACGAGTGTCTTACCATCAGTCACTGAACATGTGTGTTGCCTACATGATGCAATGGGTTAATGTCTTTCAGTTGTGTCTGGTTTTACTCTCTACTTAATTGCCACCACCAACTTCCAGACAAGCAGTTCACTGCTGAGCTGATATGAGATCACCAATCAGCAGACACTTGATAAAGGAGTTTTCTAGAGCAACATGAGGACCACAGCAATTAATAAGCACTTCACAATTAATAAGCACTTATGGTGACTCTCCCATGAACTGAACCTAAGTCTCCAAAGACCCCCAGTAGACTCATAGGATGATGTACCCCACTGTCCAGGTTCTGAGTGTTCCTGGAGTTCTGAAGTAATCTATCCTTTGTTTGAGATAGATTCCATTAAAATATCACAAAATTATTAAATTATTGAACTATTTAGCCTATCTTGACACCATGAATAACTAAGGGTTTCAAAAAATATACTCAGTAAGAAAATGAGAACAGGCCTTTTTCAACTTTTGAGTACTGAATCTGAGACCCCATAAACTCCAACTCCATATGACCCTTGTTTTAAATGTCCACATTTATTGTCCATTTTAGGCTCAGAACAAGGCTTACTCCAGAGACATTTTGAGCTTGTCAAATATGTAAATTGTTTTTCAAACACTTTGGGGTTGCCACAAAACCTAAATTGTTTTTAGCTAACCAAGCACTTTCTCTCCTTGGTTTCAAAGGCTAACTTTATTTTACGTTTTTTTTTTTTTCAAGAAAATTTACTTCAGATGTTTCTGATCCAATGTGCTTAAATAACTAAAATGCTGTTTTGAAAGAGACGATTGGTGTGCAGGAAAGCAGGACCGCTCTTGAGCCCTTTGTCTCAGCGTCTGTAAACATGTTTTCTGAAAATCAGAAAGCCTTGCTTTGCCAAGAGTAAACCAACTGCCGTGGTACAGTGTGGTTGAAAGTCTGATTTCAGGGCAAAGGCAGTGTCATCCGTTAGGAAAGGGGTAGAGTCTAAGGAAGTCTATTCCATCTTCTCTGCTCCCAGAGGCTTGGCAAGAAAGCTTTCTGACCAGATACTACCAACAGAAGGTGCTTGCAAAAGGGGAGCAAAGCCTGGTGTTTTCATCTAGGGCCAGAATTGGAGCTCACAGACTGGTTGTGCTTTTGTTGCTAATCTTGTGATTTTTTTCTTTTTGTTTTTGTTTGTTTGTTTGATTTGTATTTCCAAGCACCACCAAGATGGTTTTGCAATCTGGATCCATTGAAACCTGGAACATGTGGGGTGTATGCCTTTAATTCCAGGACTTGGGCGCCAGAGACAGGTAGATCTCTCTGTTTGAGGCCTATCTGGTCTAGACATAAAGTTCCAAGCCAACCAAAGTTGCACAGAGACTGTTTCTAAGAAGGAGGAGGAAGAAGAGAAAAAGGAGAAGAAGGGATGAATGAGGACAGGGATGGAAATGACAAAGAGAAGAAGAAAGGAGAACCTTGAGGAGGGGGAGAGAGGAGAGGAAGAGAGGAGAGAGCAGGAGAGAAGTAGAGAGGAGAGGAGAGGGGAGAGGAGGGGAGGAGAGGGGAAGAGGGGGAAGGGAGGGGAGAAGGAAGGGAGGGGCAGGGCAGGCAGAGAAGGGAACAGAAGAGAAGAGAAGAGAAGAGAAGAGAAGAGAAGAGAAGAGAAGAGAAGAGAAGAGACGAGACGAGACGAGACGAGACGAGACGAGAAGAGAAGAGAAGAGAAGAGAAGAGAAGAGAAGAGAAGAGAAGAGAAGAGAAGAGAAGAGAAGAGAAGAGAAGAATCACTGACTGCATCAACTGGTTTTATTTCAGTCTGTCCTGCTGAATAGGTGCCCAGTCAAGCCAACATATAGGATCCATTGGGAACTTAGTGCCTTCAGGGAACTCCATCAGACATACTTTATCTTTTAAGATCACTATACACTTGATATTCAACAGAATATGTGACTGGCACTTCTTAGAGGGGAGCCACTAAAGTCAGAGTATTGGATGACAATGCTATACCTAAACATAGCATCACCTTCTGAAGACCTGGGAGACAGGAACACTCACATTGCTGATCCCAGGCGTTCTAAGAGCTTCTTTTGTTAACACAGTGCAGTCTGTTTTTATGGTAAAGGTGTTAGGAGAAAGGTTGGGTCAGGTGGACCCAATCACTTAGAATTCTTGGTGGGGATGAAATTCATTTTTCTGTTGACCAAAAGTAACTTAAGGAACAAAGTTATTCCAGCTCTGTTGCAGAGGGACAAATGGCTGTCATGGCAGGGAAGTGTGGCAGCAATCAGAAATCTGAGAGCTCACAGCAGTCGGACAAAGTGGGAGCTTAGAGAGCAAACTGGAAGTGACACAAGCTTTTAATCTCAAAGCTCAAAGTCTTCCTTCCATGACGTATTTCCTCTAGAAACAGTATCACCAACTGGGGGGGGGGTGCCAAGAATTCAAAAATATAACCCTTGTAAGAAGAGTTCTTATTGAAACCATCACACTAGGTAAGAGTTTGTCACTTTTCTTGTTGCTATGACAAAATAACCTGACAAGAACAACTTAAGAAAGAGTTTGTTTTGGCACACAGTCTGAAGGCTCAGTCCATCATGGTGTAGAAGGCAGGCATCAGGAATCTGGGGGTGGGGAGGGCATACTATGCCTAGCATTAGAAAGCAGAGGCTGATGGCTACAGTGGTCAGCTCATATTTCTTTGATTCAATCTGGGACCCTGTCGGATAGTGCCGCTCTGTTAGAGTGAGTATTCCTATTTCAGTGAAATAAGTCTAGAAACTCCCAAACATCCTCAGTGGCTGTCTCTAAGGTGACTCTAGATCTATCAGACTGATAGTATATGATGTCGCTGGGTGTAAACAGTACCTTTGCATCATGGCCTATGCCTTGGTATTGAATTCAGTAACACAGGCAGCAGTAGATTACTCTGTCCATTGAGCTAGATAGATAGAACTAGCTAGAACTAGAACCCAAGATCTTCAATTCTTAGCAAGGACCCATTGCTTTCTATTCTCTGAATTAAACTCATTTTCTGCTGTATGGACTCTGACTCAGATGTTTATGATTCTCATTTGCACATAGGACTTGCCTCTGTTGATCCCTTTATCACAGGTTGACAGTAAGTTGATTTCTCAATACCTATGTAACAGCAGTTGATTGCCCCTTAGAAACACAACTAAAGACAGAAAGACTTCCCAGGATGCTTTGGAATTTTCCAGTTTAGGCCTGGCTGGAGGACTGTGATATAGAGATGCCCAGGAGGGAACAGAGCTAATCCTAAACCACAGGAGCAAGTGGTAAAGACAGTGTAGAGGGAACCAAAAGGTCACTAAAAGCACTGCCCTTGATTGGTTGTATGTTGCTTCATTAAAATACAACAATAACAACAACAAAACAACAACAGATATCTACATTTTTCAAAACATACAAGTTAAACTTTGGGTAGATTTCCTCAAAGGAACTACTGAGAGCTTGGCAGAGCCTCTGCTGTGGGGGTTGGTTTAGATAAACAAAGGCCTTGGGGAAATGTGTAATCTAAGCTTCTCCCTATGCTCCATGCCAGCATTTTAGCTGCCAATAAGTAGACATGCTTTTTTATTCCAAAAATAAAATGTGATTATACCCTCACTGCCCTAGTCTATCCTGACCATTCTATGGGCCATCATATGAAGAAAAGGAGCGATGCATTTTGTGGTAGTGTTTTTGGTAAGTTACCAATAACAAAACCTCTTGAGTGTGTGCTGTGCTGATGGAGGCTGGCTGCTGTGGGCAGACAGTGACCACCTAATAGAGCCTCTGAAAGTGCCACTCCTGCCATGGACACATGGCTTTCATTAGTCAAGAGCTGGCTATCTTTCTGACCCTAGAGTTGCCTCTCATTGCGATGTATATATATATCACATCATATATATATATTTGATACTTCTCTAGATTCAACATGAAGGTAAGGACCAAATAAACACAGAAAATTGGGGACATTTTCTATAGCTGTGACAGGGAAAACAATCCTGTGCCCATAGATGAAGGCCTTGGAAATGTCATCATGTCAGTACATTTCCTGTTACTATAACAGAATGTCTGAGACAACATAATTTATTAAAGAAAAGTTTATTTGGACTTTGGATATGGAGGCTGGCAAGTTCAAGGGTGAAACAGTGACGTCTGGTTGGGGTGTTACAACATGGCAGAAGGCAAAAATGCAAACAGGTTTGTGTAAAAGAAGCAAGCCTTGAAAGGCAGCCTCAGACCCATGTCATTAATCCCCATGAATGTCCAAAGCACACCTTAAAGGCTCTTAACACCATACAATAGCAATTAAATTTCAGCATGAGTTTTGGAGGGTGCAAACCCTATTCAAACTAAGCTCCATGAGTTTTCTGAAGTAGTATTAACTGTGAGAAGAGTTAGCATCTTCCTTGCAGACCTCTCGTCTGCCTTCCTCGATAGATTCACAGCCCTGCTCTACTCAGAGGGCCATCTTATCCCAATTCACAGGCACTTGTTTACTTTCAGGATGGTAAGGCTTTCAGAAGTCTTCAAACCAATAATGGCCTCTTCCTTGACATTAACAGAAAACGAAGGAAGGGAGGAAGGAAGGAAGGAAGGAAGGAAGAAAGGAAGGAAGGAAGGAAGGAAGGAAGGAAGGAAGGAAGGAAGGAAGGAAGGAAGGAAGAGATGGAAGGAGGGAAGCATCAAGCCACCCCTCATTCATGTAGACACCATTTGGGATTCTCCAAGAGAGAAAAGTAACTTCTCTTAGCCTACAGACATTAGCAAATGGCTATGAAGCATGGTGAATTATAGGCTTATATTTTCTAAAGCCTACTTTAATAAGGGCTTTTAAACACTTAACCTCTCTTCTAGACCACTACCCACCAGAGGCAATGGAAAAGGAAAGGTCATAGGGCAAAGGAGGATGGGATCCTGTTTAGTAATAGTTCTTTGGGGCTATTCCAATCTCCATGGTAAGATACAGCAGTTCAGTTCACATGAACAAGCAGCTATAGCTCCATCCACTCGCAAACACCATTCAAGAATCAGCATCAGCAGTTTGATCCAGAGCAAACCTCAGGCTCTGACAATTGGCCAGAGTCTGCGCAGAAGCAACAAGAAGCTGCCTGAATGCCAGGAGAAGTTTTTGTTTTTTTGTTTGTTTGTTTGTTTGTTTGTTTGTTTTTTGGTGTTTCTCTCTACAAAATCACAACAAACAATGATCATGGAAGAAGGCAAGGCGTATCAATGCCACAGTGTCAGCAAAGCCCAAGGAAGACCAGCAAAGAGTGACAAGGCGAACCAATGCCACATTGTGTCATCCACTGCCTGTTATGTTATATTTATATCCTTTCCAAGCATCATGTGTCCTCTCAAGCATCTGCTCTAGCAAAACATCAAATGCCCTTTTCCTAGGCAGCTTCCAGAAAAACACCATGTGTCTGCTCTTTGCATAATATCCTCCCACCTATCTGCTTCAGCAAAACATCCCTCATAAGACAGTTTCCAGAAAAACATTACATGACACAACTAAGTCTCCAAAGAAACCAGACTCTTCCACTTCAGTGAATCCTAAGAGCAGTATATTGTAAGTGATTTTGAGAATCTTATATTCGGTGTAACCTGTGCAATATTCCTTTATTTACTTTTTAGTGTTGGGGATGAACTTAGGGCCTGACACATACTAGGCAAACACTCTACCTGAGAGTTTTATCCTCAACCCTGATTCTTTGTTCTCTGTTCACATCTCAAAGTTAATTTTCTTCTAAATTACTGGTACTAGTGAGCTGCTAAAGTCTGTCTCATTCCCATTTCCATGGCTGATAACCATCTCCTCTGTCTGGCCTTTCTATTTTCTTCCATAATGATCTATGTGATGATATTGATCTCACTAGATCAGCTAAAGTAACTGTTCCATCTCGAGACTTTGATTTTAATAGTGTCTGAAAAAAAAAACCCAACCTGTTTTTATCATATGGTACATCGTATGGAAGAGATTTGGACAGTAACACGGGAACTTCTTTGGGAGATCGTTCTAGCTCCCACAAGAGAACAAAGGCTGAAAGTGAAAGGAGGTGATGAGCTATCTCATAGTTAGGTCTCCATCTCACTGTCAGGCAAGATTCCATAGAAGGAGAATCCACCTCTGCATATGAGATGTGCTAATGCTCCACACAGTTATTGTAAATACAGAATACCAGAAATTCCCTCCACAGCTTTAAGAAGGGTTGGGGCAAACACTCTATAAGAGTTCCAGAAGACAGCTGGGAATGCTTTCTAATTTGGATATCTGAATTGGGCACACAAAAGAAGGAGGAGAGTTCAGCTTGGGGGTTGGGACATGAACGGGTCCCTGTGTTTCTGAAGAGCACCCTTTTACCTTGTGAAGGGCGAGACTGGATTGGGGGTGGGCACAGTTGACAGTGTTGTATTTAAACAAGTAGCTCTGGTGAATGATTTGATTAAAATTATCCAGAGTTACTTTATATTATAGGTGTATAGTAGACTCAGTCTAGTAGTGTGGCACTCTGTCAATTCTTCACACAGACCACAGCGCACTGCACAGCAGAGCACCCCCACCCCCACCCCCACCCTGGGCTCCTGTTCCTGTTTCCTTTTCCACACATCCAAGCCTGGCTGCAAAGCTTCTCATGAAGGACTTTAGTGTAAAAGAAACCCAAGCCACACTTAGATTGGCAACTTTTCTCCTGCTTTATTTATGTTAAAGTCAATTCTTTCTGTGGGCCTAGGTGCCAATGTGACAAGAGCCAAGTTATCGGTTTTCACTGTGCCCATTTCCACAAAAAGAAAGAGAAAAAAGATAAAAAGCTGTCTGAGTTGTGTGTGTGTGTGTGTGTGTGTGTACATATGTATGAGAGTGTAAGCATGTGCAAACCCACACATTTAGTAAAAACTGGATTCTAGTCTTATTTTTATAGCAGCAGTATTTTGCTCATAATGATGGGGGAAGATAAAAATCATCATTGACTTGAAGACAGACTGGTGGCGGGGGAGGGGCAAGAGGGGGGAAACACAGTTTTTGATTTTTATTCTGAAGAACTCAGTCAGTGATTTGGTCAAGCCCACAAAAGAATGTCAGATAATGCTGGTACACAAACCTTGAAAGTCTACCTTTTATTTCTGTAGAAAAAGAGAGGAATTTGAAGTAAAACTTCAAAACTTTCAGTTCTACCCCTAGCCCCACCAAACCTGCCAAGGAAGAGGTCTCTCCAATCACTGCTAAGCGTGATTTGGCAGAGCTCAACTGCCAAGTCTCCTTCAAGACTGGTTCTCATTACTGAGAGACACCTTTTTTGCTTTCTCTGGGGTAGCAGCCATCTGCCCACATCTGGGCCACTCATTTTTCTCCAGGCAGCCCGGTTCCTTTAAGGACACCACCGAAAATCTGCAGTTCTGACTCTCAGGCAGCAGCAGAAAGCTATACTCCCAATACTCCACCACCACGCTGTTGGATTCTCCATCATGACAGAATTGCATGATGAAACACAAATCCATAACCTCTGAATAGCTCAGAGCATCAGTTCACACAGAAGAATCTTATAGGCCTGCAACTAATAAAAAGCAACCCCCACCTCATGATTAGAGCTGGAAAAATATAGCTAAGGGAGGTGAGTAAGACAAACACTGCATCTGTAGGAAAGCTGTTGTCACTGAGGATGGGAGGGCTGCAGAGAAACACCAAAAGCATATTTCCATTGCACTCCATCAAGACATTTAATAAAACTGCCATGCTGGCCACTTTACCCGGCTACTTCAGAATTGTTTTCACGGTTACTCAGCAGGAAACCAACATTTGAACCCACCAATCTTTGGAGTCACATATTCAATTTTAAACTTTTTATTTAAAACACCTTGAGAATATCTATCACTCCAGGCAGAAGGATGATAATAACATTGAATTTTATGAATTATTACTTTCCAATCAAGGGTGACAGACTCACGTATATGGACAGGGAGAGACTTTTTCATAAGCAGCCGTGTTCCGTCCAACTTCTCCTAATTCTATTTTGCCAAAGAAAGGAAAAGGATATTACATTTTAAAATAAAATTCTTCCAAATAAAATCCCAGCAGTGCTTAGCTCCAGAGAGTTCTTGTGGTGCCTTTGGGTTGTAAACGCTGGGGTTTTATGTCACTCACATAAGCTCAAGTCTCTCCATTTTGGGCTAAAACCCCAAGAACAGCTGGAGTCTTAGATCTGAGTCATTTGGACCCAACACAGCATGGGGACTCCAAACCAGAGCAGTGTTCTCTAACTCACGGTAACTCCTCGATTTTTTATCTCAGCTTGCAGACAATGAACCAACTACCAGCAGCTGTCAATCATGAAAATGCAGTAGCACCCACAAACTGGGGTGCTACTTTGTCTTTACCAATGTTTTTAAAGGGTCACTGGAAAGAGAGGTTCTGGGTTCTTAGCACCCAACTCAGTTCCTTGGAGGCTTTGATTCTATCATGTTAACAAGGGAGATTCTTAGAGATACTCAGTTTCCTGTCTCAACTGAACCAGATGCATTTTAAATAAGAAAGATGCGGGACAGATGACTACAGACCCTCTACTCTAGCTGCATACAGTCCGTGCCCACTGATTTTAAGTAAGGACCATGGGTCTGAAGTTTGCTGAGCAAATAAAAGACAAAGAGAATTGTAAATTAAATGGCTTAAGACAGGCTGTTTCTTAAAATCCTTTAAAAATAATTTATAAGTATTTCTTCAACTATAAATAACTGACATGTTCATTACAGAGAATACTTTAACAGTGACATGCTGATTATAAATAGTGCTTATCTGTAGGTCTTCCATGACCCCCTAGGAGGAAATTGCTGTCTCTGCATGCTGAGTTTAAGTTACTCGGTGTGTGAAAAGGCAGTAAACTCTTAAGCTTTAAACATGGTTTATTAAAACATGTGTCTCACAAAATTGGGTTGCCTCGTCTCCATTAGTCTGAAACAGTAAATTTTTTACTGCAATCCTTAGGGCATATGTATTCCCAGACTGTTAACTCATTAAAGGATCTGTGGTAAGTTACTTAACCTCTCCTAGTCTAGATTTACTCTTTGTGGAAATAATGTTACTCATTAGATCCATGAGTTGATGTTCATAAAGGTCTCTGGGAAGTGTAGAACAAAGTGGGCACCAGTAAATGATAGTTACCCCTCAGCTGTAATCAGAGACTGGGATACAGAGAAATTGATTCATGTTGTTGTAAGTCAGGTTAGAATCCTACAGATATTTGAACCACGGGTATATATTGAATGAAGCAATTTTGGTACTAAGTTGGAGGTCACAGTGTGTGCCCCAAAAGGTTAAGTTCAGTTACATATCCTTAAGAGGCCAATTAAAACAGCCAAATTAATAGTATATGGCAGAAAAAGGAGATTTATTCAATGTGGCCACGCTGGAAAGAGAGGCACTAAGACACAGTGACCCCTCATCCAATTTCAGGGTTCTGAGGTTGGGCCAAAGTAATGGAAGGCCAGATACACATACATCTACGCAGTTCAAGGCAAGACGTGGACTTGTCTACCGTTGACCATCATTGTCTGGCCTTTAGTATGATCTTGTAATGTGGTCTGACAAATTGACAAGTTCTAATTCTCTTTCTGGGAGTAGCTTCTCCTCTACCTGGTACCTTTTCATTTCTGCCAGAATGATTACAGTTTGACAATAGCCCAAAAGGGACTGTCTACAAGTCAGAAGTAGAAAGAGAAGGATTCATTCAGTGAAGACTCCAAATAATCAACAGGTTGAGGCCTGCAGCCAAGCAACACACACAGTGGAGTGGAATGCGTGTGTCACCACTGCCAATGACAGTGCAATGCTGCCAGGGACATGCCATTTGTAAAGTTCCTCCATTTTGGTTAAATGGTGACAATTTCCCTGAAACCACAGTAATTAGCATTGCCAGAACTAAAATAACTGTTTTCCTAGATTCTTGCTATCCCCCCTTCAGACTCCAGGTAATGGACGACCACAAAAGATGCTTGTGAACCACCAACATTCTTTTATTCATACCTCAGCTCCTTTAGTCACTCCTGGTAATGCCAGTCTCTGGACCAATCAGAAGGCTTTCCTCAATCTCCATCCCTCCTATAACTCTCCATGGGGGACAGCAGTCTCTGATTCCCTGATCTAGAGACCCTCTTCCAAGGCTGTCTCGGATTGAACCTCTTTTCTTGTAGAAGTTGCTCATTTCCTTGTCTGTCTTTGCTTTTATAAATCTTTCCTAAGTCTTCTACGTGTGGGCTTATAGTGGACATCCAAGAGTCAAAGTATTCCTGCATAATTGTAATCTTAATATTAGAGAGTTGGAGGCACAAGGGTCAGGAGTTCAAGACCAGATTAGAGTACATGCGACTTAGTTGCAACTCCCTAAAGAACCAAACTATAGTTAGGCATGATGTTGTTGCATGCCTATTATCCCAGAAGTTAGGGGCTGGAGAAGAAGGCACATAGTTGGACCAAGGGTCACTATGAGTTTGAGGGCACATAGTGGGACCAAGATAGAGATGGCAGAGGCAGAGGCAGAGGCAGGCAGGCAGGCAGACAGACAGACAGACAGACAGACAGACAGACAGAAGCTGTGGCACTAACAAATCCTTATTGAGTTATTTCCATGTACCAGACACAACAGCATGTTTTATTCATTCTGCTGTGGAAAGAGATCTAGTAGGACACAACTCCTCCTTTCTGTTTATAAATCCAGACAATAGAGAGCACCGTTGCTAATTCAGCATTAACCCTTAAATCCATGATTCTACTTCTAGCTTCACTTGAGCTGCTTCAATGCATACAGATTCCTTCTGATGCCTCTCCTTGCCTAGAAGGACCTATATTGTACAAACTACTTTTACAATAAAGATAGCCATCTTTAGGTAAAGAGGGATTTTTTTGTTTGCTTGATTGGTGTGTGTGTGTGTGTGTGTGTATGTGTGTGTGTGTGTGTGTGTGTGTGTGTGTGCGTGCGTGTGTGTGTGTGTGTGTGTGTGTGTGTGTGTGAGAGAGAGAGAGAGAGAGAGAGAGAGAGAGAGAGAGAGAGAGAGAGAGAGAGAGACTGCCTTATGGAGGTCAGAGGACAACCTCCGGTATTGGTTCTTTCCATTCTCCTTATTGAAACAGCATCTCTTATTGTTTCCCTCTACAAGTATCAGGTTGCCAAGCTACCTGACCTATGACCTTCCAAGGATTCTCTTGTCTTTACTTCCCATCTTGAGGTAAGGGCACTATGATTATAGGTCTGCACTACCGCATCCTTCTTTACATAGGGCCTCGGATCTGAACGTAGGGCCTCATGCTATTAAAGACAATGTTTGGCACGCTGAGCCTTCTCCTCAGTCCTGTTTGATCAGGCTTCTCTTGAACTTTTAGTCCTTCCACCTCAGCCTCCTGAGTGCTGACATTATAAGCACGCCCACCATGCCTGACTACACAAAACTGCATGAGCTATTTTTTTTTGAAATATAACAAAGCAATTCTTTTCTTTCTCACTTTTGCCCTTTCTTATTGACAATAATCCTAGCTAAGCTGCTTCACTCATTCCACTCAGCTTCCACACACTATATATAACCAGAGAATGTTAGGAATCTTTCAAAGTTTAAAGGAGAGAAATGGAAATCTCCTGGATGGGTGAACACAGTAAGGAGCCATTACCATCAGTTTCCTTATCATGCTAATTTTTATACACATCACTACTGGTTGTAGTATTGCCTTGCTTTATGAAGATTCTTGAGTTTTTAAGAGTGAAGTGACCGTGTACATATCAGAATCTCTTTAGCAAACCTCTGTGACATTAATTCCTCAACCATGCCAACTATTGAATGCTGCTCTGAAAACTTTTTTTAATTTTTATTGAATATATTCTTCATTTACATTTCAGATGTTAGTCCCTTTCCTGGTTTGCTCCACTCCCAGAAAACCTCCAACCCATCCTCCCTGCCCCTGCCTCCAAGAGGATGCCCCTCCACCCAACCCACTCCCACTTATCCTCCCCCATTTCCCCATGCTGGAGGATCTATCTAGCATTCATAGAACCAAGGACCTCTTCTCCCACCGATGCCCCATGAGGTATTCCTCTGCCACAAACGCGGCTAGAACCATGTGTACCACTTGGTTAATGGCTTAGTCTCTGAGAGCCCGGGGCAGAGGGTGGGGAACGGGTGTTCAGTTGGCCAGTACCATCGTTCTTCTCGTGAGGCTGCAAACCCCTTCAGCTCCTCCAGTCCTCCTTCCAACTCCTCCATTGGAGACCTCACGCCCAGTCCAGGGAAGGGCTGCTAGCATCTGCCTCCATATCTGTAAGGTTCTGGCAGGGCTCCTCAGTAGACAGCCATCTCAGGCTCCTTTCGGGAAGCACTTCTTAGTATCCACAGTGTCAGGGTTTGGTGACTGTTTACAGGATGAATCCCCAGGTAGGACAGTCTGTGGATGGCCTTTCCTTCAGTCTCTGCCCCACACTTTGTCTCCATAATTGCTCCTGTGAGTATTTTGTTCCCTTCCTTCTTCTTGAGCTTCTTCTAGTCTGTGAATTGTATATTGTTTATTTTGAGCTTTTGGGCTAACATCTGCTTATTAGTGAGTCCATACCATGTGTGTTCCCTTGTGATTGTATTACCTCATCAGAATGACACTTTCTAGTTCCATCCATTTGCCTAAGATTTTCATGAATTCATTGTTTTTAATAGCTGAGTAGTACTCCATTATGTAAATATGCCACATTTTCTGTATCTATTCCTCTGTTGAAGGACATCTGGGTTCTTTCCAGCTTCTGGCTATTATAAAGAAGACAGCTATGAATATAGTGGAGTATGTGTCCTTATTACATGTTGGAGCATCTTCTGGGTATATTCCCAAGAGTGGTATAGTTGGGTCCTCAGGTCTAATTTTCTGAGGAACCGCCAAACTGATTTCCAGAGTGGTTGTACCAGCTTGCAATCCCACCAGCAATCGAAGTGTTCCTTTTTTTCCACATCCAATCCAGCATCTGCTGTCCCCTGAGTTTTTCATCTTAGCCATTCTGACTGGTGTGAGGTGGAATCTAGGGTTGTTTTGATTTGCATTTCCCTGATGACTAAGGATGTTAAACATTTCCTTAGGTGCATTAGAGCCATTCGAGTTTCCTCAGTTGAGAATTCTCTATTTAGCTCTGTACCCCATTTTTAATAGGGTTATTTGATCTTCTGGAGTCTAACTTCTTGAGTTCTTTGTATACATTGGATATTAGCCCTCTATCAGGTGTAGCATTGGTAAAGATCTTTTTCCAATCTGTTGGTTGCTGTTTTGTCCTATTGACTGTGTAATTTGCCTTACAGAAGCTTTGCAATTTTATGAAGTCCCATTTGTTGAATCTTGTTCTTAGAGCATAAGCCATTAGTGCTCTGTTCAGGAAAATTTCCCCTGTGCCCATGTGTTCAATGCTCTTCCCCACTTTCTCTTCTATAAGCTTCAGTGTATCTGGTTTTATGTAGAGGTCCTTGATCCACTTGGACTTGAGCTTTGTACAAGGAGATAAGAATGGATCAATTTGCATTTTTCTACATGCTGACCTCCAGTTGATCCAGCACCATTTGCTAAAAATGCTGTCTTTTTTCTACTGAATGTTTTTAGCTCCTCTGTCAAATATCAAGTGACCCTAGGTATGTGGGTTCATTTCTGGGTCTTCAATTCTATTCCATTGATCTTCTTGCCTGTCTCTGTACCAGTGCCATACAGTTTTTATTATCACTATTGCTCTGTAGTAGAGCTTGAGGTCAGGGATGGTGATTCCCCCAGAAGTTCTTTTGTTGTTGAGAATAGTTTGTGCTATTCTAGGTTTGTTGTTATTCCAAATGAATTTGCAGATTGCTCTTTCTAGCTCCATGAAGAATTCATTTGGGATTTTGATGGGGATTGCATTGAATCTGTAGATTGCTTTTGACAAGATGGCCATTTTTATTGTATTAATCCTGCCAATCCATGAGCATAGGAGATCTTTCCAACTTCTGAGATCTTCTATTTCTTTCTTCAGAGGCTTGAAGTTCTTGTCCTACAGATCTTCCTCTTGCTTGGTTAGAGTCACACCAAGGTATGTAATATTTGTGACGATTATAAAGGGAGTCAATTCCATAATTTCTTTCTCAGCTTGTTTATCCTTTGAGTAGAGGAAGGTTACTGATTTGTTTGAGTTAATTTTATATCCAGCCAATTTACTGAAGTCATTTATCAGCTTTAGGAGTTCTCTGGTGGATTTTTTGGGGTCACTTAAGTATACAATCATATCATCTGCAAATAGTGATAATTTGACTTCTTCCTTTCCAATTTGTATACCTTTTACCTCCTTTCATTGTCTAATTGCTCTAGCTAGAACTTTAAGTACTATATTGAATAGATAGGGAGAGAGTGTGCAGTCTTGTCTGGTCTCCAATTTTAGTGGAGTTGCTTCCTTTGAGTTTCTCTTCATTTTTTTTTGATGTTTGCTACTGGTTTGCTGTATATTGCTTTTACTATGTTTAGGTATGGGCCTCGAATTCCTGACCTTTCCAAGACTTTTAACATGAAGGGATGCCGAATTTTGTCAGATGGTTTTTCGGCATCTGGTGAAATGATCATGTGGTTTTTTTTTCTTTGAGTTTGATTATGTAGTGGATGACATTGATGAGTTTCCCTATATTGAACCATCCCTGCATTCCTGGGGTGAAGCCTACTTGATTGTGGTGAATAATCATTTTGATGTATTCTTGGATTTGGTGGGCAAGATTTTTGTTGAGTATTTTTGCATTAATGTTCATAATGGAAATTGGTCTGAAGTTTGCTTTCCTTCTTTGGTCTTTGTTTGCTTTAGGTATAACCATAATTGTGGCTTCATCGAATGGCATGGGTAGTGTTCCTTGTGTTTCTATTTTGTGGAATAGTTTGAAGAGTATTTGTATTAGGTCTTCTTTAAAGATCTGGTAGAATTCTCCTCTAAACCCATCTGGTCCTGGGCTTTTTGTGGTTGGGAGACTCTTAATGACTGCTTATATTTCCTCAGTGCTATTCCTGAGACTATTTAGATGGTTTATCTGATCCTGCTTTAACTTTGGCACCTGGTATTTGTCTAGAAAACTGTCCATTTTGTCCAGATTTTCCAATTTTGTTGAGTATAAACTTGTGGAGTAGGATCTGATGATTTTTTGAATTTCCAGTTTCTGTTGTTATGTCTCCCTTTTCATTTCTGATTTTATTAATTTGGGTACTGCCTCTGTGCCCTCAGGTTAGTCTGGCTAAGGGCTTATATATCTTGTTGATTTTCTCAAAGAACCAGCTCCTGGTTTTGTTGATTCTTTGTATAATTCTTTTTGTCTCTATTTGGTTGATTTTTGCCCTGAGTTGGATTATTTCCTGCCCTCTACTCCTCTTGGGTATATTTGCTTCTTTTGGTTCTAGTGCTTTCAGGTATGCTGTCAAGCTGCAATTGTAAGCTCTCTCCAGTTTCTTTTTGGGGGCACTTAGAGCTATCAGTTTTCCTCTTAGCAGTGCTTTCATTGTGTCCCATAAGTTTGAAAGTCATGAAAGTGACGTGTCTTCATTTTCATTAAATTCTAAAAAGTGTTTAATTTCTTTCTTCATTTCTTGGCCAAGTTATCATTGAGAAGAGCATTGTTCAACTCCCATGTGTATGTGTGTTTCTGTTGTTTATTTGGAACTTAAGACCAGCCTTAGACTGTGGTGATCTGATAGGGTGCATAGAATTATTGTTTCAGTATTCCTGTATCTGTTGAGGCCTTCTTGTGGCCAATTAATTATATGGTCAATTTTGGAGAAGGTACTATGAGGTGCTGAGAAGAAAGTATATTCCTTTGCTTTAGAATGAAATGTTTTATAAATATCTGTTAGATCCATTTGGTTCATAACTCCTGCTAGTTTTACTGTGACTCTGTTTAGTTTCTGTTTCCATGATTTGTCCATTGCTGAGAGTGGGGTGTTGAAGTCTTCCACTATTATTGTATGGGGTACAATGTGTGCTTTGAGCATTAGTAAAGTTTCTTTTATGAATGTGGGTACCCTTGCATTTGAGGCATAGATGTTCAGAATTGAGAGTTCATCTTGGTAGATTTTTTTTCCTTTGACTATTATAAAGTGTCCTTCCTTATCTTTTTGACACCTTTGGTTCAAAGTCGATTTTATCTGATATAAGAATGGCCACTTCAGCTTGTTTTTTGGGACCATTTGCTTAGAAATTTGTTTTCCAACCTTTTTCTCTAAGATAAGGTTGTCACTGAGGTGGGTTTCTTGTATGCATCTAAATGTTGGGTACTGTTTACATATCCAGTCTGTTAGTCTGTCTTTTTATTGGGGAATTGAGTCCATTGATATTAAGAGATATTAAGGAAAAGTGATTGTTATTTCCTACTATTTTTGTTGTTGACGATGGAATTATGTTTGTGTGGCTATTTTCTTTTGGATTTGTTGAAAGATTGCCTTCATGCTTTTTCTAGGGTGTAGTTTCTCTCCTTGTGTTGCTATTTTTCACCCATTATCTTTTGTAGAGCTGGGTTTGTAGAAAAATATTTTATAAATTTGGTTTTGCCATAGAATATCTTGTTTTCTCCATCTATGGTAATTGAGAGTTTGGCTGGGTATAGTAGCCTGGGCTGGCATTTATGTTCTCTTAGGGTCTGTATGATATCTGCCAGAGGATCTTCTAGTTTTCATAATTTCTAGTGACAAGTCTGGTATAATTCTGATAGGTCTGATTTTATATATTATTTGACATTTTTCCCTTACTGCTTTTAATATTCTTTCTTTGTTTAGTGCATTTGGTGTTTTGATTATTATGTGACAGGAGGAATTTATGTTTTGGTCCAGTCTGTTTGGAGTTCTGTAGGGTCTTATATGTTCATGGACATCTCTTTCTTTAGGTTAGGGAAGTTTTCTTCCATAATTTTGTTGAAGATATTTACTGGCCCTTTCAGTTGTACATCTTCACTCTCTTCTATATCTATAATCCTTAGGTTTAGTCTTGTATTTGTGTCCTGTATTTCCTGAATGTTTTGGGTTATAAGCTTTTTGCATTTTTCATTTTCTTTGACTGTTGTGTCCATCTCTTATACTGTATCTTCTACACCTGAAATTCTCTCTTCTATCTCTTGTATTCTGTTGGAGATACTTACACCTGTAATTCCTGACCTCTTTCCTAGGTTTTACACTTGCAGGTTTGCCTCATTATTGTTTCTACTTCAACTTTTAGGTCTTGAATCACTTTATTTAATTTCTTTACCTATTTACCTCTGTTTTTCCTGTATTTCTTTCAGTTAGTTATTGATATCCTCCTTAAAGGACTCTATTATCTTCATTGTTCACCTGAATAGACAATGGCTGACATTTAAAAATATTTGTGGGTGTCTCTGAGGGTATTTCCATAAAGGATGAAGGAGACCCATCCTGAGTGGGTAGCACTGTTTGACATATTAGGGTTGATACCCAGGTGGAATAAAAGAGGAGTAAGAAGGAAGACAACTATTGTGTGTCTTCCATCTCTATGCTTCCTGACCACACACCCCTGCCACCATGATAGTCTGCCTCACCTCAGACCCAAAGCAATGGGTTCCTACTGCCCAGAGGTTGAAACCTCGGGAAGCCATGATCTGAAACAAAACCTTTTCCTTTCAGTTCATTTCTCTCAAGTATTTGTCAGTGACAAAAAATGTTAGTCACTGCTTCCATAACCTCACAAAGCACTTGCTAAAAGACACTTATTAATAAAAGGTTAATATTCTTCAGTTACTTTCACTGGGCAGGGAAGGGGGAATGCAGAAAATCATATTCTCTCCTAGAAGTTTGCATTATACATTAAATGCTACTAAAATCTGGGGGTGGGGGTTCTTTAATTTTGTTTACCTGTGTTCACAATGTCTGTGCTCACAAACTATCCTTTTTCATCCATTAAAACCCTTTCTTGGACTCTCATGGCCTGAACCATCAACCCAGGCACACACATGTTTCCAAGGGACACACAAGGTTCCAAGGGGCACACATGGTTCCAAGGGGCACACATGGTTCCAAGGGGCATGCATGGTTCCAAGGGACACACATGGTTCCAAGGGGCATGCATGGTTCCAAGGGACACGCATAGTTCCAAGGGGCACACATGGTTCCAAGGGGCACACATGGTTCCAAGGGGCACACATAGTTCCAAGGGGCATGCATGGTTCCAAGGGGCATTCATGGTTCCAAGGGACATGCATGGTTCCAAGGGGCACACATGGTTCCAAGGGGCACACATGGTTCCAAGGGGCACGCATGGTTCCAAGGGACACGCATGGTTCCAAGGGGCACACATGGTTCCAAGGGGCATGCATGGTTCCAAGGGGCATGCATGGTTCCAAGAGACATGCATGGTTCCAAGGGGCACACATGGTTCCAAGGGGCACACATGGTTCCAAGGGGCACACATGGTTCCAAGGGGCACACATGGTTCCAAGGGACACATATGGTTCCAAGGGGCACACATGGTTCCAGCCAAAAATGTGGCAGAGGAAGGCTTTGTTGGCCATCAGTGGGAGGAGTGGTCCTTGGTCAAGTAAAGGCTCAACAGAGGCCCCAACAAAGGGAAACGGGGGGGGGGGGTGCCGGTGGGGGATGGAAGAGGGGTTGGGGCTTTTTGGGGAGGGGGAAATTGGGAAAGGTTTCACCATTGGCAATGTAAATGAAAACAATATTCAATAAAAAAGAGAAAAAAAGAAAAATTAAAAAAAAAAACCTTTTTTGGACTTACATGCCGTCTGCAAAGAAATACTTCAAATTCAAAAGTATTAAAAGCTGAATATAAAAGGACTGGAAAAGATCCTCTGCAAAATTTACTCATAGTAAACTTTAAGATTAAAAGAAAAACAATTTTTTTAAGACAAATCACAGGACAGAGAACATTTAGAAGACAATCTAATTTTTGAAAGATGTACAAAAATAAAATAAAGGTCTATACTTTAAAAAAGCATGCTATTTTTTAATGCATGTACTTAATAAGAGTCCCAACCCATAAATCAAAAACAGCCCTGAAGTGAGACATTTTAGCATTGATTACTAATAGCTGGTGATTTTCATATCTGCCTTTCAATAACAGACAGATAAACCGGCCAGAAGGCAAATAAGAAAGCAAAAACTTGAATTAACTATAAAGCTAAGCAATCCTACCAGGTATCTGTAGAGCACATATGTAACACACATATAATAGCATAACATGTCCTTAAATGCGCATGGGGTGTTATCCAGGGTGTACCATATATTAGGCTCAAAATCTGTGCGGTTCTTTTTGATTGTTTGTTTTACATTTATTTATCGTTGTGTGTCTACTTTTGTGCCACAGTGTGTGTGTAAGTCAGAGCACATGTGAAAGAACTCATCATCTGAGGTTAAAAATAATAAAATTATATCATATGTGTTCTCTAACCACAATGGAATGAAATTAGTAACCAATAGCAAGAGGAAACTTGAAAAACACGCAAATATATGAAAATCTAGCAACACAATCTTAAATAATGAATGAATCAAAGTAAAAATCACAGGGTAAATTAAATATGCCTCAAGATGGGTGAGAATAGAACATCAAAGGCTGGGGTGAAATTCAGGGGCAAAGTATTTGCTGAGCACAAAAGAATCTGAGTTCAATACCCCTCAGAGAGAGTGAAAGAGAGAGAGAGAGAGACAGACAGACAGACACAAACACCAAGACAGACAGAGAGATAAAGAGACAGAAACACAAAGATACACAGACACAGAGACACACAGAGACAGACACAGAGACACACAGAGGGGCAAAGAGAGACATACAAAGAGAGACAGAGACACAAGACAGAGACAGACATACAAAAAGAGACAAAGACAGACACAGAGACAGAAACAGGCACAGAGACAGAGCAATAGAGACATAAAGACAGACAGAGACAGGCAGAGACAGAGACAGAGGGAGGGAGGCAGGTGTCCATGAAATACCAAAACATTTGTGGATGATAACAGTAAGAAATGGCTGTAAAATATCTTTTTGAAAATTATATCTATTTTGAAAATGAAAATCTTAAATAAAAATAAGCAAACCTTATACTAGACAACACATACTCACACAAAACAGAACACAGACTCAATTAATAAAAAGCAGAATGAAAGAAATAATGAACAATAAAGGGAACTAGAACAGGAAGTAGGGCCAACAGTGAAGCTGAGTGATTACACAGATCAGCAACGCTGATGACCCTGCCCTGAAATGGCTAAGAAAAGAGACAAAAAGAGAGAGAGAGATTACTACTAACCTCAAAGAAATGATAAATTCTTACATGGACAAGAAATAGAATTACAAAACACCACTCAAAGACAGAGCTTAAACAATATTAAACTGTTTCTGCATTGTTTTGAACAATTTAATCTTGGTGCTAAACATTCTTAGCTCCTAAATGGTCTCAGGAAGAAATAAAAAATCTGAATGAACCTATACAAGTAAGAGACCAAGTTAGGAAGAAAAGAAAAAAGAAACCCAACCAGATGGCTTCACACATAAATCCTATAAAGTGTTTAACAATTAGGACCAATCATTTAGAAATTCTTCAGAAAAAAAGAAACAGAATAAAAACCATTCTGTTATCTAAGAGTAGTGACATCAGGTATCAAAACCAGCCAAAGACATCTCAAAAGTACAAATCAATATTTCTTATAAATATATTAAAATTAAAAAAGCTAGTAGCACAATTCAGTGTACAATATTTTAAAGGGTTATAAAAAATGCTTTATCCCTGATCAACTAGAATTTACTCCTAGACTGCAAGGTTGGTTCAATATACCAAAAATGATGAATGCTATAAACCATGTTCATGGTTTGAGTGATAATGCTCCACTATAGGCTCATGTATTTGAATTCTTAGTTCCCAGTTGGTGGAACTGTTTGGGAAGGATTAGGAGGTGTGGCCTTGTTGGAGGAGGTGTGTCACTGTGTATGGGCTTTGAGGATGTAATGCCTTGGACATTTCCAGCTAGCTCCCTCCCTACCTCTCTCTCTCTGCCTCAGGCTTGTGGATCAGGTACAAGCTCTCAGCTACTATACCAGTGCAGCCTGCTGCCATGTTCCCCACCATGGTGGTCCTGGACTTTATCTCTCTGAAGCCATGAGCCCCCAAACTAAATGCTTTCTTCTATAAGTTGTCTTGGTCATGATGTCCTGTCACAACAGTAGAACAGAAGCTTAGACACCACATTCATAGACAGAAAGAAGGGGTCATTGCAATAGATAAATGAAGCATCTGATTATATCCACAATATAAATTATTCACGTTAAAACATCCAATACATTAGTATAGAAAGGAACTCCCTCACTCTGGTTTACACCAAATAAACATAAACAGTTACTATTATGCTTCATAGGGCTGGAGAGATGGCTCAGTGGCTAAGAGTTCTGGCTACACTTCCTAGGGACCTGTGTTTGATTCCTAGGACCTACATTGTGGCTCCCAAGTGTCTGTAACTCCAATCCCAGGGCACATCCAATGCATCCTATGGGTACTGCATCCATCGACGCACACACACAATGCAGACAAAACACTTGTATGCATAAAATAAAATAAAGGAAAAAAATGTAACATTATGTTTGATGCTAGAAGTTGAAAACTGTCTTCCTTACGTTGGAAAACAGGTTTTTCAACATTTTTCTGGAGGTTTGACTCACAGCAATAGCGGAGAAAAATATTTTTTTTAAAACACCACACTAGAAATAAAGAAATAGGAGTATCTGTGATTGCTTATCTCGAAACAGGAAATGCTAAAGAAATTGCAAAATTCTATCATGGTCAAAAGGTGGTTCCGTAGCCTTGTGGCTGCAGAGACTATGCAGAAAATCATTTACAGTTTTCTATACCAGCAATGTATACTCAGGAAATAACACTACAAACATTTTATTTATATTATCATTTAATGAAAACTTAGAAATATACTTAACATGGTAACTTATACACATGGAACTGCAAAACACCACTCAAAGAAAGAGCATATATAATATTAAACTGTCTGTCCTCGCGGACTTGAGACTCCATGTTATAACTCTGTGTACTGGTCCAAGGATCCTTCCTTGTTCTTTTACCAAAATCTCAGCTGCCTTTTTCAAGTAAAAGTTTCAAACAATCCAAATTGTTCAGTTGGAAATTTGACCGTCATTCCGATCAACAGATAGATTGAGATTCAGAATGCACAAACTTATTTTCAATAAGGAGATGAAGACGATTCAGTAAGGGCAATGCCATGCTTACAGAGAAATGGGGCTGAGACAGTAGAACCTACTCACAAAAGGCTGAAGGTGAGACTCCCTCTCATCAAGTTCAAATGCTAAAATGTAGATGGTCCCAGAGTGCACGTGGACCTAAAGGTAAGAACCGAAGCCCTGAGACACCAAAGGCATCATAGTTGTGAGATGTCATGGCCTTGGATTCAGCAAATGAGTTGGTAGATGTGATACCAAAAGCATAAACAACAAAAGAGACCGAAACATTTGCACTTGATTAATCATTAAAGGATTTTTTTTGTTTTAAAGAATATTACAAAAATTAAAAATAACTACAGAATATTTATAAAAACAATCCATAAATCACATACCTGGCAAGAGTCTAGTATTGGAAATAGAGGGAAAATGATTGCAACTCAACAATAAAAAGACAAATTTCCTAATTAAAAAGAAACAGAGGATATAAATAAACATTTCTCCAAAGAAAATATGCAAATGGCCAAAAAGCACCTAAGAGAAACTCATAGTCATTAGCGAAATGCAAATCAAAGCACAGAAAGATTCCACTTCATACAAGATGATGTCGGCACTCTGGAATAGTTAGGCAGTTCCCTCTCTGGTGACTGGCAGTGAGTTTTCACTCCCCTTTAGGAGTGATAAAAAGACTCAGTTCTCTGAATGTTAAATATACGAGGAACAATATGCATTAGCATTTCACTGAAGAGAATTTAAAATGCAAGATAAAAATGTACACATGAATATTCATCACAACATTAATTAAAATAGCTAAAAGGTGGTAAACATAATCTAAATGCCTATTAACTAGTGAATAAATAGGCTACATGTGATGTATTTAGACAGCGGAATATTATTCAGTGGTAAAAAGAACAAAGTTCAGATGCAGCTTGGGTGAGCCTTGAAGACTGTAAGACAGGGAGGGAAGCCAGATGCAACAGGCGGGCACACAATCGCTCCATTTTATGGACTGTCTGAAGTTGGCAGGCTCATGCCTGAAAGCCGGGCACTGTTTACCAGGGGCGGGGGAGGGCTGAGGGGGACTGGTGGCTAAAGGTACAAGGCTTCTGCTTGGAGTGGTGAAAATGTCTCAGAATCTGACAAGCCACGGAGTGATCCTTTCAAATAAATGATTAGCGCGCAAGAATTATATCTCCACTAATAACGACATATCATTACAAATATGCAAATTAAAAGATTTGCATATAAGGTTAGTGAGACAAGGAGAGTGCCGCTAGGCCAAAGATTAGAGTCTTCTAGAAAACAAAGAAAATCACAGCTATGGACTAGCGAAGCCATAATTCCTAATTCCTAAGTGAACAGCAGGGGGAGCCCTCGGTAGCAGAGAGAACTGCAAAACTAATAATTATGATAATAAAGCTAATAGCCTTTGTTCATTAAAAAACTGAAACTAAAAACAATTGAGGTAACAAACCCCACTAACAAACCCACCATTCTGACAACCACTGGTTATTCCATTTGTGCTGATCCCTGCACAGGTGGCACTTACCCACGGGTGAACATCCACGGACATACATGAAGAGCCCAAGTCATGCGACTTTGAAGCTTCTTTGGTTTCATTTCATATTAATTTTATATTTCTATCCAATCTTTGAATATCCTTGGGAATGAAATTTCTGCGATCTGTAACTGTCTTGTAATTCCTTTTTTTTTTTTTAGTTATACACATTTAGTGATACATTTTTAGTTATAAATAACACTATAATAAAGTCCTTGTACCAAAACCCTTAAATATCATATTTTAAAAACTTTCCTCAGGATAGATTCATTACAGAGGAATTATGAGGTGAGCCTGCATTTACAACTTTAAGATTTTGGACATGTAACTGTATTTCAACCTGAAAGTCACATTCACACTTCCTGTTGAGGTACATGAGAACATGATAGTTTTCTCATTCCTGGTTCTAAACAGTTGTGTGTGTGTGTGTGTGTGTGTGCCCGTGTGTACCTGTGTATACATGTCCTTGTATGTGTGTCTGTGATTATGTGTCTGGATATATACATGCCTCTGTGTATATCTGTGTGTACATGGCTGTGTGTGTGTGTGTATACATATCACTGTGTGTGTGTTTGTGTATGTGTGTACATGTCCCTGTGTTTGTGTCTGTGTATGTATATATGTCCCTATGTGTGTCTGTATATAGATATGTGTGTGAACATGTCTGCATGTGTATGTTCCTGTGTGTGTGTCTGAGTGTATACATGTCTATGTGTATCTGTGTATGCACATGTCTATGTGTGTCTCTGTGTGTGCATGTACCTGTGCATGTACATGGAGGCCAGGAAAGGCTGTTGAGTGTCCTCTGATATCACTCTTGGCATAGACTTTTGAGGCAAGGTCTCTCCCAGAGGACCCTGTGTTCTCAGCTTTGCAGAGCTGGATTACATCCCAGCACAGACTCTTACTGTTCCTAGGTAGTAATGCAAAACTGTAGTTGTCCCCATTGCACTGAGAGAATTTTAACCACTGAGTCATTTCTATAGCTCCTGTCTGTCTGAACCTCTACCTAAACATGTCATTCCTGGATCTTCCCTAGATTCAAATTAGGCCCTAATTCAATAGACATTATCTTCTTTCCACTATATTTTAAACAGTGAACTTTACTTTTTTAGTGTTTATTGTCTAATTTTTCCACTTACACAATTTGTTTCTTGTAAATAATAGAAATACTCTTCTTTAAGATATTAATATTCTAGTTATTGATTCCTGGAAGCTTCCTCTATGTGAGCCATGGTAACTATTGCCTTCAATGGTGTACTCTTACTTTAGGTACATTTTGCCTCATGATTTTTTTTTTTTTGAGATTTGACATAAAGGGTTTTAATTTTGGTATAAAAAAATTATCCGTCTTCTTTCATAAACATTTCCCCATCTTTTCTCTTAAAAACTATTCTCCCACATAGGAATGCATGAACTTTATCATAATTTTCTCTCCTCTCAGCTTTTAAGTTTTAATTATTTAATTCATCAAGATTTGTTTGGAGATATGATTTGGGCGCCTTTCTATGCTCAAAAAGTGAATTGCATCAGCAATATTCATAAAAATAAACTTCAGCTTTCTCCAGCAACCTGAACTCACTTTATCATAATAAATTTTGACATACATTTGAGCTTGCTGAAGGACTTGACACTCTTCTGTTAATTGCTGTGCTGGGACTTCTCTATTAAAGCATTATTAAGAGTTTTTCATTTTTGTTTTTGATTTTGCTTTAAGTCTTCATCTCTTTCTTGGTTATTTTTAGCTATCCATATTTCCAGATTAACTTCACAGCCACATTTCCATGAAAATATGTCGTATTTCTTATTTTGATTAGGATCATATTGATCTTAATTAGTTTGAAAAAATGAAAATTGCCAATTTATCCAATTCTGCCTTTGCTTAATTAACTACAGTTTTATTGCTACATTGAAAGGGACCCTGGGCATTTTTTAACATTTGTGTCCATGTTTGTTGTGAATTTTGGTCTTTTTCTTGGTGGCTTGGCTTTTGCTCTCTATTTCACTAGTGTAGAAACTCCTTTAACCTCTGTCCAAGTGTTAGCCATGTGTAGATACTGCTTCCGCTCAGGAGCCAGGAACCAAGTGTTCTCTCTCCTGGGTTTTCTACATAGACAACCCATGGGAAACCTCTAACTTTTCTCTACAGTCATGACTTTGGGAGACCAACTTCAAATCAATGTTTGATATTAAGCCTCTTCATGAGCCTGATTAGAAAATTAAATAAATAGAAAATATAGGCTGGCTGAATGGCTCAGTGGGTAAAGGTGCACTCCATGCAAGCCTACTGACCCGAGTTTGACCTAGGGTAAAGGGTGAAGAACAGACCAACTGTCCGGACTATTTTCTGACATGTATGTTTGCCTTGTGGTATGTGTGTGCCCACAAACATACACAATAATAATAAACAAAATAAAGTCAAAAATAACAGTGAAGTGACCAAATCAGTACAGACAGTTCTGGAAACTTCCCACCCCCTATACCCTGCTTCCCAAACACTCTGAGAGGGTTGAGACTTATCATGAGATTGTTTTGATTTTTTTTTATTGATATATTTTTATTTACATTTCAAATGATTTCCCCTTTTCTGGGTCTCCACTCCCCACAAGTCCCATAAGCCCTCTTCCGTCCCCCTGTTCTTCCATCCACCCCTTCCCATTTCCCTGTTCTGGAATGAGATTGTTTTGATTTAACAAAAAATTAAGTCTGGTATTTTAAAAGAGGCATTAGTGGCTCAGAGCAGCAGGCCCTGACTTTGAAAGCCTGCTAAGCTCCAATCTTTCTTTCCTCACTCGGCTACTGCAGTTGTAATCTGGTATGCAATGAATCCATCCTTTCTGGGTACATTATTTCATGAACTGTGACAAATATTCTGTTGTGAGCATGCTGTTTGTGATGTCTAGGCTTGGTTGTCCACTTGACTGTATCTGGAATTAACTAAAGTTCAGTTGTTTGGGCACACGTATGAAGGACTGTTTTCTTAATTGAATCATTTGAGGTGGGAAGACCTACTTTCAATCCAGATTTTCTGCAGTGGGAAGATCTACCTTTAATCTCGGCCACACAACCTGACAGCAGCCTGTATATGGAACATGGAAGAAGAAAGACTGCTCTCTTTGCCTGCCTCTCTCACTCTCTCTGACAAGACTCGCTCTAACTCCATTCTTTCACTGGCAATAAATCCTACTTCTAGATTCTGTCATACATTGAAGACTCACTGAGACATACAGCCTCTCGGACTGAACAACTACTAGATTCTTGGACCTTCTGTTAATAGGCAGCCATTATTAGACTAGCTGAACCACAGACTGTAAGATATTTCAATAAATCCCCTTTCTATAGCCAACTATCTATCATCTATCATCTATCTATCTATCTATCTATCTATCTATCTATCTATCTATCTACCTATCTATCTATCAGCTCTGTTCTAGAGAACCCTGACTTATAATATACTGCATGAGAAACCTAAACATACTTATACCTTCCCATGGTATAAATAACAATAAACTCATAGACTAGAAATTTTCATTGGTTGCAACTTGGGAAAAGACTCCTGTTGCCCTTGATTAGCAAACACAAGTTACTTTATTCTCATCTTCATTACAACTGTGAACTCTTCAGTCACACATCACACAGCAAATACAATGATATATAGCACACCTAGGTCACAAGATGGCTGCAAAACCTTAAATATATTATAGGAGAGTCCAAGGAGCTCCAAAGAGACTTTCCTGCATGGTAGGCAGAAGGCTGGCACAGATACTCTGTAGGAATCAAGTGGTGAGCTTGTTGCCAGGGAGCTGCTGGAGACTCAGACAGCAAGCCCAGAGGTGAGCAGAATCAGGTGAGCTGCCCAGGGGAGGTCCAGAGCTATGGAGAAAAGTAAGCCTGGGTACACACAATCAAACAAACAGGCTGATGGCGATTCACGTAGGCCAGGTCAGAAGCTCGGAGACCACAATAAGATGAAGCCCCTGGAGTAGTGGGGAGCTCTCTGTCAGTTGGACCTTTGATGGACACACTAGATTTCAAGTCAAAAGAGTCTATCAACATTGTAATGTTAGGTGCCCTCTTTTGAATAGGGTCCAGGTAAGGACATTGAGCTATCTGCACCCTGGTATGTTTAGTCAGTTCTCAGGCTTTATTTTCCTGATATGAATGATATGATATATTATAATGTCCCAATTTACTTTAATAAGATTATACTTTTTAAAAATCTTGAAAAGTTCTTACTTATCATCATAGGTGGTGTGGAACGTGGTTGCCACCGAGGTGCAGAGCCATCTCACCTCTGTGTCTGCACTCAAGGTGGAGTCACACGCTATTTGTAAAAAGTGAAGTCACCCAGAACAATACACAGCCCTGGAAAGCCACTGCGTTAGACAATATGGTGTAGTTGGAGCAGGGTGCAGTCTAACCCAGCATGCATAATCAGGTACCCACAACAGTACGCAGGAGAGGTGATGTCTAACACTTGAGAAATTCTCTCCACCCTGTAAGGTCCCCTCTTTCATCCTGAAACACTTGCCAATACCAGAGTTAAGATGTTTTGCATAATTTTTCTTTCTCAAGCCTCCAAAGGGAGCCAAACCTGCCCTCAGCAACAATCACACGGTCTGCTGTGTATGTTCAATGCCACCTTTCCTCAGCTAACAAAGAGCAGATCTCCTTGTCAGCAAATATAAAGTCAGCCCCACCCAACAAATTCTTCCCCTTATTCTGGCTGCAGAGACTAACATGCCCAGACTAGCCTACTGTAGGGAGAGCTGAGCTAGTAGAAGAAAGTTCTCATACCAAGGCCAGGTTGTTCACTGCCTGTCCACTCGCCATCTGGCTCAACTTGCTACCATCCCTTCTGTGTGTGTGTGTGTGTGTGTGTGTGTGTGTGTGTGTGTTGCAGAGTCTAAATGTATTTTACATATCTACACACTCACAATGCAGAACTGCATGAACCAGAAAGTTTGGAGAAACAATCCCTTCTAAACTCTTTTGCTCTCTCTCCAAACCACTGGATGGCCAGAGCCTGTGGTCTGCTGGCGAGGTCTGGAAGCTATCAGTCTCATGAGTCAAAATGGAGTATCAATACCAGGGGAAGACTAGAACTGATACCAATGTCAAGAAATGGTTGTGTTGTCAAGAAAAACACCTTTGTGCAACCTTGCAGGAGGTTGGGGCTGGTTTTCACTTTGTCCTGTCTGCAGAGGCCACTTTCTCTCAGATCTGTGTGCTCTTCTGTACTGAGCTGCTCTCTTACTTTCCTTAAACACCACCGTGAGGAAACCTGTGCCAGGGCTTTCAGTTACTCTGTCGTAGTAACTTTGTCGTGTCTGTGAACACGAGAGCATAAAAAGGGATGTGTTGCCTAACTCAATCCACCCTTGAGGCCTGCCACATTAAAAAGATCTGTCACAGCACTTTGGGTCTGCCCTGGAGTGACTGGAAACCAGCAGGCTGAAGTGTTTAGGGAATGCTTGGAGTCTCGTTTGCTGCAGAAAGCTCCTAATTTCCTTGCATGTATACATAGCATTTTACCTTTGCTAAGGCCTCTCAACATTCTTGGCTAATAACAAGCCCTAAGAGAACCTTTGCA
The DNA here is from genome assembly GCF_947179515.1 of Apodemus sylvaticus. Classification (NCBI taxonomy): domain Eukaryota; kingdom Metazoa; phylum Chordata; class Mammalia; order Rodentia; family Muridae; genus Apodemus; species Apodemus sylvaticus. The sequence continues at coordinate 65,405,953 of NC_067479.1, forward strand.
GCTCATGTTAATTCTCATTCTGGAGAAGAGCAAGGTGTGAAACTCATGGGCTGAGGGGGCTTCCGATGGACGACCACTCGGCCTGCTGGCACTTCTACACACAGAAGAATTTAAAAAGTGAAATTTCTGTCTTCCCTTTGAGTTCTTCTTAGGGTACAGCTACCCCCACTGGGCCCGAGACAGATCCCTTTGTCCTGTTGACCCCTGGTATGAGAATTTCTGATTTAAATGGTATTTTATCAAATCTGCCTCCAGTTCTGCCTCTGTCTGTCAGGTGTGACTGACAGGAACTGCCAGGACAGAGCAGAAGCACAGGAACAGCTAGTGCCACTCAGGGAAAGGATTAAAGCCTTGGGAGACAGAAGCAAAGAGCTAATCCCCAGCTTCCTTTGGATATGTCATGAGCTCTCCCCCCAACCCCCCATCCCCACCCCCCACACCCCCCTTCAAATCTGCATTACTAGAAAAAGGTGGCAGGGAAGACTGTCTAACTCTTGTGTCACAGGTCTCCATTGAAGGCTTTTGAGCACTCCTGTCATTCCCTGATCTCTCCCAGGTACAGCCTGCTTACTTGGTAACACCCCAAGTTTACACATGCACATGAATACTCAAATGTCCTGCTAGCAGTGTCCTGTGGGGACAAATGAGTTCTCTATCATCCCTTGGATCCTGGTTCAGGATCAGCCTATGTGGAGGAGTGAGGAGAGAGGTACAGCCGCCAAGGAAGCATGGTGACAACCCAGAAGAGATGTGTGTTTCTCTTTCCCTGTCCTACAAAGTCATCGATGTCCCCACCTATGCATATCCATTATGATCGTTACTTGTTTGAAAAAAAAAAACCAAGGCAATAATACTATGAAAACTATTATTGAGCCAGTGTTTGTCCACAAACCAGGTACTGTTCTGGCTGCTCCCTTTCTGCCTGCCTTCTCTCTCTCTAGCCAGCAGGCATGGCTGCCACAGTCTGCCAAGAATGGAAACTAGGGAGTGTTTTCAAAGACTTAACACAACGATACAGATACAGGGGGTGACTGCAGGGATGCACAAGCTAAAGTCAAATCCAGAAGCCTGCATCCTGAGTGAGAAGCAGTCTTCGTGTACATTTAATGTCCCAAATCTGGAAAGCACTTGGTAAGGACAAAAGGAGCCTTGTGTGTGAAGGTATGCAGAGGTCTGGCTGAAAGGAGGTTTGAAGCAAAAGCCTTGTCAGCAAAGACAGGCAGCTGATGGGCTTTCCCATGGGCCACTGGGGTCCTTTCAGATCCATTTGCTTTTGCAAGCATGGGCTATCATTTAAAGATGTGGGCTCTCTGGAGTGAACCAGCAGTGTGTCTGTGGGTGTGAGCCAGCCCACCCTGTACTACTGGCAAGGAGGTGGGCTTTTAGTGGGCACAGTAAGAGAAATGGATTGAGATGCCTTTCCCAGAAACAGAGTAGAAAGCAAGAGGTGGCAGTCCAGCGCTGTGAGGTGGTGGAGACACACAAATGGGGAGCTGGTTAGCGCTGCCAGCCTCGGATGCTTGTGAAACCCAAAGAAGTGCAACAGAATTCACTAGGGACACTAAGAAAGTCATTGTGGCAGTCTAGCATCTCCAAACCACACAGGTCACTACGTCCTAGCCTTTGCTACAGAGCAACACACACACACACACACACACACACACACACACACGCGCGCGCGCACACTACTCCCTCATCCAGGTTCCCCTTTTATACCAAGACCATCCCGGCTAGGCACAATCACCAGGCACCTGCTGCCAAACCAGCTTCCACAACATAAAAGAGATGAATGGCTGGCCTTGTTTGCACAGCCACACAGATCTCTCTCTGAAGCAGGGCCTGTTCCTCCAGCCTGAGGCTGTGAACCCCAGAGCGAGGACCCCAGCCCCGGGGCCTCTCTCTGCACGTGGTGCCTGGTACGGCACACACTTTCCCCCCAGCCTGATGTCCTGGTATTCTGAGTCTCTTAGCATTGGCTGCTGCTCTCTTCCAGGACCACTAATTGCTTGTGCCTGTGAGGGAATTGCTGGCAAACGTTAGCTTTAAGGTTACTCACAGAAGAAGTTGTTAGTCTCCATCTTTCATATTTTTCTGCCTTTTCCTTTCTCCATTTGCTTCCTTTTTCTTCCTCTCACCTGTTAGAACCTATGATGTTAGTTTTCCTTAAGAGTGAGTTTCTTAAGGCATGCTATGTGAGAATGTACTGTTCTGAGAACCTGCCTCCAGGTCACGGAGACAGCCTGTGGGAAGTGCTGGGACTGTTCTGATGTGCTTGAGGTGCTAGTATCCAACCTCCAGCTAAGTTGATCCTGCGAACTCTAAACCGGAGTCCCTGGGAAGACCACATGCAGGCCTCCTGGCACCTTCAGTCTACCTGTTTTAGTTAGTGTTTGTTGCTGTGATAAGCAACTGGCTAACAGCAATTTAGGGGGAGAGAGTTTATTTCACACTTCCATGTGCCTGTCCATCAACAAGTCAAGGCAGGAAAACCTGGGCCAGGAACGGAAGCAAAGATCAAGGTGAACCTCTGCTTATTGCCTTACTCTCTACTTCTGGCTAGCTACCTTCCTTACACAGATCTACTACCACTGGCACCGTAGTCTGGGCCTTCTCCATCAATTGCCAATCAAGAAAATGCCTCACAGACCTACCCACAGGCCAGCCTGATGAAGACAATTCCTTAGTTGAGCTTCCCTCTTCCCAGGGGACTTTAGTTTATGTTTAATTAACAAAAAGTAGCCAGCACACCACCTCTAGACAATTTTTACCCTCTCCAGACTGAAGACACAGGGAAATAAAACCCTGCCTTGCAATGGACTCTGTCTTCAACCTGTGTCTTCACACACAGATAGCTCCAATAGTCTCACTCTTTGTGCTTAGATGTCCACCATGGCAACCAGACATGGCAAGGCACAACATAGTGTATAGAGTGTAGCAGTGAGCCCTCCCCAGTTTCAGTGGCTGGCAGTGCCATTTCATAGAGGTTTGTTTGAAAGAGCAAGGAGAGGGTTTTGTAGATGCTTGGAGGTTGTCCGTGGAAGCTACTCCTGTCAGAGGCTGGTTCCAAAGGCCAAAAGAACTGGGAATCAGGTTGAAACACATTTGGACTGAAAATCAGAATGCCTTGTTTTAAGACTCCCCAGTTGTATTCTTGTGGCCTTACGTGTCTAGGAGCTACAGCTTTCTTATTCTGCAGTAAAGCTCCTAATCTTACCCTACATAGCCAAGACCTCATTCACAGTACATGAGGAAATATATAAGACATTGTCCACATATTGGACAGCAGACAAAACAGGAACCAAATGACAGAAAAGAGAGTGAGAGTCAGATATTGTCACCTTTAAGATGCTGGGAAAATACAAGGCTCTGTAGTCTTCGCAGGGTCGGAGCTTTCTTTTGGAATCTTCGACCTTGAGAGCAACAGAAACAGCTCCACTCCCATTAGATAAAATAGCCCATTCCAGGGCTGACTGTGATAGAAACCAGCCTGAATTACATGCTTGGAATAATTGCATTGCTAGCCCTCAGATTATGTGAGCAGTCCTCAACTTTGTGAGATAGTTGGTTGAAACCAGGCTGCTGGGAGCACCTACAAGGCAATATGAAAAAGAGGGGCCAACCAATCTGTGCTTCAGTTTGCCCACCTGTAGAATGGGCATGACCACCTACCTCATTGTGTAATGAGAACAAAATGAATGGCTAATGCACAGGAATTTGAATACTATTTGACATAAAGATAAATGTAGCTGTTAATTCTTATCTAAAAAATTAATTGATTTTTAAAAAAAATCTTTTAAATTATGGGAGGAAACTGATTCTTTTGGTTTAATGGAGAATGAGAATTTGATTTGGATTCATGAAGTCCAGCCACATGAAATCCAACACCTGGTCCCCTACCCCACATCAGTGTCTTCTAAGCTAAAATCAATGTTTATCATGAGGCTGAATGGGACCAAAATATTGCACATGTTCCCTTTGATTCTGGAGACATGGTGGTGATGTCTCTTCCTGCTGAGGGAGCCTGAGACTGGGTGCAAGCATGCAGTATGACAGACTCTGGGCTGCTCTGTGGACAGCTGAATGGCCCTAGGCCTCAGTTAGTCTCTCTGCACTCGCTTCCTGAGCCTTGCAGGGGGACGATAGTTTTACCAGAGCTGTCACCCGGAGTGGAGCACAGAGCCCATACAGAAATCTTGCAACTTCCATCATTTGCAGCTTTGAGAAATTACATACATTTCATTTTCATTCAGAAGATCTGAAGGGAGCCATGAGATGGGCCGGTGGGTAAAATACTTGCTGCACAAGGGTGACAACCTGAGTTCAGGTTCCCAACCCCCAGGCTAAAGCTGGAAATGGCAACATGCTTCGGTAACCATATTGCTAACAGGAAATAGACAAGCAGACCCCGTGGACTTGCTGACTAGCCAGTCCAGCCAAAACATCTAGAGAGTCCTGTCTCAACAAATCAGAAGAAGAGTGACCAGGAAGGTACTGGACATCAGCCTCTGGTTTCCACATTCACAGGTGAATATATTCCACTCTAGACCACATATACTGAAACCACATATACTGAAAATTAAAGAACAGAAAGGACAGAGAAATGTAACCTCAAAGTTTATTTTTCTTGAAACCAGACCAGAAAAGGTCACAGTTTTGTTTCAAGTCATTTGGCCATTCCGCGAGACAATATCTGCAATTACTGATTCACAGAAAAACTTCAGTATATTGGATGGGTTACAGTATATTTCATATCTCACAGCACAATCCCTTTATGCTTCCCAATTTTCTGTTAAGTAGTTAACATGAAGTTCCTTTCCTGTAATTTGCTCTTAACATCTGGAATTGGGGATGAAGGACCCGAGTCACCATCCAGAGATTCTGCTCCTTCCGCAGGGCACTCGAATTCTGCTGTGGTGTGGCCACTTTGGACCTTCCTGTTTGCAAGCTGTGCCTTCAAGGACTGCTCATCAGCTTACCTGAACAAACTCTTGAGCAGCAACAACTGGAGATAGCACTAACTTTCAGTGTGTATGTGTGTGTGTGTGTGTCTCGGAGTGTGTCTGTGAGTGTTTGTGTGTGTGTGTGTCTGTGTATTTGTCTCTCTGTGTATGTCTATGTATGTATGTCTGTTTGTGTGTCTCTGTGTGTCTATGTTTGTGTGTGCACAAGCCTAAGAGTAGATGTGTGTGGAGGCCAAAGATTGATACCATGTACTTTCCACATTCTTTTTTGAGACAGGGTTTCTCACTGAATCTGAAGCTCACTGGTTTACCAAGACCGACTGCCCATGAAGCACCTGGGACCTTCTGTCTCTGCCTCCCCAGCTCTGGGATTACAGGTCGGTGCCACCATACTGGATTTCTAAACTTTGGGTTTCAAGGAACCGAACTGAGGTCCTTTGTGTTTGTAGATCAATCACTTTGCTGAGCCATATCCTCAGCCCCTCAATTTCCTAAATAAATAAATAAATAAATAAATAAATAAATAAATAAATAAAAGTTGCTGTAACAGTGTGGGAGGGCACCTATAGGATGCTGGAGAGCAGAATGGGCTGCAGGGCAAAAGTTATTACCCAAAATACCTGCATAAGATATTGGATGATTTTGTTCTTAGCATTAATACAGACCCATCCAACAATGACCCTCCAGGACAATGAAGGTCCAGAGGGCCTAGTGCCCAACTCAGAAATGTGTGAGTGTGTTATCCAGACCTGATAACAGTGTCTCTGTTCTTGACACTGAAGGATGGCTTAAGAGATGACAGAACCTGAGGCAAAAGGTCAGACTTGGAGAGAATGGGCTTTCATGAGAATCTGGGAAGGAAACTGGACACAAAGCAGACAGGACTCCATCCCTAGCATGCTGGTCAGGCCAGTGACCCTCGTTCATGATCACATACTAATGTAAACAGTGTAAACTTACAAGTGTGCTATTTTGTATTGAGGAAAGCCTGGGGGCGATCACCAGCTGTTACTAAACACAGTTCAAGTAGCATTTTAAGGGCATTTAACACTGTATCAAAGAAGTTCTGCTGAAGAGGGAGTTATCACTGACAGGTCATCTACTATAGGACTATGCACCTATATTTTAACTGAACCTCAGTGTTACATTGTTTAACCAGTTTTTCTTGGTAGCACAGGAGAGTTTATACTCCTTTGTGGTGGAACAGGCCTTTGAAACAAGCTACATTGTAAAGCTCTTTGGTCTTGGCACACTCTGCACTCTCCCCAGAAAGAGATTATTTGAATGTTGCTTTTTGGTTTTGTAGCTGTTTTTCTCCCAAGCCAGGCAGGCACGGACATCTCTTTCTCTGTGCCCTCTCTCTCTCCAACTCCCTCCTTCCCCGAAGTTTTTAAGTAGTTCTTACAGCTTTAGGTTTCTGTATCTAAATTTGAAACAAATCGTGGCTTCTGACTGTAAAATCGCCTCCCCCAAACCTCTGTGGCCGTTGATGATCTGGTCTGTATATAGCTGGAGTCAGTCAGAGCCTTCAGTTAGTTTCCACTCGAATGTTAGCATCCGTGTTTACTCTTGGTAATTGGCCTCCGTCACGTAACACCGTGTCCATCAGCATCTTTTTTAACTTGTTCAGCAAATCCTTGGCACATGCTGTTTGGATTCTCTGCTCTTCCCTTCTCCAGCCTTGGCCCAAACCAAACCAAATGAGTCTGAAGAAAAGGAAAATGCTTGCCCTTGCTGTTCAGTTTGCTAATGCAGTTGGCTCTCCTCTCCAGGAAGGAAGAAAGTGTGTTTTGTGGCAGCTCAACCACCTTCGATACGGAGTCCTTGGCTTTAGTCAGACCTCACTCTACCTCTCATCAAACAGGGAACAGTGCTTGGGTGGCTCTCCTGGAGGTTGCTGAGGGATGTCACACAGTAACCATCCTCAAATTTCAACGCCCCCACCACCACCTTCCCACCAGGAAAAGAAAATCCACCAGAAATGGCCTCTGAAATGCTGCTTAGAAGAGAACTGGAAGCTGAATCTATCGATCACGATGGTGTAAGGCTTAGTGTGTTCTTTGCACTTTCCCCCCATCTGCCACTAGCTTGGAAAGTACACAGAGAACATTGTGTAGCCATTGTGTAGTATTCTGGGATCCTCTCACCATGTGACATCCACTGGATGTGGGAGAGCCTGTCAAAGGCCTGAGGAGGCAGAAAAAAACTTCACAGGGGAGGTCGGGTGCCAGAGACTCACAAAGCACCTAACAGGAGGCGAGAAAGAACAGGAAAAAGTAGGATGTTCTCCTGAGGAAGCAGGGGACAGGGCCCACTGTTACAGCATCTGCACTAGACCAAACTCCTCCACTTCAGGAAACTCACCCCTCAAGCTCCAGATTCAGTTCCAAGAGGACAAATGTCACCTTGAAAGCCTCTCACTCCTTCAGGAAAGTCAATTTGATGTTTAATGTGACCATGTGGGAAGGAATCAGGACAAGCCAAGCCCTTTGCCTTGATTGTACATCTCTGTCTCTCAGCTATAAGTCTATCTGTGAACAGAGATCACGATTCTCTTCCCATGGGGAAACACACACACACACATACACACACACAAACATACACATATCTCTAAGCATGGGTGATCCCCTGTGGGGTCTCACTCAAGAGCAGCAGCAGGACAAGTGATAAGAGTTCTTACCTTATGCACGAAGCCCTGGGCTCCATCCTAGCACTCCCTAATAAATAAACCTAGAAATACTAAAAACTGGGGATTCATTGACCTGCTGCACGTGGACATACCCCAAAAGATGTGCTTTTATCCTCTCAAACAGGAGAAGAGTTTTGGGGCTGAATCCACAGAGTCCATCCACCATCCCTACATTTCTAGGAGAGCCTTGGTATGGTGTGAGTAGGGGCAGTTGTGTGCTCTTGACTCAAGTGATACTGCCGTGGGCCAGGAGATCTGCCTGACCTCCCTTTACAAGTGCGCACTGGTAGCTCATAGCTCAGGACGGACATCACTGAGAGCTCCTGACCAGTCCAGAAGGCACATGCATCCCTGTTATCTGTGGCCACCAGCTCCTCATCCTCCAGTACCCTGGCTCGGTGACATCACCACAGTGTTCGCAAGTGCAGCTGTTTTGTTGCACAGACTATAGCAAACTCTACAGTTTCTGGAAAGTGTCTGAAACACGGACTGTGACGATGAAGGTTTTAAGGCTTACAACTTCCTCCCGCACAGTACTCAGCAAGGAAGTCAGCTCAGGTCCCTCATGTGTCCAGATACAACTCTAAGCAGCTGTGCTCCATCTTCATGCCTGCATTGGGATTTGCACCTCTCAGTGGTTCCCCCAACCGCTGACAATATGGAGATTTCTTCTTCGCTTCTTTGCACAGCCCTGCCATGAGCTCTTTCTCTAATTCCCCACCCTCAGCCTAAATTACCCATTTAATCATCCCATCACTGTTCAGTTTGTGGATATTGTGCACCTATGAATCCCTTCACAGGCGAGCACTCAATAACATTTTGAAAAGTTGTGTTGCTTAACTTGAGAGGTAAACCATAATGATCAGAGACAAAGATCCCGCTTCTCTCAGTCCTGGAACCATCTCTCGCTTCTTACGTTAATGTGCACACAAGCTTGCGCTTACATGTAGATGTACATGGGTGTCTCCCCCTGTGTGTACATGTGCATACATGTGGGCTTGTCATAAAGCTTTCTTTATCCAGTCAGTGCCTGCCCAGGACCTTGCACCAGTCAATGAGAAACCAAACATGTCAGCTGCAAACTGTAGTTCACACAAGTTCACACAGTGGACAGGACTGTTCCCAGGAGGCCAAAGAATGAGGCAAGTCTGCTGAGGCCCCGCTCGCTGCCCTTCCCCACACTCGGGCTGTCTGTTTATTCCATCAACCCTGTTTATTCTCTCAACTCTGGTTTCTCAGCCAAACAGCTCATCACACACTGCTTGATTGTGGAGACATACAGAAAATATCCAGAAAGAGCTATGGGAAGCACGATCCTGCTGATTCGTCCCCTGGGGCACTGGTTAACAAGCTGCTTTGGGGGGTCTCTTGTCCTCAATATTTCAACACTTAGAGTATTAGTACTGCCAGTTGCTCTCATTGTGAAGCAAAGTTGCTGGCATTATTGGGAACTTAATATGACATTCATCATTATCATCCAGTCAGAGACACACTTGACCAAGCAGATCAGTTGATGGGACGAGTCAGATATCCAGAGCGTGGCACTCAGACGTTCAGGCTGGTGAAGACAGAGTCAGGCATCGTTTGCCCGGTATTTGCTGATGCAAACCTGGCTTCCCAAGGCTTTAACTATTTGATTAACTGGGACTTAACTCTGAGACGTGGCAGAGACAGTGAACTCGGGCGTAGGCTCAGTAGTGCCCTGTGCTGGCTGGAGAATGTGGAGCAAAAGGCACACCATTCCTGAGCCTGGCTGTTCACAAAGGGAAAGTGAGGAAGACTCATATGAAGGTCCAAAGTGTGAAATGCACACACACACACACACACACACACACACACACACTTACTCAAGTCACCAACCCTTTACTAATGAAAACTCCTGGACATTCATATCTGTGCCATAGCTTAGTCTTCTTTAAAGACATTCTTGTCTTTAAAAGGTATTAACTTAGAACTTTAAAACACACACACACACACACACACACACAGAGCAAGTAATGAATACCTTGATAGGAAAATATTCACTTCCTAACCAGACAGTGGAATATCTTAGAAATCCAGACCCCTCAAAACAGATTGTAGTAGTAGTGATAGTGGTGGTGGTGGTAGTTTTTCAAGAGAGGGTTACTCTATGTAGCCCTGGCTTTTCTGAAACTCTGTAGGTAAACCAAGCTGGCCTTGAACTCAGAGATCCTCCTGACTTTGCCTCCAGAGTGCTGGAACTAAACAAAGGTGTATGCTAACACCAAGGACACACACACACACACACACACACAGAGAGAGAGAGAGAGAGAGAGCAATGTGTGGAAAGAAAATCAGGCACAGGAACTGTCTATTGACTTCCTTACTTATTCATTTAAACACCAAAACTACAGTAAACCCTAACCATAAGTAATGAAAGTGTCTGTGTAAAAAGGAAGCTTATTGCAGGTGGGGATGAGAATGCGGAATTTATGGGAACTCAGCCTGCACTTTATTTATTGCCATATACTTCCTTGAAACATCTGACCTGTTGGAGTTTCTCCAGACTTTTCAGGACTGCTCAGGGGAAGCTCTCGGCCTCCTGGCTTGCGCAGTGCATGACTGGTCCCAAGCCTGCTCTCCCTCTAAGCAGCACACATAGGTTTCCTTTGCTCTTCTGTTGAAGCAGAATGCCCGGACTGCCCTAGCGGCCACATGTGCTGCGCCGCAGCTTCGTCTCCTTTGAAAATTCAATTCCTTTTCTTCTTTGATGCACACACACAAACCACTGGATGATCCCTGTTGACATTGAACCTTTGCGTTTTTATGTAATGGTTTATAAATTAACTTTAAAAAGTAATCGTGATAAGAGCCATTCTATACTTATAAGATCCACTGTCTTATTCAGCTGGCCATCATCACCAAGGACGTATCTGAGAGACCGATGGAGGAAACACGGTTCAGCTCACTGCTCTGGGGGCTCAAAGTTCAGCTGATGCAAGCAGTTCCATCTCTACCCAGGAAGCATACAGTCGAATATTATTTCACTGTAAACTAATGGACTCTGTACCCCATTTTTTAATAGGGTTGCCTTATCTAACAAGACAATCAACAGGAGCTGTTGGACAAATTGTTGCAAAATAATAGAATAACAGCAGCACACAAACCCTGATGAATACCAAGACTTGGGGCTAGGGAATGTCGCGTAGCATTCATGCAGAGATGTGTACAAAGGTCTACTCACTGGGTGAAACTGAGTTTATTGGCATCATTTACAGGAATGTTAGTGAGAGGTTACAGGAACAGAAATGACTCAAAGACAGCTGCATTGCCCGCGCTGCCCGTCACGGGTGACAGCTCACAGAAGCTGTGGACCTGGAAGCACCATTGAGCAGGCAGCTCCACAGCTGTGAGAGTGTCCACTGTAGGAAATTTAGTCCGTCTGAGATTTCTCCCGGCAGCTCAGCCTGTCTGAGAGTGTCTGTCAGCTGTCCCACTGCAGGGGAGAGCTGTGAATCCGGTCAGTTTCACGGTCTTTGTGAAGCTTCTTGGTGGTTCAGTTCCTGAGCATGGGGAGGTTCCCTGCAGGACAGACTGTCTCTCCCTCCTTAGCAAATCCTGCATCTCAACCAACTTCCTTCTCAGACCCTCCTGTTGTTTTGCATTCTGAATGGGAACACACCTCCCTCCAAGATGGACAGTTTTACCTCAGACGAAAGAGCTACACCACAGGAATACGGTTCAGTCAGTATGTGCCCACTACAGAGGGATGAGCTGTGTTTGGGTCCTCAAACACAGATGTGGCCAGATGTGGCCACATGGGGCTTTAAAGGACAGAGGGGGCAAATCCGAGAAACTTATTGGCTAGCCAGTCTAGAGAAACTGTTGAGCACCAGATTCTGTGAGAAACCCTGTCTGAGAGAGAGAGAGAGGGTCACACTTGGAGGTAGGAGCAGCCCTGGAGTCCTTTCAACCACAGTGTGATATTATTTAGGCAAGGAGGAAAATTTTGTAATGTGCTTCAGCATGGGTGAAACTTGAAGCCATAATACTAAATAAAATAAAACAGTCACAAAATCACCAAGACTTCCTACAGTGGCTGAGTAGCAAAACTCAAAAAGCATAGACTGGGGCTATCTGGGCTGGAGAGAATATGGGAAGCTATTTAATGCTACAAGATTTTGAACAGAAAATAATCAGCTTAGGGGACCCCAAGACCAATTTCTCAGTAAAATGGAGATTTATTTGCCCAGGAGGGACTGGGTGCAGGGAATAAGAGTCAAAGACAGGAAATAAAGAAAGAAGGGGAAGGAGAAGGAAACAAGGGAGAGTGAGGAGGAATATCTGTTGGGAGGCAGGGAGGACTGCCTCTGAATAGAAAGAGATGCAAATGGAAGTTTATAAAGATATAATGGAAAACCCAGTGTTAGGATGAAGTGTTTACATTTGATTGGGCATGTTAATTAGGTGATCCAAGGGGCTTTTGATTCAGTACTTTGATAGTTCAACCATAGAAGTCAACGTCTGGTGGAGGAAGTGACCAAATAAGGGAATAGACCTTGGTGGCTAGCTTTCAGAATGTAATCTAACAGTTCTTTTGTAAGGCAGAGGGAATTTCAGGGGAGTACAAGACCTGCCAGAGCCAGGCCAGAGTTGGCACCCTGGCCAGAGTCCCTTCAGTTAGGAAAGATGACAAAGGAGTTGAAATTGTTTATGTTACTTACAATTCAATCTAAAACTAATCAGGGGGGACCTGGAAGGGTACTACATACTCATCAAAGTAAAAATTCACCAAGAGAGCATTGCAATTCTTAATACCTGTACCCCAAACACAGGGCATTCCAGTTTGCCAAAGAAACACTACTATAATTAAAATCACATAGTGACCTGCATATACTGATAGTGGGAGATTTCAATACTCCACTCTCCAAGACAGGTCATCCAGCCAAAAACTAGACATATCCTAGAGCTAACTGATATCAGGCAACACTACTGAACTAACATTGCATACAATGCAAAACTATATCATGTGTTTTAAAATCATTAAAAAATAGAGTTGGTGTCCTAAATCCCGATGCATGTTACAAGGACAGAGAATGGCTTCCATTACAGTAAAATCCAAATGTGGACCCAGGAAACCGCAACAGGACCCAAAGGAAACTACGCCAGCCTTTCTGTGGTGGACCCCAGCCTACAGCCCAGAAGCAAGAGACAAACAGATGTAGCTCCCCAGCAGCTAACAGCCCTGGGGCTCCCACTAAAATCCAGTAGGAACTAGGTGGGGTGCCCTGTCTAGGACTGGCTACAGACCCCTGCTGGAACTGGCTAACACTGGAGGCTCCCTCCCCCACCTCTGACTCCTCACACCCGTGTAAATGTGGAGTGAAGAAAGGTTCAGCCTGGTGTTCACTGACACAAGCCTGTTGATGCTCCTGGTCACACCTCTCTCCTTCTGCCCATGCTGGGCCCCCTGGGAAGCCTGCCAAGACAGCCCTTTCCTGCTGCCCCAGGGCAACTTGCTTACTCTTCTGTGGTATATAGCACACGTTGCCCTCAACTCAGCACAGAATGAGCAACCAGGACACACAGTTTATTTCCTCATAAATTTGATTAATCTACACAATAAAATGTGTCTCAATTTTCTCTCTCTCTCTCTCTCTCTCTCTCTCTCTCTCTTTTTCCTTTCTTTTTCCAATAGAAACTTTCTGTCATTTTACAACGGCTGACATGATGCTGTGGAATGCTGATGGAGAAGGAACATTAAATCCAGTTGTATTTAAAAATCCAAGTCAGATGAAGCTGCCCCCACCCATGAGGCCAAATCCTGCCCCGCCCCCATTTCTCCTGTAGTCTCAGCCCTGTCTCAGCTGCTCTCTAACTATTCAACCTTAGAAAAAAACCTGAAAAAGTCTATTCATGTAAAAATAATGTCATTAAACCTGACACCCAAGCCATACTCTAAAAACAAAAATGCCACAATGTCCTCAGACATATTTCCTCCCATCCTACTTTCCTGGTGAAAATGGCCTTTTACCTGGAACAAGTTATTGTCAGCATCCAGGTACCTTTAGAACCAGAGAACAAAGGAAGCTGTGTCTTATAGACTGCCAGATGTCGGAAGGGCTTCACCGTGCTCTAAGTCAATGAAGACTACAGGGGTCATAGTTGAGGCGACCACTCTACATTCCACACAAGCCCCATACTCAAGCTTAGAGAGAGCAGGTGCCATGAATCCTTCAAGGGGGGGGGGTTGCTGTCTCCTGCTGAGTTGTGCATCATGTGCTTTTGTTTGACTTTCCCCCCCTACAGCAGGTATATCCCAACTTCATCCATCCTAGAAGTCCACTCTCCAGTTCAGACAGTCTCCTGACATGGATTATGTCTAGCACGCTCAGCCAAGAAGACAATTATGACAAGCACAGAGACATCCATGACATGTTTAACTAGCTGATGAGTCAGCTACTGGGAAAAAGCAGGAAAATCCAATGAAAATGGGAACTTTCACTTTACAAAATCCATACAAGTCACAGGCAGGGAAGGAGAGAAGAGAGGAAGGGGCTTGGTGTCTGTACAGGAAACCTGCTCGTTCTAAGAACTTTCTCCTCCCCCCTGCCATGCTGGCTAATGCACAGCCTCTTGTAATCCCTTCTGTTTCTTTTATGGTTGGTATGTGTGGTGTGGGGGTTCATGCGTGTGCTGACTCGTGCATGTGCATGTACAAGTCAGAGCCCTCTTGTTTTCTGAGACAAGGCCTCTCACCATTTTGGCAAGACGGGCTAGCTGGAGAGCCTCAGATCTGCCTGTGTCTGCATAGTTGCACCAGACCTGGGTTTACAGACTGCCATGCCAGGCTCTTACACGGGTATTGCATGTTACATGCATATTATTTGGGGGTTTCTATCCCACTTTAGTTCCCAAGTAAAAAACACAAATCTTTTATAATAAACCTTAAAAGCACTAGAGCTGGGTAGATATCAACCCTCTATGCTATTTGTCTACTTCTCTGTCAATAACCCCAAGATATAACTTGCCATGTTCTTCCTTGGGTCTTCCTATTCTAACAGGCCAGTCTTCATAGCCATGTGTTCATGATACACCTATCCCATGATGCCTTCTTCCTTCTCCCCTCTCTCCTTCCCATGGTCTCTGCCTTAGACCCCAAGCCCAGGACTGAAGCCCTGCCTACCCCACGTCTACCTAACTATAGGCTATAGGCATCTTTATTCAACCAATAGTTTTAAATTAAGGAGCAAGGTTTGCACAAGAAAAGCTTGCATACATGAAAATTCACTCATCTTAAGGCAACTAGACCTTAAGATACAGTACATAGCAACAGACCAAACCTCAACACATGGTCCTCATACTAGCACAGCAAGCTCTCTTATTTACTGAGCCATATTTACCAACATTTATTATGAGCTGTGTGAAGAGGCTCATCAGTGCAACTATCCCACAGGAAATGACATACCTCTCTAGATGTGATCGTTGACTCACAACAACAAGAAAGAACAAAGAATCTAGAACATGGGCCATGTGGAAACATTTCGGCCAACCCTAAGTCTGTGATTTAGACTGGTTCTCCCAGTTCCGTTTCACCACCCTTTCTACCAGAATGCAGTCATGTGGAGTAGCAAGTGGAGATGTTCCTGCTGGTGCAGCACAGGGTCCCCACAAAGAGCAGAGGATCAGGGCAAATTTTTTTTTCCACATTCTTTTTGACCTATGAGGATTGCAAGCACCACTTGGGGAAATGGTTTCAGAAGCACACCACACACTGGAGAAGAAGAGTCCTATCTGTCCAGGATACCTGGAAATAACTCCTTCCTTAGCATTTCACTGGTCTGAAATATTTTACTTCTTTTATTCTGTTTTTTAATTACCTCCATCTTTCTAACCTGCCTCGTATTTACCCTAAATACAGCACTGATCTCAGACCAAGGTAGATTCCTGTGTCCAGCTTGGTAAGCCAACAAATTTATTGGGCTGACTTACAGAGCACAGTGAGGGGTTACAGGAGTCTGGGTGATGCCAAAACAGCTCTGCAAACACAAACCCTACACATGATGACCTTCTGGAAGCTTCTTCATGGTGGCTCACCTCAGCGAACCTCCTGATGTCTACATGTTCTAGCTTCTCCCCAGATCAGTTACAGCAAGGGATGCGAAGATCCAAGGCAGAAGGGAGCAATGAGGGAGGGGTGTAGAATCCTGAGTGAGGGCCTATGACCTTCTCCCAACTTATGCTAGGGAATTTTAGAATCTCCATTAGTTTTATTAAGACCTAACATCCCATTAAGATATGTTATACAGGTACTGATGATAGTGGTATGATCAGATTATGAACATGGGGCTGGGGTTATGGGTGACAGTGGGGCACGAGCCAGAGGCACAGCTTCATGCTGTCACCCACAGCAGCCTGGGTTCTTCTCAGCGACCTCTACTCAGGTGAAGCTGAAATCACCGACAGTAAACTTCCCATGAGAGGTCACAGGGCAGAATGAAGAAGAAGCTCAGTGCTCAAGGGAGCATTCCACAAAAGCAGGAGGCTTTGCTGTCTTAGCACAGGCTTGCAGCTCAGGGTCCTAGCAAAGGCTTGTCTGGGCTTGCACAGTCTGTTGCATTAGTTCATCTATAACCCCTCACAGCGTATGTTCAACTATAGCATCTTAAATCTCCACCCCAGGGAGTATATGTTGATATCCTAATATGAGAGGGGCTACTGTGAAGTATGCCTGCACCAGTGGCACAAGCCTGTCTTAGATGGCCTGGCTGGAAGGTTCTTGGCCATCCGCTCTTGTGAATAGCTAACTAACTTTGAATACTAACTTTGAGTAGCTTTGTACAAGGCCTTCTCAGATTTTACTGCCTGTCCTGTCCTCAGTAGGAAGATATTTGAACACAGATTTAAGCACAGATTAAGACAGGCACCAAGGGGGAGGGTTAAGATGTGGCCATATGACTCTGGCACATGTACCCACAGTCTTAGAAGTGTGTCTTACAATACTGAATCTCTCACCTCTCCCATCCACCCTAGTTGCAGTATGTAGAAAATGAGGGCTCAGATGAAAGTGACACGTGATGTGTAAGTCATATGTAGAATTTCATATGGCAGGGCAAACACAGGAAAGCCTTTGTCACCCAAATGAGGGAGAAACCCCCATGCCACGCCAGCATAAAAGCCCAGTCCCTGGCTCAGTGGGGCAGTGGTATTAGTCTAGCGATCTTCACAGGGTTTGTTTTTTTCTGCCAGTTAAAGAACTAAAAGGCTGGAAAGATCTCAGGCACCCCAGGTAGCATCAAAGAAACCTCAAACACCACAGGCAAAATCAACAGTTGAAAACCCGTGTTTATGCACAGGCATGAAGCAGACACAGAGAAAAGACTCTGCAAAGCAGAGACTGAAAAATCCAGTCTCCTCTGGGGCCCAGGGTTTTTTAAAGTCTCTAGGGAGTTTCCTTCACCTAATTTAGGCTTGATCCCTTTGAAGAAAGATTGGATAGTTGACTGGCGCTTGACTGTTAGATAATATATCCTGATCTGTCCGTGAACCTGTCAAGCCTGTCCACCAGTTGGAGGCATGATAGTGAAAAATAAAAGCCTGGTAGGCCTTTAAGTTGCCAGGCATCTGTGTCAAGTCAGGGGGGAGAGGAAGATGCTAGCCACCTTGATAATCTGTCGCCTTTAATACCTACATGGATCCTCTCCCTGGCTGTCTATCTGGGAACCTGTGTAACTCCTCACATCTCAGGTTGTAGAACTCTTTCTGCTCTGACCCATCTCACTCCTTGGAAGTGTACTGTCTCCAAAATATCCCTGTTTGGATGTTCGGCCTTCCTTAAATTCTCTGCCTTTGCTTGCCACTCTGAACACCGCTCTCTACAATTCTCTGTTCTAGACAAGAGGATCTGGGTTGCAAAGGAGAGTAAGGGCTGGCTTTTAGTGTCAAGGTTGGCTTTTGTGATATTCCTAGAAAATTCAAAGTTCATGGGTAAAAGAGAAAGGTCATATATGAGGGGCTTGGTCATATATGAGGGGCTTTACACATGATTCATAGCTATTTTAGCATTCTTATATGAAATACCATAATACAAAAGCAATATTGCCTCTTTATCTCCAGCCTTCACAATGAGAGAGAGAGAGAGAGAGAGAGAGAGAGAGAGAGAGAGAGAGAGAGAGAGAGGTACGTGGTGTGTATGTGTGTGTGTGTGTTGTCTGGTGCCTATGAGACAACAGAACTACCTGGGTGACTACTTGGTGAAGTGATGAGGAATACTAGAAAGCCTAGTCTTCTTCCTCCTCCTCTTCCTCTTCTTCCTCCTCCTCTTCTTCCTCCTCCTCTTCCTCTTCTTCCTCCTCCTCCCCTTTTTCCACTTCTTCATTTGCTCTACTTAAAATTGACACCTCTAGTTTCACCACAAAGAAGACATGACTTAACTGTTATTTAAAACATTATAATCTTTCCTTTTAATTAAAAAGCAAATTATACAATATATTTTAATCATCTTTTCTCCCTCCTCCAATTCCTCCTATATCCTCCTCACTTCTCTACCCAACTTTTTATTATTTCTCTCCCTTTCAAACAAATAAACAAACAAAAATAAAAAACAAAACAACCATACACACAAAAAGAAATCAAAATGAAAAAGTAAAAAACCAATAAAAGAATAATACCCAAACAAATGAAAATGGAAGGAAAAACCCACAAAAATACCATTGAGTTTATTTTGTGTTGGCCAGCTACTTTGGGGCCTGAGACCTGCCTTGAAATGTGACTAATATACACGGTGAGACTATTGGAGAAAACGGATTTTCCCTTTCTAAGCAGATATCAAATGCAAGTAGCTTCTTGGTTAGGAGTGAAAAATGTGTCCACTTCCCCCTGTCATTGCTGTGACCCAACTGTCTTGAACATGTGAAGGCCCTGTGCATGCTACCACAGTCTCTGTGAGTCTATATGTGCATCAGTCCTGTTGTGTCTGGAAGACACTGTTGTGTTTCCTTGCTAACCATCACCTCTCTCTCTTATCTTTATTCCTCTACTCCTACATATATCTCCGAGTCTTGAAGGGAGAGATTTGATGAAGACAACTCATTTAGGACTGAGTGCTCCAAAGCCTTTCTCTACATGGTGTCCAGTTGTGTGTCTCTATGTTTGTCGGTTCTCTGCTAGCAGGTCCAGCGGGATCACCTCGGAGGTGAGCAGGATGGTGAGTGAGTGTTGAGACTCGGATATCCTGCTGTCTGGAGAATAACCACCCTGAGCAGGGAGTCTGTCAAAGCAGGAACTCGTTTTATTTTATCAGTCTTTTGTATATATAGAGTTGAGGGAGGAGGCAGGGATTTTTGGTGAGGTGAGATGACATAGGGGGCAGGGGAGGGTGACAGAGGTTATGGGGTCAACAGTAGCTAGGCGAAGGCAGGCTTAAGCAGGTCATGCTGAGTCACTCCAGTATGGAAGTGACTGAGACAAGTGCTCTAAACTTGAGCAAAGGCTCAGGCTCCCTCACTAGGCCTCAGCATCTAGCCAAATCAGGCCCAACATATGTTCATTCCCATCTACTGCAAGAACTTTCTCAAATGTGGGTTGGGTGAGGCATCGATCTATGGGTGGAGCAGTATTCATTAGCAGTTGTTTTATTGCTATGTTTCTTTAGCTGAATTATGTTTTTCTCTAGGCCCATGACCTATCTACTCTCAGGTTCTTGACCATTTTAGCACTGTCGGATACAGGTTCCATATCATGGAGAAGGCCTTAAATCCTACCAGAAAGTTGTTGGTTACTTCCATAACACTTTTGCCACTAATATTATACAAGCATATCACTCAGGCAGGTAGTTATTGTAAGTCCCAGGGTCTGTAACTGAGTGATATTAATGATGATTACCTTTCTCTACCAACAGCATGCTGAGCACTTTCCGGCACCATGAATGCTAGTTGGCAGCCCTAGCTGTCCTGGAACTCATTCTATAGACCAGACTGGCCTCAACTCAGAAATCCTCCTGCCTCTGCCTCCCAAGTGCGGGGATTAAAGGTGTGTGCCACCACTGACTGCCCAGCTTACAGTGAAGCTTCTAATTAGGCATCGATTTGGCTTCACCCTATATGATGACATAATTAAGTGTTGTCTTCAGCAATAAGGAATTATTGTCAGGCTGTGGCAAGCAATCAGTAGCCTTGGCAACAGCCTGTAGTAATGGGAGACTCCATAGGGCCCCTTTATCCAATCACTCAATAAGATATAATTCACTCTTGACCCTGACACTGTAGGTTTTAGTTGACTGGGCACTGATACTTCTGTTTTTAGCTCCTGGAAGTTTTTGCTCAGTTCTGTCATTTGCTTGTTTGTGTTTTCCTCTAATTCTTTAAGAGATTTTTGTGTTTCCTCTTTCATGACTTCTGCCTGTTGATCAAACTTGTCCTGTTTTTTTTTTAAGTGATTTTTGCATTTCTTCCTTATTGGCTACTAACTTCTGACCCATATTCTCCTGAATTTCTTTAAATGATTTTTGTGTTTCCCTTGTAAGGGCTTCTAGCTTTTGATCATTTTTCTCCTGAATTTCTTTAAGAGATTTATTTATTTCCTTCATGTGTTTCTATAACAGCATCCTTACCAGTGCTTTTACATCCAACTCTTGTTTTTCTGGTGTGTTGGGGTATCCAGGACTTGCTATTGTTGGAGAATTGGGTTCAGATGCTGCCAATATGCCTTGGTTTCTGTTAGTAACATTCCTACATTTGCCTTTAGCCATCTAGTTCTCCCTGGTGTTAGATGGTCTTATTGTCACTGGCTGGCGCTTCAACTACTGTGGATCTTTAAGGTTATTTCTGCAACACTGGATGACTGTGTTTCCTTTGGCACAGATTACTGATATGCTGTCTTCCTCTTTTGTGCCTTTGGAGCCCTGCTCAGTCTTGCCTCAAGCAATGTTATACTTAGGTTGGCAAGGTGAACCAGGTGTTCTCTGACTGCTCTGTTATGGAGCGAAGATGGTGTGGTGGGGGTCACCCCCTCTGTTGATTCTCACATAGGACACAGGTCCTGTGACCGACCGGCTCGCAGATGAACCACCTATGTGCTCAGTTCCTGAGTGCAGGCAGTCCCCTGGAGATTTGCACCCCCAGAGAGCTAAAACTCAGGTGATCCAGTACCTAGTGACGCTTTTCTGTCCTGGCAGGGAGCAAATATGGCCACAGGGAATCTCTTCCTCTGCTGCTTTCTGGGCAGGACACAGGTCCCGAGCTTGGCGGGCTGGCAGACAAACCTCCTATGTGCTCAGTTCTTTGGTGCAGGCAAACCCCTGGCGGTTTGCACCACCAGAGATCTAAAGCTCAGGGTGATACAGTACCTAGTGACCCTTTTCTGTCCCAGCAGGCAGTGAATATTTGACCGCGGGGCTTCTCTCCTGCAGCTCTCTGGGCAGGACACAGGCCCCACTCCCGGTGGGCTGGCAGACAAACCGCCTATGTGCCTGATACTTCCATTATATGGTAACCACACTCACATTTCTTTCATATTTTATATATTAATATGTATATTGCTGGGAGCCTGCTCTAGTACCAGTTCTCTCTGGAAAGCAGCATTTGGGGGTGGGGGGGGTTAGCATTGACAATTCTAGGGGCAAAACTTGGTTTTGTGACAGTAAAAGTTCCTTATTATTAATAATAATTATTCTCCTTGATTCTGGGGCCAGAAGCCTATGGATTCAGAGGAAAGAAGTTCTTGTGTCCTTCCTCCCCACTCCCATCTGCTCTAGGTCCTTCCTGCCCTGGATCCTGAGGCTGGGGGTTCATTAACTCCTTGTCAGCTAGAAACGTTTATGCTTACAGAAAGAAGTATTTTTTACACAAGCAAATATGTGTAGATGCACCCAGCTTCAAACTCAGATTCACATTTTCATTCATATTCTTCTCATTTACACATGAACATATTCACATTTTTGTTGGGCCCAACCACAGTCTCATCTATTCCACAAGTATTCAAGCATACTTTCATACACACACCTATACTTACATTTATACATATTCATACATCATATGCATCATCTACAACTACATATACAGATGGAGCAAAAGCCCCCATGAGCAGGTTTCACTGTGCAAGTGTCAGGGCAGAAAGAAGTCACCTCATTCTAGATGAAAAATAAACTCCAGTCTTTATTTTATTGTTCAGAGAAAGAAACAACTTCTACATTTTAATTAAATATCATTAAGCCCCGTCTTGTAGTAAAAAGAAACATGCTGTTAAGAAAAGAACTTGTGTGTGTGTGTGTGTGTGTGTGTGTGTGTGTGTGTGTGTGAGCACGTGTAATATCTGTCAACTATTCTGGGCCAGAAGGCTAAAGAGAGATGTTCCAACATTTTCAACATTTTAGAGATATTCTGGAGTTACTGTTCAGACAGACAGACAGACAGACAGCTCCTCTGTCCTTTCTGTGATTTTGGAAGCTGTTTGCCTATACTTCCTTTATACTCAGATACTATTTATTCCTTCTCAGGTCTCTGATGGTATTGAGGACTAGAGAGTTATAGTCTCACAAGCTTAAGTAGCATCCTCATTCCATTGACATAGCTCTTGCCTCAATCTTAGATAAGCATTGCTTACCATATTTCATAAATACAAACTTTCTTTTGTTCATATAATATCACTTTAATCTAAACTATTATAATACATTTTTAAAAACTACACATCACTGAGACCTGATGAATAAGTCAGGATAATTTGGTGTTGGGTTAACAGAGTACATAAGAATGACTTGCTGTTACAATGACTCCCTTGCAAAGGGACACCCACAACATGGCTCCATCTTTTTTCTCTTCCTTAGTAGTCAGACTTAGAAGCCAGTTACTGAGTTTTTACAAAAAAGCATGGATCTAATTCTTGAGCAGAACAACAAGAATGTGAATGAAATCTGATTGAAAAAAAAAAAAAACTCAATACCATACTGGTAATAGAATGTGGCTTCTTTCTGGGATTAAAAAAAAAAACAAAAAACAAAAAACAAAAAAAAAACAAAAAAAAAAAACACTTCAAAAAAATAAAGCCATGCTGGACAAATTTTACTACCTCCACATAACCAAAGAGACTGAATAAGTTGGGGGCTGTTGTTCCAGGACAGACTGTAACTCTTTCAGAAACCATTTACCAAGGTGGTGAAGCACTCTTGGGACTAATTAACTAAGGAAAAAAAGTATGCTTGTTTTCACAAGGTCTTTCAAAGGTTCTATATGTAATCCATCAACTATGTATCTGAGAGCTCATTTGCCCATAATTTCACTAGTAATGGATACTTGAGGTTTTGTTTTGTTGCAGTTTTGTGATTTTATTTAAACACAAAACACACACAAGCCATCTACGCATTTTCTTCACTGCATAGTCTAACATTGGAACTGGTGACTCTAATGACCAGCTGTGCTTCTCTTTCTGCCATAGCTTTTCAGTTCTTGGAGGAACCATTGTGAGCAGTCTCAACACAGTAAGATGTGCTCCTCATCAGCAACACTTCTAGATCCTTGACATTGTGGACCAGAAACTTCCAGAAGCTTCTAGGCAGCATGTTTTGATTAGACACCATAATCTTGCCCTTGAATCTGCTCTGCACCCTGTTGTTGAGACTTCTGGATTTCTGCCCATATGTTGTGGGCCCAACAGTCTATAGGCAGCAAGTCAACCAAGAGAGTACCTGGCTTGCACTTGTTCAGGTGGGTACAATCTATGTCTTCTAAATAAAGAAAAGTATGTCATACAGTAGCGAGCAGAGTTGTGGAGACTTTGGCCCTGTGGTAACTGCCGGTTCCTTCCATCTGATGGTTGGCTTTACTGTTGATGGTGACAGCCAATTCTCTGTCTTTGTGTCATCTCTGTTCTGTCATTGGATTTGGGTCTAGAATTCATGCAAGTCAATGCTCTTTAAAAGCCACACCAGTGCTATTGACAGTATCTTTTGCCTTACAGAAGCTTTGTAACTTTATGAGGTCCCCATTTGTCAATTCTTGAGCTTAGAGCATAAGCCACTGGTGTTCTGCTCAGGAACTTTTTCCCTGTGCTCATGTGTTCAAGACTTTCTCCACTTTCTCTTCTATTAGATTCAGTTATCTGGTTTTATGTAGAGGTCCTTGATCCACTTGGACTTGAGCTTTTTACAGGGAGATAAGAAGGGGTCAATTTGCATTCTTCTACATGTTGACCGCCAGTTGAACCAGCACCATTTGCTGAAAATGCTGTCTTTTTTCCACTGGATGGTTTCAGCTCCTTTATCAAAGATCAAGTGACCATAGGTGTGTGGGTTCATTTTTAAGTCTTCAATTCTATTCTATTTATCTACCTGCCTGTCACTGTACCAATACCATGCAGTTTTTATTACTATTGCTCTGTAGGATAGTTTGAGGTCAGGGATAGTTATTCCCCTAGAAGTTCTTTATTGTTGAGAATAGTTTTCACTATCCTGGGTTTTTGGTTATTCCAAATGAATTTGAGAATTGCTCTTTCTAACTTTATGAATTGAGTTTGAATTTTTTAATTTTTTTAATTAATTTATTTTTATTGAATATCATCTTCATTTACATTGCCAATGGTAAAACCTTTCCTGATATCCCCCCTCCCCTAAGACCCCCAACTCCTCCCCTTCCTCCTTCCCCCTGCCTCCATGTATATGCCTCTCCACCCAACACACTCCCTCCTCCCCCACCTCAATTTCCCTTTGTTCGGCCTCTGTTGAGCCTTTACCTGATCAAGAACCATTCCTCCCACTGGTGCCCAACAAGGATTTCCTCTGCCACATTTTTGGCTAGAACCATGTGAGTCCCTTGGTTGATGGTTCAGTCCCTGGGAGTCTTGGGGCATCTGGGTGGCTGAAATCATTGTTCTTCCCATTGGGCTGTAAACCCCTCCAGCTCCTCTGGACCATCTCCAGATCCTCCATTGGGGAACCCATGCCCAGTCCAATAGTTGGTTGCTAGCATCTGCCTCTGTATTTTTAAGGCTCTGGCAGGGCCCCTCCGGAGACAACCATGGCATGCTCCTTTTGGTATACACTTCTTGTTGTCCATAGTAGTTTCAGGTTTTGTTGACTGTTTATAGGATGAATCCCCAGGTAGGGCAGTCTCTGGGTGACCTTTACTTCAGTCTCTGCTCCACACATTGTCTCCCTTATTGCTCCTGTGGCTATTTTGTTCCTTTTCTTAGAGGAACCAAAGCACCCTCACTTAAGTGCTCCTTCTTCTTGAGCTTGGTGAATTGTAAAACGTTTATTTTGAGCTTTTGGGCTAACATCCGCTTATTAGTGAGTGCATACCATGTGTGTTCTTTTGTGATTGGGTTGCCTTGCTCAGGATGACACTTTCTAGTTCCATCCATTTGCCTAAGAATTTCATGAATTCATTGTTTTTAATAGCTGAATAGTACTCCATTGTGTATATATCATAGTTTCTGTATCCATTCCTCTGTTGAGGGACATCTGGGTTCTTTCCATCTTCTGGCTATTATAAATAAGGCTGCTATGAACATAGTAGAGCATGAGTTTAAATTTTGATGGCGATTGCACTGAATCTGTAGATTGCTTTCAGCAAGATGGCCATTCTTACTATATTAATCCTGTCAGTCCATGAGCATGGGAGATCTTTCCATCTTCTGAGGTCTTCTTTTATTTCTTTCTTCAGAGACTTGAAGTTACTGTCATACAGATCTTTTACTTGTTTGGTCAGTCACACCAAGATATTTTATATTGTTTATGACTATTGTGAAGGGTGTCATTTCCCTAATTTCATTCTCAGCCTCTGTATCCTTTGAGTATACTGCTGATTTGTTTGAGTTAATTTTATATCCAGCAACTTTGCTAAATGTCAACAGGACTGACCCCCTCCACCCTCCTGGAGCTCCTGGGGACTGGATCATCAACCAAAGGATACACATGGAAGGACCCATGGCTCAGGCTGCATATGTGGTAGAGGATGGCCTTGTTGGACATCAGTGGGAGGAGAGGCCCTTGAGCCTGAGGGTGTTCGAAGCCCTGATGTAGGAGAATGCTATGGACATGGTCCATGGGTCCATGGGTGGGTGGGGGAGCACCCTCATAGAGGCAGGGGGAGCAGGGGATAAGGGGGTTCCAAAGGGGAAAGCTGGAAAGGGGAAAACATTTGAAATGTATATAAATAAAATATCCAAGAAAAAAAGAAAGAAAAAAAGAATTACAACACACACACACACACACACACACACACACACACACAGAGACACACAAGCCATACCAGTGAAGTGGAAACTCCAGGTCCTTCCTACTGACTTGTGCAGAGACTGAGACCTGGATGTCTCTGGTAGGTCATGTCACCACTGTTCCTAGCCCAACTCTTCCAAACTGGGTTGCTGGTATAACCATCAAGTGGATTGAGCTGCCACTCCTAACCCATGAACTGAACTGCTGATTTCCAGACAACACAGACTGGAGGTGCTCCAAAGAGCCCTATCTACACAGGTCCACTTCCTCCATATCCTTTCCTTCCCACTACCTCTGATGGATGGTGGGAAGATGTTAAGGCATTTAAGAACCGTCAATTTAAAATAAAGTTTTGGAAAAAAAACAAAGATACACACCAGGGGTTGCAGCTGAGAACCAGGATGTGGAGATATCATCTGAGCAGGGCCTGCTTTCAATGGAGTCTGGATCTTGAGCCTGACAAGGTTTTCTAAGGCAAAACTTGTTCTGACCACTTCTCTAGAGTTCCATGCCTAAAGCAAACAGGATTAAATGCTACAGGGAAGAGGAGGGCCAAGCTATCCAGTGCTGCCTTTTGCCCAGATCCTGACCATCTTGCTAGTCCCCAGAGGTGGGCACTCACCGCAAGGCATGGTGGTCATCTCAGTTTCCATTGCTCTTGGCATGGCTGTTGAGTGACATCTCAATTACAGTCCAATTGCCCTTGATTGCAGGGGCCATCCGAACCTTTGAGAGCTCACTCTTAATGCTGCCCAGAAAACACAAGATCACATTCCACTTTGGTGGTTGAATGTACCAGATAGTACATATGGCCAAGATGCTGTGGCTCATGAACTTTTGGGGGCCATGTGCTTGCTGAAGAAAACTGAGATTTAGCCACTTGGGAAAGTTGACCACAGGGCTCAGTCCTCAGGGCTGTTTTTAGGGATCCTAACTTGAAAGCAGCTGCCTCACTGGCAGCAAATAGTGTGAAAAGACCCAGAATAGACCAAGTAGACCCCCTCTGCAGATCTGCAAATCCTGTCATCTGGAGATGCCCAACTAGCTAGAAGCAGTTCAGTTTAGTAGCTTCAAACAACAATGTTAATGGCTCCACTCCAGATGTCTGCTGTGTCATGTGATGTTCATTGCAATTTAGTGTGATTTAGAAATGTCTTTAAACTTTTATAGATGAGAAACTGCAGACAGAAGCCTTGGAGAGAGGTAAAGACCTCCAAGAAGCCATTTTACACGTGAGAAGGCCACATCTTGGCTGTGTAAGAATTCAAAGCTTTGGGTTTGTTTGTTTGCTCATCACAAGCTTTTATCTCTTGTCTGAATGAACACAGCCCAGCTGTCCTGAAGTAGAACTACCTCACTGGGTGTGTTTTGCTGATATATTTTGTATGATCAAATCCTCCATTGGATTTTAAAAGCACCTCACCATCATCATCACACACAGTAGAGCACCATAGGTACTGGGTTGTGGTTGTCATATACAAGGCCTCTGAGTGGGACAAACCAACCAATATTCACATCTTCACCTGAAACTTCTGGCCCTGGGCTTTGCAAATAGTAGGTATGGGTTTGATTCAAATAAATTGAGATATCTCTATCTCACCACTCTATGACCTTAAAAATAGACACTAACATTTTAAAGCTAAAAATTAAAATATATAGAAAAAAGGTCTCCAGGGGCTTAATACCCACCTAAACCAGGCTTACTGAGGAAAACAAACAATGAACCCCTGACTCCACATGATAGCACTAACAAACATCAAGTGATAAAGTCATAGAGCATCAGTGCTAGGAGACCCCAGGAGTATCTATCTTTGAGGCACAAGACAAAGAAAACCTTAACGAAGAGGACACCCTAAAGAAAGACTCTTATCAAACCAGACCCACTCTAGATACAAAGTCTCACCAGGGAATGTGAAGTGTGTAATCCACTGCAGGTAACCAGCACAACCTTCCCCACTGGCAGCTCAGTTCCTGACCATGTTGAGTGTATAATCTGCCCAAAGCCCCTGCAGAAGGAAGTGTGCTCCCTTCTAAGGATAAAGCTTCCTGTGTATCTACTGTCCTGTAAATAACAGCTTCCAGAAACAAGCAAAAGTATGCATTATACAAAATATATCAACAAAACACACTGTTAAGTGTACATCTGCAGAAACAGGTTTGGCACCTATATTGAGAATACAGATTTAAAATGATTGTGATCAGCATTAAAAGACATTTTCAGAGTAATATGAATAAACGACTGAATAAGTCAATAACTGGAAAGTGAAACAAGTCCCCTGTGGCATCTCATGCACTATGTGTGGGTAAGGAGAGAAGCCTCACTGCCAAAGCTAGGGGAGTGCGCCCTAGCTTCCTTCTGAAGACAGAAGAGAAGCAAACTCACAAAGTCTGGCAAAATGTCCCCAGTCAGGAGTCACAGTCAGCACTGGGCACGAAAACAGATGCTACTAACACATCTCCGAATTTGATGATATGAAAATGGGACTTTCCTGTCTGGCTTTTCCTCTCCAAACCCATGACCATGGTCTAACCACAAGAAAAATATCAAACAAATCCAAATTCAAAAATGTGTTACTAGACCAAAAGTTCTGAATATGATCTAAGTCATTATAAATAAAGGATTTCTGAAATAAACCAAGAGGATTATGGGAAGACATTGTACCTAAATACAAATGGGGGCAAGATAAAGGCTCTATGAACAAAGCCTTAGTTAATACTCATTTATCAAGACTGGCTTATATATTTAATGAACCATGTTCATAGAGTAACAGTGAGGAACTGAGTATGGAGTGCAAGATATCTGCAAATCTAAAGTCATCCTAAAAATAAACTTCATTAAAAACAAACACAACTAAAGAACGCTTAGATAAATGAACAAAAATGACCAATTCATAATAAGCCAGGCAAGCAAGAAGAAAAGTCTTAGTGTTCTATTCCTGTGAAAAGACACTATGACCACTGCAACTCTCGTAAAGACAAACATTTCATACAGTCTCAGAGGTTCAGTCCATTATCAGCATGATGGGAAGCAGGGCAGCAAGCAGGCAGAGAAGCTGCTGGGGAGATAGCTGAGAGTTCTACATCTGGATCCATAGGCAACAGGGGAGAAAAGAGCTACTGGGCCTGGTGTGGGCTTCTGAAACCCCAAAGCCTACCCCCAGTGACACAATTTCTCCAACAAGGACATGTCTACTCCAACAAGGCCACACCTCCCAAATCCTCTAAAGTAGCCCCACTCCCTGATGACTCAGTGTTTAAGTGTATGAGCGTATGGGGGCCATTTTATTCACCCCCATATCTTGTTAAGACTCTTTCTGATGGGCATCAATCTTCATGGCTTTAATCCTTGCGTTCAGGAATCAGAGGCACACAGATCTCTGCGAATTTAAGGCCAGTCAGGGCTACACAGTGAGACCTGTCAAACACAAAAAATTAAAAAAAAAATTGGTTTTCTTCATCAACACAATTTTGTACTTGGAAAGTAAAACTTTTTAAATAAATGAGGTATATTTTTCTTGGACAAAACCCCAAGAAAGTTAACTATTGGCATATTTTCGCTGTAAGACAGAAGGGTATCATCCAGACAGGAAGAACAGGGCTAGGCAGAGATGCATGCGTCCATGGAGAGAGTCAAGAGGTGATGGAAAGGGGATGGTTGCGGGTTGAGGAACTGAACTTTAGTGCTCTGCTTATATGAAAAGATTAAAGAGACATACAGTACACAGGCTAAGATCTGGAACTTGCCTTTGCATGGTTCTGGAACGCCACATTTCTCATGACTGAACCCTACTTGAGGGCAACCATAGATTCATTAAAATGTGTTTTTTAAATCTAGGGCAGCTACTAAAACTAAAAGGTAAATAAAACAGAGTGTGAAAATGGGTCACTATCTTGGAATGATGTCTATAACCCTAGAGCCTAAGACACAGAAGCATGCTAATGTCCGCTGACAGATGGAGAAAGAAACCGATATATGGACATACAGTGGAGCACAGCTCAGCTCTAAAAAGAAGAAAAGTCTGCCATTTTCACTAACATGGATGGAGCATTCACTGATGCTCATTCATTATTGGTTTAGGGGGACATTTTATGTCTAAACCATGAGACACAACATGAGACTGCAATTGCATTATGCCATACTTAATGTCCTTCAACATTGAACCTTACACATCCTTAGTACAAATACTGGTGGTTTTCTATCACGAGAGCATCAGGAAGCCCTTGTAGGTCTTGAGTAGGACTGTGGCTTGAAGTACAGCTGTCGTTCACGAGTCCAGACTTACCTCTAGGCTCAACAATAAATATATACCAAGCAGTGATGGGAAAGGAATTTTAAAGTCAGTGTTGAAGGGCTGCAGAGATGGCCCAGCAGTTAAGAGCATTTTCTTCTCTTCCATAGGCCCTGGGCATCTGCATGGCAGCTCACAATCATCTGCAACAATGGTTCAGGAAAAGTGATATTCTTCCCTAGATTCTGTGGATACTGCAAGCACATGATAGATAGAATTACATGCTGGCAAAAAAAAAGATAATAATACGTGGGTTTAAAAGATGATATTGAAGATCAAAGTTATGATAAAAATTTAAACTGTTTCCACAAAAAGACTGAAGAGGGCAAACTTAAATGCAGAACTAAATAAACAGTGTAAAGAAGTTTACAGGTTTTAGTCTAATTGGCTGAGCAAAAACAGTTTCAACACTTCAATAGAAAGACAGAGTTAGACAAAAAGGAAAACAAGAATCTCATTCTGAGTATCAAAGTCTCTCTATAAAGTAGAAGAAATTGTTTTTATTTGTACTAAGGATGTGTAAGGTTCAATGCTGAAGGACATTAAGTATGATGTAATGCAATTGCAGCCTCATGGTTTAGATGAGTAATGTCCTCAAAGACCCATAATGGATGGGTATCAGTGAACGGTCCATAAAAACAATAACTAGAATGTATGTAGAGCAATTATATTAATACCTTTAAAAATACACTCTAGCTGCAATTCTATCTATCATGGCTCAGCAGTTCAGAGCACAGACTGCTCTTGCAGAAGACACATGTTCAGTTCTAGCATCCATGTCATATGGCCCACAACCACCTATAATCCAGCTCCATGTGGTCTAACACCAAAGATATCTTTGGGTAAAATCTACTGGAGTCACAGATGCTTCTGGGTTTACTCACTTAGCAAGAGAGTTGCAAGAGTCCTTTTTTTCCTCTTACACATTTTTTGAGAATTTCATATATGAGCACTTTATATCATTTCTACCCCATCCTCTAACTCCTCTGTGTCCCTCCTCTCCCTTTCACGTGCTTGGTTCCATCTTCATAATTATTGTCACATATGCACACATGTGGTTATGTAAAGACAACTTGCTGAGATGCGTCCATTTAGTGTTGCTTGTTGTAAGCCATTACAGCTGTCTACTTGGGATTGAATAGCCCATCAAGAGGTTTGTCCCTGGGGAACACTGATTTTCTCCCTCTTGGCACCCCCTACCAGCCGGTAGCTCTTCATTTAGGGTTGCAGTCTTGTGAGATTCCCCCATCCCCTACTAGTTAGTATGTCAAGTAATGTTATCAAGGTGTGGATCTTATTTAGAAAACCATTTTAGTTGGGAGTTTAGGTGCCTGCCTCCTTTCCTGATCTTGTATAGAAGACACCATCTTGTACCAGACTTCCTGGTTCTCTGGCTCTTAGAATCTTTCTACCCCCTCTTCTATGATGTTATCTGAGCCTTAGATATCGGGTGTTGAACTCGACACCTACAGCACAACCTCCTGCCTGAGCAAGAGATGCACAGGATCAAAACAATGATGATGGGGGGGGGGCACATAAATCCCACCTCTGGCTCAGAAGCTATTGTCAGATAATGGCTGCTAGGGGAAGGGGAGTTATTTTTCTTTGGGGTAGAATAGATACTGGTATGTTATCCATCTTAGAAGATAAACCCACATTCATGAACATATGGGTAGTACTAAGTATGTTACTATAACAAAGAAAAAAACATATTTTGGGAAAGAGATGCATTGCAGACAGAGAAACTCAGAGGGAATTGAGGATGGTTATGATCAAAATACATTATAAAAATTAATTAATTCTAAAATGTAGTACTTTTTGGGAATAAGAAAAATGATGCACCACAAAGGATAAATTTTGTCCCTTACAAATTTGAAAATAAACCAACAGAAAGCAAACAGAAGAGAACCGGTGAGTGAAAGGCGAAGACCCATCCTTTAGAAGGGTCACTCCCTACTGACCAACCCAAGGAGGCTGCCAATGGCCTCAGGAAAGCCGTGCAGAGTTGTACTTCACACACAAAAAAATGTATTGAAGGAACAAAACAAACAAAAGAGTCAAGTACACTTTCAGATCTAAGGAAGGCACAGGAGTTGCCTTCCATGTGCTAACCATACCGGCCAGTATGGCAGAATGTGAGCCAACATTACAAAATCTTTTCCCTTCAGCAAAGTGAGGGTGCTATTTCAGCTGTTTTAAGCAGCTTATCGTGATTTTGTGAAAGTCTGCCCTCAAGACTTTGGATCCCTTCTTAATAACATTTAATGCTACCATCATGTAAATGGATCCTTTTGTCAGTGCAATGGGAATATCAGTAACCTCTCTTTCTCTGTCTTCTGGTTTTCAGACCCTCTGGTTCCAGAATCCAACACACCAGGAACTTGAAACATGGAAATACCCCTATCTCCTCCAGACTGAGCAAGACCTCTGCAGGCTTTCTCCTCCTAGCTGCAACCTTGACCTCCCTGTTTTGTGGAGTCTCAAGGTGTGCATGGGGCAGCCTGGGAAATGCAATCGGATCAGGAGATGGCACTTCTTAAACAGGTTACCCCTTGACACTAAGTGCCTGGCACCTCGCCACCCAGCCAGCAAGTAGTTCCATTGTTATTGAAACCACGTGTTCATTAGCAAGGTTGGCACCAGCTCAAACTCCACTCTCCAAAGTTGGTTGTATTCCATTCTTGACAACGGGGCAGTGTAGGACAGTTTGGGCACGGGAACAAATAGTCTTGCTTGATGAAATTCGAGTCTTCAACGGCTAGAAACTCGATCTAGTTTCTATCTTGACATATGTCTGCACTGATGTTTCAGAGAGAGACATGTTTTGAAAGAAAATTCTATTCTTTCAGTGCTATCTTTGCAAAGTCGTACTTAATTCTTTCCACAGCTAGCAGGAATAGCCAGCGTCCCCATTTCTTGCTGAGCTAATCACTTCATCCCTGGAGATCCATGCAGAAGTGTTTCACTTAACATAAAGGAGCGACTCCGGAGGGTTGCTTTCAATTAAGAAAGCCTGAGAGAGTTCTGAGAACAGTGCTGGCTGTCTTCTTTAAAAGGAGGGGGAGGGGTGTGCAGACCTGAGGGAGTGAAGGAAAGAGAGAAGAGGAAAGGGATACAAGGGGACTTGGAGACTGGGAGATGCACATTCAAATGGAGACATCAGCCTCTCAACCTTCTAGAAAGCTATGAGCTATGCACATTTATTCTCATTCTACTCTGGTAGAAAGGCAAGCAGGAACCTTAAGCATATTTTCTAATTATTGTTTCTGTTCATGCTTGTGTCTCACATACAGGTCAAGCAGCATAGATTTTTCTTGTAGTCTTTAGTGGAAAAGCAAACCCACATTCTGCTTGTGTGCCTCATAAGGCTGCCAAAACATCTACTTAAATCTATTCATTGCCTCTTCTTACTGAAGAATTCCTTATTGCTCACGTGTCTTTAAGTTCTGTCCTTTTTATGTCTTGATAAGCAAATGGGATTTTGCACATTTAGAAAGCTACACTGTAGTAAATGGCCGAAGTATCTTTTGTGTTTGCTACTGGAGATGGTGGCATTGAAGATCACATTCTACTGTGTAGGTTCCATTATTATATATTTCTTATATTATAATACTTCCATGGAGAGATAGATCTATTAAAATATTCTTTCAGAAATTTGAAAATGACCTAACCTTCACCCTCAAGAAACCATATTACATAGGTCCCAAAAGAAACAGGACTCTCAGAGGACAACAGAAGGGCCAGTCAATAAACTACACTGAGGAGCAAAACATCCTACCAGCGATGATATGAGCTGCCTAGGAAGATGGGAGAGACCCAACCCTTTCTTACCCCAACAAGGAATAAGAGAAAGAGCCAGGAAAGGGAATTAAACATTAATTTCCCTTACTGAAATCATTAACCACATGGGAAAAGCCAGGTCAGTTTCAACAAGAGCACTCTGTTTTAGTTTAGTTTATTTCTCTCTCAACTAGTGTTGAAGGGTAAAGTCCTTACAGGATGATCAGCCTTCAATACTCCCAGTGGCTCCACTCTGATTACTATCCCGAGATTTGAGAGGAAACCCCAACTTGCTATGTAAGTGCCCAGTTCCCTGCTTCCAAGCCTTAGCTTCCCTGTGCTTTGAGCACCAGCAGAGCAAGCAAATGTTTCAGAGACTTGCTCCCAAAACGTCTTGTAAATTCAGTTCAAAATCAACATGGCAAAATCTGACAACAGAAAAGCAGTCCCATTTTTCCGGGTAAGCAAGGGTTAACCTTGACGTCCAGTGTGCAGTGTTCATTTCTGCATATGTTTGCATGTCCAGTGGGAACCGCTCTGCCCATGCTTTTTGTCCATATGACCTTTTGCAGGAAGCAGAGAAAGGCTTCCCTTGTTTCCTTCTGCCAAGAGAGTTTAAAAACATTGTTTCCCTTACCACTGAAAGGGCCAGTCAGAGAAGGAAGGATGAGACAAAGGCTAAATATTCTCCCCCAGGAAGGGCCATGCACAGTCAGCCACAAGACAGCAGCTGCTGTAGAAAGCATACCCATGTGTGTGAGATATGCTGTGGGATGACAGATGTCAAGGTTGGCCCTGGTCAGCTTTCCACACATGCTTCCTGCACTGCGATACTGTTCCTTTCATGCAGAACTGGGGCGATAAGGTGATCGTGGGAATCTATGATGAGTTGGGAAAGAGAAATTAATCAGGTTACTGCTGCTGTGACATAAATACCCCCCCCCCGTCATCTATTTACCAAAGAGAGAAAGGACATTTTGGCACATGGTTATGGAGAGTACACTTCTGGTTACTGCTGCTGTTGTTCCTGTAGTGAGGCAGCATGTCACAGTCAAGAGTATGTGGTAAACTTAGGAAGATCGGGTGATTGATGGAGTTTGGGCTGAAGTCTGATTTACAGTAGGTCCTTGAACTCTTTCTGTGGTTATCTTCCCAATACCAGGATATACAATTTGGGTAGATATACTAAGAAGTTGGCAGTTCTCATATTGGTCCCCTGACCTGTGGAGTGAGGGCTATTACGGTTGGAAAGGCTAAATGGATGCCTTTGGAGTTGCCTTTGCCAGGGAAAATAGTGAACCAAAAACAATCTTGCATCCCTGGAGGAGTCACAGAAAGTAGCACCACCATCAAGGACTTGAAAGATGCAGAGCTGCTGGTTCCCACCACATCTCTTATTAACTCTCCTATCTGGCCAGTGCAGAAGACAGGTGGATCTTGGAGAATGACAGGAGAATGACAGTTGACTATTGAAATTTTAATTAAGTAGTGACTACTATTGTAGTTGCCATATCAAATATGATGTCCTTACTTGAGGAAATTAACACATCTGGTACATGCTTTGCAGCCATTGATCTATCAAATGCTTTTTCTTTGGTACCTGTCCATAAGGACCACCAGAAGCAATTTGCTTTCAGTTGACAAAGCTAGTAATATACCTTTCAGTTTTACCTCAAAGACACATGAACTCTCCAGCCCTATGTCATAACTTAGTTTGAAGGGACTTTGATTGTCTCTTCCAAAAAATATGTCACACTGGACCATTGACGACATTATGCTGACTGGACCAAGGGAGCAGGAGACAACAACTACTTTGTTGGTAATGTATATGTACATCAGAGGATGAGAAGTAAATCCAACCAAAATTCTAGGGCCTCAGTGACATTTTGGGGAGTCTAATAGCACTGGGCCTGCAGATATATTCCTTCAAAGGTGAAAAATAAATTATTGTACCTGGCCCCTCCCATCACCAAGAAAGAAGCAGACTGCTTAGTGGGCCTGTTTGGATTCTGGAGACAGCACATTACTAACTTGGGTGTGTTACTCCAGCCCATGTACCGAGTGACTCAGAAAGCTGCTAGCTTTGAGTGGGCCTGGAACAAGAGAAGGCTCTTCAACAGGTCCTGACCACTGTGCACTGCTCTACCACTTGGACCATATGATTCTGCAGACCTGGTGGTACTTGAGGTGTCACTGGCAATGAGGGATGCAGTCTTTGGCAAGCCCCCACAGGTGAATTACAGAGGAAGTTTTTGGGATTTTAGAAAAAGGCACTACCATCATCTGCAAATAACTATTCTCTCTTTGAGAGATAGTTCTTGGCTTGTTATTGGGCCTTAGTGGAAAATGAACATTTGACAATGGGCCACCAAGTTACCATGCAACTCAAGCTGCCCATCATGAACCTGATGTTGTCTGACCTACCAAGCTATAAAGTTGGCAAGGGATAGCCTGTGAAAAGAAATTTGTTCTGATACTTTAGTGCAAGCTAATCTCTTCAGTGAACTCACACAAGCCTTCCTTTCTCTGCATGCAAATGATGAAGACCAGAGTGTGATTTCTCTCCACTTGAACCAAAGCTAACCCTGTAGCTGCTTTGATCAACAAATTGTCTGGGACTTCCAAGTCTTGAAACAAAAGACCTGATAGCCTTTGCTTCCTCCATCAAGGGTTCCTTGAGGAATTCCATGAAGTCGTATTTTGCAAAGACACTAAGTAGAGAGAAGAGAACCAAGGACAGCTAAGGCCTGAGCACCCAGCACTGAGCACCCAGCACTGAGTACAGCACCTGCCTCCTTCAAGGACAGAAGCTCTGCCCTGCTGAGGAACTGTTGGCTGTAATGCAGCTTGTTGCAGCTTGCATGTGGTTTCCTGTGTGTAACCAATACATGAAACTATTCTTCCAAGCAGAACATTTACCTATATGGCAAAATAACAGCTTCATACTTTAATTGGAAGACAGCGTAACATGTAGGAATTTGTTGTTAGGACTGTGGTTTGTTCTTGTTTGTATATGAGTGAAAACTGGACATTGAACATTTCTCATAAAGTAATATTTGAATGAGCTAAGTAAAATCTGAATTAAATTACTTTAAGAATGCACACAATGTGTCCAATGAGAGAAAGGTTTTGGCATAGTGTTTCAGGACATTGTCAGTTCCAAAGAGCAGTTTGAAGTTTTCCTGTGCTTGGTGGGTAGGAGAGCTTTTCCTTGCTCTCTGCAGGTCAGGGTCCAAGCCTCTGAAAAATTGAATTAACAGACAAATAGCAACAAGTGAATTTACTGTTCTCACTTAAGAGAATGTGATAGCAGGAAGCCCCGAAGTACTCCACAGGCTTATTCACCCTCTTCACAAAACAGTGATGGTGGAATACCAGAGGAGCAAGGGCTGTGCTATGCAAATGATGTGGCCTCTGTGGCAGCCTACTGTGGTCTTCTCCATGTCATCCAGCTGTGGTCTTCTCCATGTCAGCCTGCTGTGGTCTCCATGTCAGCCTGCTGTGGTCTTCTCCATGTCATCCAGCTGTGGTCTTCTCCATGCCAGCCTACTGTGGTCTTCTCCATGTCATCCAGCTGTGGTCTTCTCCATGTCAGCCTACTGTGGTCTTCTCCATGTCAGCCTGCTGTGGTCTTCTCCATGTCAGCCTGCTGTGGTCCTCTCCATGTCAGCCAGCTGAGGTCTTCTCCATGTCTGCCAGCTGTGGTCCTCTCCATGTCAGCCAGCTGTGGTCTTCTCCATGTCAGCCTGCTGTGGTCTTCTCCATGTCAGACTACTGTGGTCTTCTCCATGTCATCCTGCTGTGGTCTTCTCCATGTCATCCAGCTGTGGTCTTCTCCATGTCAGCCAGCTGTGGTCTTCTCCATGTCAGCCTGCTGTGGTCTTCTCCATGTCATCCAGCTGTGGTCTTCTCCATGTCAGCCAGCTGTGGTCTCCATGCAGCCTGCTGTGGTCTTCTCCATGTCATCCAGCTGTGGTCTTCTCCATGTCAGGCTGCTGTGGTCTTCTCCATGTCAGCCTGCTGTGGTCTTCTCCATGTCAGACTGCTGTGGTCTTCTCCATGTCAGACTGCTGTGGTCTTCTCCATGTCAGCCTGCTGTGGTCTTCTCCATGTCATCCAGCTGTGGTCTTCTCCATGTCAGCCTGCTGTGGTCTTCCTGAACAAAGAGCTTTCCCTGGCTGAAAGGTGGAGAGGGCATCAGGAAGGAAAGTCTATGTCTAGATGTGTGCTTCTAATGTAGATAAATATATAATTTAGTTTTTACGAAATAACAGCTTTTGGAGCTCTTTTGTGCATGTGTGGATCTGTATTTTCTCTAGCTGAAAATACACAAAATAAATAACATTCAAGGTGGATATTTCATCCTCCTACCTCAGCTAATGTATTCTGTACATGGACTGACCAATATTTTCAGGAAGAAAGCATCCTCTAATTTTTCTGTTTACCGCAGATCCTCACATCTATTTCAAGTTAAAAGGATGAAGAGAAAAAAAAACTCATTTAACCAGCACTTGATAAGGGAGCTCACTGACAATCTTGTAGCAAAATCACTTCCTCTTGAATTTTTTGAAGTATAACCAAGAAAACATATTTACTAATAAATATTTTTGTGGATTTTTTAGATAAAAGATAAAAATATTTAAAAAACAAAACAGCATTATTATTCTACCCCCAAAATAGTCATAGTAATTATCTAATAGTATCAAGCAGTATCAAGTATCCTATTAATATCTGAAGGATTTTTTTTTGTTTACTCATCTGTTGTATTTTTGATTGCTGGTTTTATTTTGTTTGAGACTCAAGAATCCATTTATGAGAACTGGATAGCTTTTGCTTATTTGCTTTTTGTCTTGCTTTATTTCATTTTGTTTGTTTGTTTTTAATCTATGAAGTATTCTTGCTTTTTCTCTCTTGGAGCCCAGGTTTTCGGAGGATAACAACCCACATAACATGAAGTGTGTGTGTGTGTGTGTGTGTGTGTGTGTGTGTGTGTGTGTGTGTTCATAGAGTAAAATGCAAGGTCTGTTGCCTTCATCAGTTGGCTCTCCCTCTTATTTTGTGAGACAGTTTCTTGTCAGCCCATAGCCTTCTGTTGAGCTGTACTTGAGAAATTTGCTCATTGCTGGTCCTTTTCATGGTGCAGATTTACATGTGTCTGTATTCTTAAACATTTGCCTTAACAGCCATCCTAAGGAGATGCAGACTTATCCCACAGAAAGCCTGCTAACTAGGAAGACGTTTTCTAGTTAGGAGCTTACAGAAATCCTTTTTCACATCTAAACCTCTATTCTTGAAATTCATTTTTTGGTTTGTGGACAGGATCATTTTTGTATTAGAAGAAGACTATTCTGTTTTCTCAACAACAGCTTAATGGCCTGTCTCCTCTCTCACTGATTTGCATGTGTGATAGAATCTGTATCTGGGTTTTAAATATTCTGACCTATTGCTCTATTTCTTTGTGAAGAAAAGGCTGTTGGTTGGTTGAGTTTTGGTTTGTAATAGTTGAGATTAAACCTAGAAGCCAGGTACACCAGCAAGCTACATACAGTGATACCTAGCTGGGGCCACCTACAGATTGCTGTGTAGGATTTATAATATTTTATTATCAGAGTCACTAACCCCTTATATATTTTTATTCTTTACTCCTTTTTGGTCATTTTTCAAATAAACTTGTTAGCATAGATAGTTGGTTATAAAACGTTGCAAAACTGTGACATATTTATTTGGATTACATCACATGCACAAACTAGGGAGAGTTGAAAACTATGTTCTGTTAACGTTTCCAGTCCTTGAACATAGCACACCTTTTCATGTGGTCCATCTTACACCTTTGTTTCGGAGGGAATGCACACCCTCTTCATTATTTAATTTTTTTCTTTGCCTTGTTAAATAGAAACCTGGGCATTCATCTTTTATTTCTTTCACCTTCCTTTATTTCTTCCATCCATTCTACTGGCTAAAACCAGCAGATCTTACTTCCCATTGCCTCTATCATATAGATTTTGCCTGTCCCATTGCCTCTATCATACAGATTTTGCTTTTATGTGTGAAGTCTGTGCTATGGTTGGGTTCTGAAACTTCCTCATAGGCTCATGTTTCAAATGCCAGTGGCACTATTTTGGGAGGATGTGGATTCTTTAGCTGGTGGAGCCTTGCTGACAGTAGCAGAGGTGGACCTTTGAAGGCTATCACAGCTCCTGGCTCCTGGTGGGGACCTCTGCTTCCTGTTCTGCAGTGAACAAAGAAAGCTCACAACCACCCAATTGTAGCATATCTAATACCCTCTTCTGTCCTCTACAGGTACCAGGCACACACGTGGTGACCATATACACACATGCTAGCAGACACGTATATATAGACAATATGTGTAAGTTTCAGGGCTTTGAGAGTCAGAGAAGCCCCATTCATCATCAGATGACTGTGGCTTACTTAAGGAAACAATGGATAGACAAAACACAGGAGAATTCTGGGCTCTGCTTCTGTTTGAGCTCCAGCTCTGAGTTGCCTCAGTGATAGACTATGATCAGGATGCATTAGCCAAATAAATCCTTTTCTTCTCAAGTTGTTCTCAGCCAGTGTTCATCAAAGCAACAAAAAGTTGACAAGAACAGTCAGGCTACCCCTCATGTGTGGTCTCTTCATGAGAAAGTCCAGGTTTCCCAGTGTCTGTTACAGGTCTTTGACAGCGAGCATACCAATCAGTAAGTTTCTTTGTCTAGTTGGCAGCCTGTAGGCCCACAAGGTTCCATTGATGAAACCCATGACTATCCTGAAGACTGCTGGGCTCTCGCTGTGAAACTGGATGCACTGAGATACAGAAACTGGCCAGTACAACTAGAAATCCTCTTCCCATAAAATGTTTGAAAAATCCAACTGCACACTTCCATGATTGCCGCCATTATTTCAAGAAGATTTTTTAGCCCCTGGTGCTCATTATGAAACCCTAATTCTTGGTGCATGCCTTTAATCCCAGAACTTGGGAGGCAGAGGCAGGCGGATTTCTAAGTTCGAGGCCAGCCTGGTCTACAACGTGAGTTCCAGAACAGCCGGAGATACACAGAGAAACCCTGTCTCGAAAAACCAAAAAAAGAAAGAAAGAAAGAAAGAAAGAAGGAAGGAAGGAAGGAAAGAGAGAGAAAGAAAGAAAGAAAGAAAGAAAGAAAGAAAGAAAGAAAGAAAGAAAGAAAGAAAGAAAGAAAGAAAGAAAGAAAGGAAGGAAGGAAGGAAGGAAGGAAGGAAGAAAGAAAGAAAGAAAGAAAGAAAGAAAGAAAGAAAGAAAGAAAGAAAGAAAGAAAGAAACAAAGAAACAAAGAAACAAAGAAAGAAAAAGAAAGAAAGCCTAATTCATGAGTTTTTGGAGTGTATTTTCATAGCAGTTTAGATCAGTATGTCAAAAAAGAGAGCTTGAGTTTTACCAAAATTAGAGTTGATTATTGAACTGTTTTGTGTTTAATATCCCATAAATATTAGTGAAAAAATGTAAGAGAAAAATTGGAAACATGATTTTATTATAGCTTCATCAGATAGTTCTATAGAAGCAGTTAATCCTAGCTACCTTGAGTTGTGTTGGTATCTACTGTTACCTATCAAGGAATAAACAACACAAAACACTAAGAGGTGTGATAATCAAGACATTTCTTTTTGTTTCTTTTCTTTTTGGTTTTTTGAGTCAGTGTTTCTCTGTGCAGCCCTGGCTGTCCTGGAACTCTGTAGACCAGGCTGGCCTCGAACTCAGAATTCCACCTGCCTCTGTTTCTGAGTGCTAGGATTAAAGGCACGCACCACCACTGCCAAGCAGGACATTTCTTTAATAGTACTAAGCCCCGTGCCATTCAAGAAACCCACTGAACCCTGATGGTATTTTCATAGGAAAATGGGTAGCAGACAGATACCTTGCAAGACGGCAGATTTGACACACCTGGCATTTTCTCTAGCCCTATGATATTGAAACAAAGCAATTAGTATATGGCTGTGGCTATAGGGAAAGGGATGTAAAGAGACATTTGAGTGGGACATAGATAGTTAATAGTGGAGTGACACTCAGAAACATCAGCCTTTAGTGGGGTAAGAAACATGGCCTAAATTCTATCACCTTGACCAAACTATTATCACTTAGAAAGAAAGAAAATCTCAATTGAGAACATGCCTCCATAATATTGGCCAATAGACAAGTGCGTGGAGGCATTTTCTTGACTAAGGATTGCTGTGGATGTTCCGACCCACTGGGGATAGTGCTGTCGGAAAGCAAGCTGAAAAAGCCACGGGCAGAAAACCAGAAAGCAGCACTCCTCCACAGCCTCTGCTTCAGCTCCTGCCTCCAGGCTCCTGCC
Source organism: Apodemus sylvaticus (assembly GCF_947179515.1). Lineage (NCBI taxonomy): Eukaryota > Metazoa > Chordata > Mammalia > Rodentia > Muridae > Apodemus > Apodemus sylvaticus. The sequence goes on from NC_067479.1 coordinate 65,448,171, forward strand.
CTTGAGTTCTTGCTCTGACTTCCCTTAATGATGGACCCATGACATAGGATGAGTAAGCCCAATCTTCATTTCATTTTATTCTAGAACTTGAATTTCTCTTGTCATTTATTTAGTGTCGCTTTGACACCTCTTCTCTCTTCTTTGCATCATTTCTGTGGTGTCTTTTGCTATTGACTTCCAATGTTGTTCTACTATGACCTGTAAGATACAAGAAATTAATGTTATTTTATTTAAAACTTCTTTTTTTTTTTGCATTCCTGTAAAATAAAGAACACTTTGTTATTTTATTTTTTTAATTTTGTTTATTTTCTATATTCTTTGTTTACATTCCAAATGCTTTCCCCTTTCCTAGTTCCCCACTCCCCATCGGTCTCATAAGCCCTCTCCCCCTGCCCATTTCCCAATCACCAATACTTTATATTGTTTGTGGCTATTGTTAAGGGTGTCACTTCTCTAATTTCTTTTTTTTTTCTTTCTTTCTTTTTTTTTTATTGTTATTTTTTTATTCGATATAATTTATTTACATTTCAAATGATTTCCCCTTTTCTAGCCCCCCCACTCCCCGAAAGTCCCGTAAGCCCCCTTCTCTTCCCCTGTCCTCCCTCCCACCCCTTCCCAGTTCCCCGTTCTGGTTTTGCCAAATACTGTTTCACTGAGTCTTTCCAGAACCAGGGACCACTCCTGCTTTCTTCTTGTATCTCATTTGATGTGTGGATTATGTTTTGGGTATTCCAGTTTTCTAGGTTAATAACCACTTATTAGTGAGTGCATACCATGATTCACCTTTTGAGTCTGGGTTACCTCACTTAGTATGATGTTCTCTAGCTCCATCCATTTGCCTAAGAATTTCATGAATTCATTGTTTCTAATGGCTGAATAGTACTCCATTGTGTAGATATACCACATTTTTTGCATCCACTCTTCTGTTGAGGGATACCTGGGTTCTTTCCAGCATCTGGCAATTATAAATAGGGCTGCTATGAACATAGTAGAGCATGTATCCTTATTACATGGTGGGGAATCCTCTGGGTATATGCCCAGGAGTGTTATAGCAGGATCTTCTGGAAGTGAGGTGCCCAGTTTTCGGAGGAACCGCCAGACTGCTTTCCAGAGTGGTTGTACCAATTTGCAACCCCACCAGCAGTGGAGGAGTGTTCCTCTTTCTCCGCACCCTCTCCAACACCTGCTGTCTCCTGAATTTTTAATCTTAGCCATTCTGACTGGTGTAAGATGAAATCTTAGGGTTGTTTTGATTTGCATTTCCCTAATGACTAATGAAGTTGAGCATTTTTTAAGATGCTTCTCCGCCATCCGAAGTTCTTCAGGTGAGAATTCTTTGTTTAGCTCTGTACCCCATTTTTTAATAGGGTTGTTCGGTTTTCTGGAGTCTAACTTCTTGAGTTCTTTATATATATTGGATATTAGCCCTCTATCTGATGTAGGATTGGTGAAGATCTTTTCCCAATTTGTTGGTTGCCGATCTGTCCTCTTGATGGTGTCCTTTGCCTTACAGAAACTCTGTAACCTTATGAGGTCCCATTTGTCAATTCTTGCTCTTAGAGCATACGCTATTGGTGTTCTGTTCAGAAACTTTCTCCCTGTACCGATGTCCTCAAGGGTCTTCCCCAGTTTCTTTTCTATTAGCTTCAGAGTGTCTGGCTTTATGTGGAGGTCCTTGATCCATTTGGATTTGAGCTTAGTACAAGGAGACAAGGATGGATCAATTCGCATTCTTCTGCATGCTGACCTCCAGTTGAACCAGCACCATTTGTTGAAAAGGCTATCTTTTTTCCATTGGATGTTTTCAGCCTCTTTGTCGAGGATCAAGTGGCCATAGGTGTGTGGGTTCATTTCTGGATCTTCAATCCTGTTCCATTGATCCTCCTGCCTGTCACTGTACCAATACCATGCAGTTTTTAACACTATTGCTCTGTAGTATTGCTTGAGGTCAGGGATACTGATTCCCCCAGATTTTCTTTTGTTGCTGAGAATAGTTTTAGCTATCCTGGGTTTTTTGTTGTTCCAGATGAATTTGATAATTGCTCTTTCTAACTCTGTGAAGAATTGAGTTGGGATTTTGATGGGTATTGCATTGAATCTGTATAGTGCTTTAGGCAAAATGGCCATTTTAACTATATTGATTCTACCGATCCATGAGCATGGGAGGTTTTCCCATTTTTTGAGGTCTTCTTCCATTTCCTTCTTCAGAGTCTTGAAGTTCTTGTCATACAGATCTTTCACATGTTTGGTAAGAGTCACCCCAAGATACTTTATACTGTTTGTGGCTATTGTGAAGGGGGTCATTTCCCTAATTTCTTTCTCAGCCTGCTTATCCTTTGAGTATAGGAAGGCCACTGATTTGCTTAAGTTGATTTTATAACCTGCCACTTTGCTGAAGTTGTTTATCAGCTGTAGGAGCTCTCTAGTGGAGTTCTTTGGGTCACTTAGGTAGACGATCATGTCGTCTGCAAATAATGATAGTTTGACTTCTTCCTTTCCAATTTGTATCCCTTTGACCTCCTTATGTTGTCGAATTGCCCGAGCTAGTACCTCAAGTACAATATTGAGAAGATAAGGAGAAAGGGGGCAGCCTTGTCTGGTCCCTGATTTCAGTGGGATTGCTTCAAGTTTCTCTCCATTTAGTTTGATGCTGGCTACTGGTTTGCTGTATATTGCTTTTACTATGTTTAGGTATGGGCCTTGAATTCCTGTTCTCTCCAAGACTTTAAGCATGAAAGGATGCTGAATTTTGTCAAATGCTTTTTCAGCATCCAATGAAATGATCATGTGGTTTTGTTCTTTGAGTTTGTTTATGCAGTGGATTGTATTGATGGATTTCCGTATATTGAACCAACCCTGCATTCCCGGGATAAAGCCTACCTGATCATGGTGGATGATCGTTTTGATGTGTTCTTGGATTCGGTTGGCAAGAATTTTATTGAGTATTTTTGCATCGATGTTCATGAGGGAAATTGGTCTGAAGTTCTCTTTCTTTGTTGGATCTTTGTGTGGCTTTGGTATCAGCGTAATTGTGGCTTCGTAGTCTAAGATGTGATTTATTTTAAAGAGTTCCATGGTTGATGGAAAGAATATTTATTCTGCAGCTGTCCAACTGTGGACTGTGTAGAACAGTCTGCTAAGTATATTTCATCTATGCTGCAGTAGTTACAAGTTTTTTGTTGTTTTTACATTTATTTTGGGTCTGGATAATCTACACAATAATTACAGCAGGATATTGAAGATCTTGTCACTGCTCCTGTATCTTGACTTTCCTGTCTCTGTATGTCAGTAGCGTTTGTTTTGTGGAGTTAAGTATACTAGCATGTGGAGCATGTGTATCTACAATTGTTATTTCTTCTCGATGGACTGTTCCTCTACTAGTTTTATGTCACTTTATATCTTCTAATTCTGACTTGATTTACTTTGTCAGATACGATAGCTACTTCTTGCATCTAGATTTCATTTGTTCAAGTGTTATTTTTTTATCCTATTATCGGGTGTCTTTGCCAGTAATGAGAGTTTCATACAGACAAGCCTCCAGCCTTTCTTCTTGATATGAATTAAGCCAGTCACTGCTACCTAGTTATATTCATGACAATGGGTCTGTGTGTGGAATAGAAGATCCCAGTCTCTGTAGGACCAGAGTGAGTAGCTCTCATCAACTGAGTTGGGGGGCTCTCTAGGAAGTTCTTCCTCTCACCAAAAGCACTTTTCTGATGTACCTGTGAAAGTGATAAATAGCCAAGCTATAGTAGTGTATTCTTCTAGGGTAGGAGGGAAGCCATAGCACTGAAGGGCTGGAAGGCTGGCTTACATCATCCCGGCGAAGCCACACAGAGCTGGTGTCCACCTCCTCAGAAGTCAAAAAGATGTGCTAGGATGGAAGAGCCTTGGGCTTCCCCGTGTAGTGAAAAATTTGCATCCTAGCATTTGGATTTGCATCTGTGAATTTGGGTTCAAGTTTCCTGGACCCCCTGTGCCAGAAATTAAAATTCATTACCATTGAATGATAATTATAAGACCACTGAAGAGACTAAGAAGAGAATACTCCTGTTTTAACATAGTTCAGCCAGCATCATGCTGCCTGGAGAAAATGTGAAAGAAAGATAAAAGAGGGAAATGGGAAGGAGAAGGGAGAGAGAGAGAAAGGGAAAGAGGAGGAGGAGGAGGAAGAGAGAGAGAGAGAGAGAGAGAGAGAGAGAGAGAGAGAGAGAGAGAGCCTATTTTACTTCTGTAAGGGCATTAACTCACTCATGAGCTATTACAGTCTGAGCTCTTTTCTTTAGGCCCCATGTCCAGTACTGTTACAGCAAGGATCAAGTTTCCAACAAGCTTTCAAAGAATACATTCAAAGAACAACAGGTTTTGTTTTTCAATGCTAACATCTTACCATGTGGCAGGGCTATTACAGTTAATGAAGCATCTGTATTAACTGCAGTACATACAGTACATTAACTACAGTATGTGGCTAATTTAGTTAGTGTTCTCCTGGGGCCCTTCATCTGTTCTGGTATTCCAAATGGAGTTCTTCATAACGTTGACCTGCCTTATTCTTTAGGCCCCTCTTCACTGTGTCAGGTTCTCCGATGTCCTCATGTTTTCATGACCTTGAGAAGTCTGGTTAGGGATTTTGTAGGCTCCTGCACCATTGGCATTCCTGTGGGGCTTTCCAAAGCTCACACTGGTGCTGTGAGTGAAAGATCCCTGAAGTTAAGGGCATTTTCATCCCATTGTATCCATGGTCATATTGTCAACATGATTCACAGCCATCAAGCCTTGACCTTGGTCAGTGGCCTTGACCTTGGTCAGTGGCTATGCCCTGGATGTCAGTCCTCACTCCTGTAAAATGACTATGCCTTTTTCTCTCCAATCTCCATATTAAAAAACTTGAAAAGAAGTCACTCTGCCTATGTCAGGATTATGTTTCCGTCCTTTGGGAGACTGGTGTAATCTATCACACGCATTATTTAGAAATATTCTAAAGAGAATTTATTTTAATCTATGCTCATCAGAAAGACTTAACTCTAATTTTCTTTTTTAGGGTTATGTTTTTATCTGGTTTTTACATGGGTTAGTACTAATTCTGTAAAAAGAGTTAGAAAACATTCTTCTCGTTCTATAATATATAAAAATTTAAGTAGCATTGGTGTTAATTCTCTGAAGCTGTGGTAGAATTCTGCAATAGATCCATCTAATCCTAGGCTGTTTTTTAAAGTTGGTAATGTGTCTTTGTCTCCAGGAGTTTGTGTACTTTCTGTAGTTTCTATTGCTATTAATTCATCCAACTTTATTTCATCTAATTTTATCCTGTCAGAAGACAGGATGCTAGTTTCTATATTCATTGAGAAGTGTTTTGGGGCCTGATATATGGTCAGTTTTGGAGAAAGTAATAGGCTACTGAAGCCCTGCTAGTTGGTAAGCTAATTTAGAATATAATCTTTTTTTAAAGATTGGACTTTAGACAGAGGCATTTCTTATTAGGGAGCAATACTGCTCCCAGAAGACACAGGTTATTTAATAAAAATCCCAGAGCCAGAAGTGGGTCAATCTCCTCATGAATTATTGATCACAGAGGCCCCAGAATCACCCTCAAACAATACACACACACAGCTCTTGATTGTTTACCATTACTAGCTGGTAAAACTCTATTGCTGAAGACTCCAGACACTTTGGTTGCAGAATACAGAGAAATCAGCTTTTGAACTATCCAGGAAACTCTCCCAGATGGTCAGCTTTCACAATGCTGGGAAGTGATACACAGGCTGTTCGGAAAGAAAAATTATCAAGGATCTTGTCTAGCACTGGACCCTACATGCTGCAATACCAATCTACGAGGCAAATGTGCCCATTGGTGCAATAGTAGCAAGACTTTCTTTTTTTTTTAATTTTATTCGATATATTTTTTTATTTACATTTCAAATGACTTCCCCTTTTCTGGTTCCCCACTCCCCGAAAGTCACATAAGCCCCCTTCCCTCCCTCTGTTCTCCCACCCATCCCTTCCCACTTCCCTGTTCTGGTTTTGCCTTATATTGCTACACTGGGTCTTTCCAGAACTAGGGGCCACTCCTCCGTTCTTCTTGTATCTCATTTGAAGTGTGGATTATGTTTGCATATTCCAGTTTTCCAAGCTAATATCCACTTATTAGTGAGTGCATACCATGATTGATCTTTTGAGACTGGATTACCTCACTTAGTATGATGTTCTCCAGATCCATCCATTGGCCGAAGAATTTCATGAATTCATTGTTTCTAATGGATGAATAGTACTCCATTGTGTAGATATACCACATTTTTTGCATCCACTCTTCTGTTGAGGGATACCTGGGTTCTTTCCAGCTTCTGGATATTATAAATAGGGCTGCTATGAACATAGTGGAACATGTATCCTTATTACATGCTGGGGAATCCTCTGGGTATATGCCCAGGAGTGGTACAGCAGGATCTTTCAGAAGTGACATGCCCAGTTTTCTGAGGGACTGCCAGACTGATTTCCAGAGTGGTTGTACTAATTTGCAACCCCACCAGCAGTGGAGGAGTGTTCCTCTTTCTCCACATCCTCACCAACATCTGCTGTCTCCTGAGTTTTTAATCTTAGCCATTCTGACTGGTGTAAGGTGAAATCTCAGGGTTGTTTTGATTTGCATTTCCCTGATGACTAGTGAAGTTGAGCATTTTTAAAGATGTTTCTCCGCCATCCGAAGTTCTTCAGGTGAGAATTCTTTGTTTAACTCTGTACCCCATTTTTAAAAGGGTTATTTGGTTTTCTGGGGTCTAACTTCTTGAGTTCTTTGTATTGGATATTAGCCCTCTATCTGATGTAGGGTTGGTGAAGATCTTTTCCCAATTTGTTGGTTGCCGATTTGTCCTTTTGATGGTGTCCTTTGCTTTACAGAAACTTTGTAATTTTATGAGGTCCCATTTGTCAATTCTTGATCTTAGAGCATAAGCTATTAGTGTTCTGTTCAGGAACTTTCCCCCGTACCGATGTCCTCAAGGGTATTCCCCAGTTTCTTTTCTATTAGCTTCAGAGTGTCTGGCTTTATGTGGAGGTCCTTGATCCATTTGGATTTGAGCTTAGTACAAGGAGACAAGGATGGATCAATTCGCATTCTTCTGCATGCTGACCTCCAGTTGAACCAGCACCATTTGTTGAAAAGGCTATCTTTTTTCCATTGGATGTTTTCAGCCCCTTTGTCGAGGATCAAGTGGCCATAGGTATGTGGGTTCATTTCTGGATCTTCAATCCTGTTCCATTGATCTGCCTGTCTGTCACTGTACCAATACCATGCAGTTTTTAACACTATTGCTCAGTAATATTGCTTGAGGTCAGGGATACTGATTTCCCCCAGAATTTCTTTTGTTGTTGAGAATAGTTTTAGCTATCCTGGGTTTTTTGTTATTCCAAATGATTTTGAGAATTGCTCTTTCTAACTCTATGAAGAATTGAGTTGGGATTTTGATGGGTATTTCGTTGAATCTGTATATTGCTTTTGGCAAAATGGCCATTTTAACTCTATTAATCCTGCCGATCCATGAGCATGGGAGGTTTCTCCATTTTTTTGAGGTCTTCCTCTATTTCCTTCTTCAGAGTCTTGAAGTTCATGTCATATAGATCTTTCACATGTTTGGTAAGAGTCACCCCAAGGTACTTTATACTGTTTGTGGCTATTGTAAAGGGTGTCATTTCCCTAATTTCTTTCTCAGCCTGCTTATCCTTTGAGTAAAGGAAAGCTACTGATTTGCTTGAGTTGATTTTATAATCTGCCACTTTGCTGAAGTTGTTTATCAGCTGTAGGAGTTCTCTAGTGGAGTTTTTTGGGTCACTTAGGTAGACTATCATATCATCTACAAATAATGATAGTTTGACTTCTTCCTTTCCAATTTGTATCCCTTCGAGCTCTTTATGTTGTCTAATTGCCCGAGCTAGTACCTCAAGTACAATATTGAAAAGATAAGGAGAAAGTGGGCAGCCCTATCTAGTCCCTGATTTTAGTGGGATTGCTTCAAGTTTCTCTCCATTTAGTTTGATGTTGGCTACCGGTTTGCTGTATATTGCTTTTACTATGTTTAGGTATGGGCCTTGAATTCCTGTTCTTTCCTAGACTTTAAGCATGAAAGGATGCTGAATTTTGTCAAATGCTTTCCAGCATCCAATGAAATGACCATGTGGTTTTTTTTTACTTTCTAGGGGTAGCAACTCCTCTCTTGATTGGATACAAGGTCTACATTACAAAAGGGAATTTGTACCTGATAGCATGTTAAACATAGTTAAAATTCTTGATTAGGAAGACATATGCCCTATGGGAAAACTTAGATGTTATTTTTATAGATGATCATGTTGTCAAACTGCCTTCTAAATATGTATATTTAAATCCATAGATTGGTGCTGCTACTGACCTTGGTCCGAGAAACTTCTTATTGCCTGGGAAGTGATTAACACAGAGGTGCAGGACTGCTCAAGATGTTGATAGCATGTGACCGTAGGTAAACACACCCCAAAGTCTGGCAGAGAAGTGGAAAGAGCAGAAGATGTGGAAGGATGCATAAACTGTTGTTCTCTGGATGTGACGGGGCTGACAGAGTATATGTCTACAGCAGCCGCACTACGTACACAGAACCTATAGAACAAGATCCACTATGTTAAAAATTCTGGCAAGGATCTGGGGAAGGGTTCCACCCCTAGCTGGGGAGCTATTAACAATTACTGGCTACTGGAAGGGGGGAAGTCATTTATCTTTAGAGTGTGGTTACTGGCAGGTTGTCTGTTCCCCAGAAGATGACCTCACACCCATGCACATATGGGCAGTAGTAACTGGACTCATGGGTTAAAAATAAATAATTATAAAAAAAAGACAGGAAGTCAGAGGTGAGATGCAGTCGGGAAGGGTCCTTAGGAGCAAGGTAATGAGGGGTGGATATGATCAAGGAGCGTTACTTAGATGCATGAAAATTTCAAGGATTAAATTAAAGAAAAATAATTTCTCTGTGGAGCCCAAGTGCTTTTTGAACGCAAGCATTTAGAGCCCTATGAATGCGTTTTCCAGAATCTGTCACCCCTGTTTTAAAACAACTTTAAATAATTATCAGCATATTTTGTATTTACCATTGATCAGGAAATATAAGAATGCAAGAATGTTTATTATTTTAATAAGCGGTGAAACAACTGATTTTCTCTTTATTGGTGATTATTGAGTTTTGGTGTCTTGTTATTAAATGACAAGCATGGAGAACACTGCCTCAAATAGACACATTTTAGTGGAACTAGTTCTGCAAAACTCTAACTCATTACTGCTGGTGATTTAAGGCATCCAAGACTAGAATAGGGCAAGAGCAGCAGTAAGATTTTCTTTTGTTTTCATTTCGGGAACATGAATTCAACTGATTTTCAAAGATTCCAGAGCATAATAAAACTGCTAATTTGGAGGCATAAACCTAGTATTTAAGCAACATAGGCTGTGTGATGTACAAATGCACTAGACATGTATCTTCCCTCTAACACCAAGACGGTGAGATGAGGCCCCTCAACGATAACACTACAGAAACACCAAGTGCCAGGTGTCCAGTTAGAATTCCCAAGGGAGATCCAGGCCTAGGAGGTCTAGAGCTTCCGGATGGTCACTTTAGACCACACAGAGAACATATTAAATGATGCCCAAGAAGTAGGAAGAACAAAGTATGGATCCTTGGGTCCTTTGTAGAAAGGAAAAAAAAAATACCCACAGAAGGAGATACAAAGACAAAGAGTTGAGCAGAGTCTGAGGGAAAGACCATCCAGAGATTACCCCACCTGGGGATTCATCCTATATACATTTTCAAAACCCAGACACTATTGTGGATGCACACAAGTGCTAGCTGACCGGAGCCAGATATAGCTATCACCTGGGAGGCTCTCCTGGGGCATGACAATTACAGAGGGGGCCACTCTCAGCCAGCCACTGAAGTGAGCACAGGGTCCCCAATGGGGGAGCTAGAGAAAGGACCTAAGGAGCTGAAGGGGTATGCAACACCACAGGAGGAACAGTATGAGTTACCCATTACTCCCAGAGTTCCCAGGGACAAAACAATCAACCAAAGAATATACATGGAGTTACCCATGGCTCCAGACACTTTGGCAGCAGAGGACGGTCTTGTTAGATACCAAAGGGAGGAGAGGCCCTTGGTCCTGGAAAGACTTGATGCTTTAGTGTAGAGGAATACCAGGACATGGAAGTGGGAGAGGGTTGATTGGGGAAGGGGAAATGGCTTATGGGATTTTCAGGGGAAAGGGGAATCAGGAAAGGGGACAACATTTGAAATGTAAATGAAAAATACACCTAATTAAAAAAAGTGGTACTACAAGAGAGAGAGAGAGTGAGAGAGAGAAAACAGAAGCAACAAGAGGATGTCTGACTAAACAGAAGAATATTATTGTTAAAGAAACAATTATTGTAGACCTGAGAATTAATTATTCAACAAAAGAATCAGTTAAAAGATGTGACTATTCTCACTTGGCAAATGAGAAGTCATCGGAAGGTTTGAAGTTCAGCCACAGCTAAACTGTAATGCAGGCCTTTGAATTTCTTTGTCTGGACTATTTTTACTATATTGTCATTCCTTTCTTTATTTGGATATAAACTGAGCTTGTTCTAGAAAATAAAATGTATGTTTTCTTTACCACTGAGGTCCTCCTGAACATGGTTCATTAAAATATTAGTGAGAACCAGAGATAGGACTTATTTATTGGGTATCAGAGCTTGCCATTAAACCTGGTAACCTGAGTTCAATCCCTGGAACCCACTTGGTAGAAGGATAGAACCAACTCCAACAAGCTGTTCTCTGAACTCCACACATGTGAACACACACATCAACAAAAAAATAAGTGTTAAAATGTAAGTTGGCATGTATGCTTTTAAAATAAATAGTGCTATCTCTACAGACAGTTCATGTTATATTGACCATATATTGTATTGTTTACTTTTTCCGAAACCATTAAGAATCCTGTGCTCTGCAGGTAGGCAGGACCATGTAATTAGTGTTAACCAACAGAATATTAAGTTGATAGATATTAATATAAATTGATTGATAAATATAATATAAATTGATTGATATTAAGTTGAGAGGATGCATGAATATCAGTATCCCTGTGCCCAAGTGTCTACATGTTAAGACACTGATAACAAATCTTAAAGGGGCATCTATATGGAGGAGAATTACACTACATTCATGGTTCTCAACCTTCCTCATGCTGTGACCCTTTAACACAGTCTCTCATGTTGTAGTGACCACCCAACCATAAAATTATTTCATTGCTATTCTGTAACTGTAATATTGTTACTATTATGAATTGTAATGTAAATATCTGATATTCAGAATATCTGAATGTGAGCCCCTCCAAAAGGTATTGCAGCCTACAGGTTGAGAACACTGATCTAGATGGTTGTCTGATCTATCCTGCATTTGATTGTACTTGAACACAGTGAACAGGTATTTACCTTATCAAAAAACGGCACAACATCACTGTATTACATTAACATCAACACAGTTAATGTTTCTGTAAGACACATGTCTCCTTCCTGTTACCTTTCTGCTGTGTATAATACTACACACAGATTCCGAGTTATCAGAATCCAATTTGATTAGGAAGAAAACCTATTTGAATGATTTCAAATTTCATTAACAACCAAGGATGTTTTTTAAATGTTGCTTTTAAAATAAATAGTGCTATCTCTACAGACAGTTCATGTTATATTGACCAACTCATAAAAACTTTCAGATGAAATACATTAGTATTTCATCTTAATAAGCTTCTTCAATACTCATTTGGCATCCTCAGTTCAAATACTGGTCACTGACAATAAATTCCCAGCAGAAGAAGCAGGAAAAGCGGGAAGTGGGAAGAAAATTTGCTTATCTGAATTTCAGGGTGGGAAAGACCTGGAAGCCAAGTAGAGACTTGTGTGAGGACTGTGAACCTGGACCTGCCTCAATGAGCAAAGAGAACTGCTAAGCAATTTTTTAAAGGAACACATTGTACAATTTATATAAAACACGCAAAAACCCTGATCTGAGAGCTGAGGGTGAACCAGATGGAAGTGAAGAAAACAGCCCCATGGAAGACTCCCACCAGAGTGGACTGAGGGGTGAGGATGGAGTCAGGAGTAGAGGAAACTTGGAATGATAATTATGGAACAAACACTCAGAATATTGGTGTGTGGTCCACCTGGGGTGGAAAGAAAGAAGCAAAGATTCCCATGAGGTTTAGAACTCAGAAGCCTGACAAGATGGTGATTTCATAAACATACAAAGGGATGTGGAAACAGAATAGAGTTTGAGAAGAAAAAGAAACAACCTATGTTCAGCTTTAAGTCTTTTTTTTTAAATTTGATATATTTTTAATTTACATTTCAAATGATTTCCCCTTTTCTGGCCCCCCACTCCCCGAAAGTCCTATAAGCCCTCTTCCCTCCCCCTGTTCTCCCATCCACCCCTTCCCACTTCCCTGTTCTGGTTTTGCCCTATACTGCTTCACTGAGTCTTTCAAGAACCAGGGGCCACTCCTCCATTCTTCTTGTACATCATTTGATGTTTGGATTATGTTTTGGCTATTCCAATTTTCTAGGCTAATATCCACTTATTAGTGAGTGTATACCATGATTAATCTTTTGAGATTGGGTTACCTCACTTAGTATGATGATCTCCAGCTCCATCTATTTGTCTAAGAATTTCATGAATTGATTGTTTCTAATGGTTGAATAGCACTCCATTCTGTATATATACCACATTTTTTGCATCCATTCTTCTGTTGAGGGATACCTGGGTTCTTTCCAGCTTCTGGCTATTATAAATAGGGCTGCTATGAACATAGTGGAGCAGGTATTCTTATTACCTGCTGGGGAATCCTCTGGATATATGCCCAGGAGTGGTATAGCAAGATCCTCCAGAAGTGATGTGCCCAGTTTTCTGAGGAACTGCCAGACTAATTTCCAGAATGGTTGTACCAATTTGCAACCCCACCAGCAGTGGAGGAGTGTTCCTCTTTTTTCACATCCTCACCAACACCTGCTGTCTCCTGAATTTTTAATCTTAGCCATTCTGACTGGTGTAAGGTGAAATCTCAGGGTTGTTTTGATTTGCGTTTCCCTACTGACTAATGAAGGTGAGCATTTTTTAAAGATGCTTCTCAGCCATCCGGAGTTCTTCAGGTGAAAATTATTTGTTTAGCTCTGTACCCCCAGTTTTTAATAGAGTTATTTGGCTTTCTGAGGTCTAACTTCTTGAGTTTTTTGTACATATTGGATATTAGCCCTCTATCTGATGTAGGGTTGAAGATCTTTTATCAATTTGTTGGTTGCCAATTTGTCCTTTTAATGGTGTCCTTTGCCTTACAGAAACTTTGTAATTTTATGAGGTCCCATTTGTCTATTCTTGATCTTAGAGCATAGGCTATTGGTATTCTGTTGAGGAACTTTCCCCCTGTACCGATGTCCTCAAGGGTCTTCCCCAGTTTCTTTTCTATTAGCTTCAGAGTATCTGGCTTTATGTGGAAGTCCTTGATCCATTTGGAGTTGAGCTTAATACAAGGAGATAAGGATGGATCAATTTGCATTCTTCTGCATGTTAACCTCCAATTGAACCAGCACCATTTGTTGAAAAGGCTATCTTTTTTCCACTGGATGTTTTCAGCTCCTTTGTCAAGGATCAAGTGGCCATAAGTGTGTGGGTTCATTTCTGGACCTTTAATCCTATTCCATTGATTGGCCTGCCTGTCCCTGTACCAATACCATGCAGTTTTTAACACTATTGCTCTGTAGTATTGCTTGAGGTCAGGGATACTGATTCTCCCAGAATTTCTTTTGTTGTTGAGAATAGTTTTAGCTATCTTGATTTTTTTTGTTATTCCAGATGAATGCTCTTTCTAACTCTATGAAGAACTGAGTAGGGATTTTGATGGGTATTGCGCTGAATCTGTATATTGTTTTTGGCAAAATGGCCATTTTAACTATATTAAACCTGCCAATCCATGAGCATGGGAGATTTTTCCATTTTCTCAGGTCTTCTTCCATTTCCTTCTTCAGAGTCTTGAAGTTCTTGTCATACAGATCTTTCACTTGTTTGGTCAGAGTCATGCCAAGGTACTTTATACTGTTTGTGGCTATTGTGAAGGGTGTCATTTCCCTAATTTCTTTCTCAGCCTGCTTATCCTTTGAGTATAGGAAGGCTACTGATTTGCTTGAGTTGATTTTATAACCAGCCACTTTGCTGAAGTTGTTTATCAGCTGTAGGCGTTCTCTAGTGGAGTTTTTTGGGTCACATAGGTAGGCTATCATATTAACTGTAAATAGTGATAGTTTGACTTCTTCTTTTCCAATTTGAATCCCTTTGACCTCCTTATGTTGTCTTATTGCCCGAACTAGTACCTCAAGTACAATATTGAAAAGATAAGGAGAGAGGGGGCAGCCTTGTCTAGTCCCTGATTTTGGTGGGGTTGCTTCAGTTTTCTCTTCATTTAGTTTGATATTGGCTACCGGTTTGCTGTATATTTCTTTTACTATGTTTAGGTATGGGCCTTGAATTCCTGTTCTTTCCAAGACTTTAAGCATAAAAGGATGCTGAATTTTATCAAATGCTTTTTCAGCATCCAATGAAATGACCATGTGTTTTTTTTCCCTTTGAGTTTGTTTATGTAGTGGATTGCATTGATGGATTTCCGTATATTGAACCAATCCTGCATCCCTTGGATAAAGCCTACTTGATCATGGTGGATGATCGTTTTTATCTGTTCTTGGATTCGGTTGGCAAGAATTTTATTGAGTATTTTTGCATCAATGTTCATAAGGGAAATTGGTCTGAAGTTTTCTTTCTTTGTTGGATCGTTATGTGGTTTTGGTATCAGCGTAATTGTGGCTTAGTAGAATGAGTTGGGTAGTGTTCCTTCTGTTTCTATTTTGTGGAATAGTTTGAAGAGTATTGGTGTTAGGTCTTCTTTGAAGGTCTGATAGAATTCTGCATGAAACCATCTGGTCCTGTGCTTTTTTGGTTGGAAGACTTTCTATGACCCTTTCTATTTCTTTAGGGGTTATGGGACTGTTTAGGTGACCTATTTGGTCCTGATTTAATTTTGACATTTTGTATCTGTCTAGGAAATAGTCCATTTCCTCCACATTTTCCAGTTGTGTTGCATATAGGTTTTTGTAGTAGGATATGATGGTTTTTTTGAATTTCCTCAGTTTCTGTTGCTATATCCCCCTTTTCATTTCTAATTTTGTTAATTTGGATACTTTCTCTGTGACCTTTGGTCAGTCTGGCTAAGGGTTTATCTATCTTGTTGATTTTCTCAAAGAACCAGCTCCTGGATTTGTTGATTATTTGTATGGTTCTCTTTGTTTCCACTTGATTGATTTCAGCCCTGAGTTTGATGATTTCCTGTCTTCTACTCTGCCTGGGTGAATTAGCTTCTTTTTGTTCCAGGGCTTTCAGGTGTGTCGTTAAGCTGCTAGTGTGTGCTCTCTCCTGTTTCTTTTTGGAGGCACTCAGGGCTATGAGTTTTCCTCTTAGCACTGCTTTCATTGTGTCCTAAAGATTTGGATATGTTGTGACTTCATTTTCATTAAATTCTAAAAAGTCTCTGATTTCTTTCTTTATTTCTTCTTTGGCCAAGGTATCATTGAGTAGAGTATTGTTCAGCCTCCATGTGTATGAGGGCTCTCTGTTGCTTTTGTTGCTATTGAAGACCACTCTTACTCCATAGTGATCTGATAGGAGGCACGGGATTAGTTTGATCTTCTTATATGTGTTGAGGTCTTTCTTGTGACCAATTACATGGTTGATTTTGGAGAAGGTACCACAAGGTGCTGAGGAAAAGGTATATTCTTTTGCTTTAGGGTGAAATGTTCTATAAATATCAGTCAAATCCAATTGGTCCAAAGCTTTAATTAGTTTTACTGTGTCCCTGTTTATTTTCTGTTTTCCTGATCTGTCCGTTGAAGATAGTGGAGTGTTGAAGTCACCCACAATTATTGTGTTAGGTGCAATGTGTGCTTTGAACTTTAGTAAAGTTTCTTTTACAAACGAGGGTGCCCTTGCATTTGGCACATAGATGTTCAGAATTGAGAGTTCTTCTTGGTGGTTTTTTCCTTTTACCAGCAAGAAGTGTCCTTCTGTGTCTCTTTTGATGACTTTAGGTTGAAAGTCAGTTTTATCTGATATTAGAATGACTACTCCGGCTCATTTCCTGAGACCATTTGCTTGTAAAATTGTCTTCCAGCCTTTTACTCTAAGGTAGTTTTTGTCTTTGAAACTGAGGTGTTTCCTGTATGCAGCAAAATGTAGGGTCCTATTTCCTTATCCAGTTTGTTAGTCTATGCCTTTTTATTGGGGAATTGAGTCCATTGATGTTAAGAGATATTAAGGAATAGTGATTATTACTTCCTGTCATTTTTGATGTTATTTTCATATTTGAGTG
Source organism: Apodemus sylvaticus (assembly GCF_947179515.1). NCBI lineage: Eukaryota > Metazoa > Chordata > Mammalia > Rodentia > Muridae > Apodemus > Apodemus sylvaticus. The sequence continues at coordinate 65,464,614 of NC_067479.1, forward strand.
GCTATGTTCTTTTGGGTTCGATGAAAGAAGGTTACTATCTTGCTTTTTCCAAGGTGTAGTTTCCCTCCTTGTATTGGAGTTTTCCTCCTATTATTCTTTGTAGGGCTGGGTTTGTGGAAAGATATTGTGTAAATTTGGTTTTGTCATGGAATATTGGGTTTCTCCATCTATGTTGATTGAGAGTTTTGCTGGGTATAGTAATCTTGGCTGACATTTGTGTTCTCTTAGAGTCTGCATGAGATCTGCCCAGGATCGTCTAGCTTTCATGGTCTCTGGTGAGAAGTCTGGTGTGATTCTGATAGGTCTTCCTTTATATGTTACATTACCTTTTTCTCTTACTGCCTTTAATATTCTTTCTTTGTTTAGTACATTTGGAGTTTTGATTATTATGTGACAGGAGGTATTTCTGCTCAGGTCCAGCCTGTTTGGAGTTCTGTAGGCTTCTTGTATATTCATGGGCATCTCTCTCTTTAAGTTGGGAAAGTTTTCTTCCATAATTTTGTTGAAGATATTTGCTGGCCCTTTCAGTTGTAAATCTCTACTCTCATCTATACCTATAATCCTTAGGTTTGGTCTTCTCATTGTGTCCTGAATTTCCTGGATGTTCTGGGATACAAGCTTTTTGCATTTTGCATTTTCTTTGACTGTTGAGTCAATGGTTTCTATGGTATCTTCAGCATCTGAGATTCTTTCTTCCATCTCTTGTATTCTGTTGTTGATATTTGCATCTGTGGCCCCTGATTTCTTCCCAAGGTTTTCTATCTCCAAAGTTGTCTCCCTTTGTGATTTCTTAGTTGTTTCTACTTCTGTATTTAGATCCAGGATGGTTTTGCTCAGTTCCTTCATTTGTTTGTTTGTGTTTTTCTTTAATTCTTTAATAGATTTTTGTGTTTCCTCTTTCATGACTTCTGCCTGTTGACTCACTTTCTCCTACATTTCTTTAAGTTTTTTTGGGTTTTTTTTTTTTTTTTTTTTTTTTTTTTTGCATTTCTTCCTTATTGGCTTCTATCTCTTGAGCCTTATTCTCCTGAATTTCTTTAAGTGATTTTTGTGTTTCCATTATACAGATTTCTAGCTTATCCATGTTTCCCTGTATTTCTTTAAGAGATTCATTTATGTCTTTTTCGTGTTCCTCTAGCAGCATCATGACCAGTGATTTTAAATCCAAATCTTGTTTTTCTGGTGTGTTGGGGTATCCAGGACTTGCTGTTGTTGGAGAGTTTGGTTCAGACGCTGCCATATTGCCTAGATTTCTGTTGGTAGCTTTCTTACATTTGCCTTTTGCCATCTTGTTATCTCTGGCGTTAGTTGGTCTTGTCTCTGGCTGGTGTTTGAGCCTCCTGTGAGGCTGTAAGGCCATTTTTGCAACACTGGATGGCTGAGTTACCCCTGTCGCAGATTGCTGATGTGCTTCCCTCCTCTTGGGTGCCCTTGGAGCCCTAGTGTGCCTTGCCCCAGATTGTCTCTGTGGGGACCTTTTCCAAGTGCTGATCACTCTGCCGGGCAGCTGATCCCCCAACCAGGTTGGTGCACACAAGGCTAGCCTAACTGCTCAGGCCCTGAGACCAGTTAAAAGCCTGACAGGCTTAGGCCCGAGCAATGTTCGCCTCGGGCTATGACTGCTAACTGGTTCTGTCAGGTAGCCAAGATGGCACTGCGTGTGCCCTCTGCAAGTCCTGGGACAGTCTGCCGGGCTGACAACCTCCTGGCCCAGTTGGCACACAGATGCCCCACCAGACAGCCCAGGGCCTGGGTGCAGTCCAATGCCTGTCAGGTTTAGACCCCCGCAATGTTGGCCTCGGGCTAAGTCTGCATACCTCGGGCTGTCAATTCTCTCTGGTGTCCGAGAGCCAAGATGGTGGAGAGCCTCTTATAACTGACTGGCGGGAGGCAGAGTTCTGATGTGGCTTCAGTGCGGTGAAAAGTGCTGTAACTCCGCTGCTGCTTGCAGCCCGGCTGGCCAGCAATGATCAGTGGTAGCAGGCACAAGGCCTGCCAGGACCTTGTCGCCTTGGTTCCACTGGTGGTGGCCCTTCTGCTGGATGAGCTCCTGCTGCCGCCGCCACCACCCCCAGCTTTAAGTCTTATCAAGAGACGAGATGCATAATTTAGGACTAATAAAAAGAATAGAGTTTGAGAAGAAAAAGAAACAACCTATGTTCACCTTTAAGTCTTATCAAGTGACCAGATGCATAATTTAGGACTGTATCTCACTAGAAAGTGTCCTTTAGAGATGTCTGTGTGGCATCCTCAGAAATACTGTAGGCTATTTTCTTTTTTCTTATTATTCTCTTGCTCTTCTGCTTCTAATAAAATGTTATAAGAAAGGCCTTCACTCTAATGACAATCTCCCTTAGGACCACTCTAACCAACCTGGGACGCCTCCCAATGGCCAACCCCAGAAGTCTCCCTTCTCTTGGCACTCAGCCACACACATACTTCTCAATTCTATTGCAAGTCCCTGGAAAACAGAAAAATCTGTGCTTCCATACACACTTCACACCATCCTGATAGTGAGATGGATGCGTGTGAGCAGGGAGAGCTAAGCTGCTGCTCTGGGGGACAGGGCTTTGCTATCTCCCCCGTGGTCTATGAACATGTATGCTGTTCAGATCTGTGCAGCCTTTAACAAATAAGCTAGGGCACTATTAACCCAGCTTTATCATATATAATCTGCTCCAGTTACGCCAGTCATGCAGAGTAACAGACGGATGGAAATAAGTGGTCTCTCCCTCCTTGACTGAACGTCCATCATTAACCCTACTCACATATTTCAACAATGAAGGGTAAAGAATGGCTATTAAAGAAAAGACTTACAAGATGGGTATTGTCTGGCACGCCTATAATCCCACGCTTGGCAGGATGAAGCAAGAGGATTACATGTTCAGTGCCTGTCTGCCTGTCTGAGCTACACAGAGAGACCATGTCTCAAAATCCAAGATGGTAGTGGTGGTGGTAGTGGTGGTGGTGATGATGAGAAGGAGGAGGAGGAAGAGGAGGAGGGAAGAAGGAGAAGGAAGAGAGGGGAATGGAAGGAGGAAAGAAAGGAGGGAGACGGAAAGAGGGAAGGAAAAAGGGAGAGGGGGACAGAATATCCTTTAAAACCTCAGCAGTACCAGGAATGAGGTTTCTTCCCTCTGCAGAGCTTTGTCTTCTCATGTATACTTTGCAAAGTGCATGCATTACCCAAGAGCTCATCTGAAGTTTCTCATGCAATCTGACACTTTGAATAGGTAGGTTTGTCTCCCCTCTCCTCAATTATAAAACTGAAAGATAAATAAGAAATGAACAATCTGAATATCTGTCCAAAGCAAACTTGCCCCCAGATCCAGTGCTAGTCCCCTGAGACAAAACTCAGCTTGGCCGCAGGTTTCTCAAACCATCCAAAATTGGGCTCTGCCCATTCCTAAATTCACTGAGAAGAGCCTTGGGGTTGAGAGACAATCCCCAAAGCATAGCATGGCACTTCAAATTACTTCCAGTTGAGATGTAATGTTTTTCTAGACTTTTCTTTTCCCTTCCCACTCTCCCTTTTCCAACCCAAAGGCATTCCACTTTTTAATTAAAAAGAAATAAATTCTTGCCTTAATTTAATCACACAACTAGCATGAAAATGAATTCAATGAATAAAATTGTCATGGGGAAAATGATAGGATTCCTTCTTCTCCAAGCTTTCTGTCTAAAATTAGATGGCCTTCCAGGATTTACTGGAGTTATTAAGTGAGCATCCTTTGACAGTGGAGTAGTGAGTTTTGGAAGGAGAGCTCTCCAGAGTGCAGCCTAAAGTGGTCTGTGATGAACGAGCTTGATGGACTCCAGGGACCTTGCCCTTTCAATGCTAACGTCTGTACTTTGTTCACCAGGAGAAGATGCTCAACGGGAATACATAGTTCAAGACCCTCACTTGGAGACGGCTGAGTATGAGAACACGGAGTACCTTGTTTCTGCCATGCAAACGTGATGAATTACAGTATATTAAGGAAGTGTTGACACATGTGGGAATAAGCTCTTGACAGGCTTGCCAGTAATTAAGGCTCATTGTATGTAAAGTCGCTAGAAAACATTGCAGTCTGGGTCTTTGTTTGGGTCGTCTGCCAAATGGTGTTATTCATAAGCTTGATGGGAAATACTTGCATCTACAAAATCTTTGCGGCTCACTGGGTGCTGAGGGCTAGAAGGAGGAGAGACTGGATTTTATGAAATATTAAATGGCCCTCGGCTAGACAGGTTCAGTGATAATTCTCCTTCTACCCCAGAGGGTGATAGATATTTAAAGATAAATCACCTGAAATGCACAGAGACATAGGTGGGCTTGAGGGACCTATAGAGAAGGAACGTTTCCCTTCCTACTCTTTCCCTGATAATGTAGCCTCACACTCCACCTTTAAAAATAGTTGCAAAGAGAGCAGGATTTTGTGTCACATTCCTTAAGCCCACCTGCCTCCTCACGCATGGCTATTGCCAAGAAACCAGGCTTCCTGGTTGGGGTAATAAGCAAGTGGACCCGCACTGACAAGCATAACATCCACTGCTGAGCTTCAGACCAGAGCCAGCAGCCCCCACCCGGAACCTTCCCACTTGGCTCCTGACCATCTTAACACACTCACCCCCTGAGCCAGCACAGCCCCAGGACCCAGCTCCCAGCCAGAAGAAGTCCCAGGACCTGGCTCCAAGTTAGGAGGAGCCCCCAAAACCCACCTCCCAGCTCGGAGCCCCAGAAAAGATGGCCTCTCCTGCTCTCCAACAAGATACATGACATTCCTGAGTTGCCAGAGCTGTGTTCTATGTCACACTGGCACTTTTAAACCATATTTTCCTAATAAATTGTTTTATTGAGTGGTAAGAAATGAAATTGTCAACCAGGCCAGGTGTAATGTAAATTTCTGGAACTGTGTGTCATGGGGAACCAAACTAAACCTCTTGTTCCCTAAGAGTTCACATAAACAACATCCTCACACTGAATAGTTTTCACTGAGAGCTGTTATTCCATAGAGCACCTCAGAGAAGAGCACAGTCAGGCTGAACACCTGGCTAACAACAGTGACATGCAACCTCTGCCACAACACACAAAGGGCCCAAGACAGACAGTCATAAATTGTATTTTCACCAGCCTTGGATTCTCCTGCCGAAGACCCTGGCCTCTTCTTCCTTGACTGCTAAACTCCGCCCACTGTCAGAAGTTTTGAGCCTCAGCAAGCCTCTAGCAATGGCTCTGAGCACGGTTTCATGAGAGAACAGCCTAGGACCCTCAAATACGTGTATCAGTGCCCAGATGTGTGGGTTACTGCTCTCATTGCTATGGGCAAGCACCTGACAAGAAGCAAGTGAGAGGAAGAAGGCATTATTTTAGAGTTCAATTTGAGGAGAAGTCACTCACCATGGCCGGGAAAGCATGATGGCAGAGCAGGAGTCACATTCATGTCAGTCAGGAATTAGTACAGACCAGAAGCAGAAACAGGCTATATAATCTCAAGACCCAGACCCAGACCCAGACCCAGTCACCCAATCCCCAGGACAACCTTCCAAAACAGCACCACCATCTGGAAAACAAGTGTTCCAATTCATGAGCCTGTGGGCAGATTTTCTACTTTTCAACTACAGCACCAGACAACCATATTTAAAGGGCTTGGGTAATTCTAATGTGCATCCAGGGGGCAAGACTGTGAGCCTGGGGCAGACCTCAGGTCCTGTTAACAGCCATGACAGAAGCTGCTCAGAGATCTCTCTAATGCAAGGTGGGCATTTGTCCCAGATTCAACAAACTCATTCTATTCAGGTGCTTCCTTTCCTTCAAGAAGAGATGATATGTTAATTTTGTATTGCAGAATAATAAAAATAACTACTCTGTGTTTAATTAGAAAATTTGGAGATAAAATATAAATGAAAATTTGAAAACCCCAAATCCCAGCATCCAGATACCAGTACCTATGCTACTAGAGTGTTTGTAGCCAGGGTTCCATCTCTTCATACAGCAGCAGGACCATGACTCTGGGTAGGATACTGAGAACATATAGGAAAGGGGAAATCATTTGAAATGTAAATAAAAAATATATCGAATAAAAAAAACAAAAACAAAAAACAAAAAAAAAATAAACCCTTTCCTCAAAAAAAAAAAAAAAAAGACTATGGGAATACTTTCTTTTCAGTCTCACAAGAATGGTTAGTTCCCCCAAGCATTACTAGAACTTACGGTTTAACTTTGCAGCTCTAAAGCCTTTTCTGCATGTAAAACCTTGGCAGTAGGTGTTTCATGAGTATATTTATCTATTAAATATTTTATCCTTCTATAGCCAAATCTTGATAATTTATAATTTCTAAGAAAACAGTACATTTATTTGTGAATTCTCATTTTGTTGGCATCAGGTATAAAGCAGCATCTCTGCACATCTAATGCTACATTCTCCTAGAAGTTTTCCTTCACAAGAGTAAGGAATGGAAGTTAGAGGAAACTTGGGGCCCCAGTGTTACAGATGACACCCCAGTATGCCATTGACATTTCTAGCGTCCCTCCTTCCAATGCTCCTGCTGACATGAAATGAAAGCAAGCATGTAAAGCTATATATAGCTCACATGAATCACATGATGTTGTAGAAAGGAATGTTGAGGACCACCATATGGATCCTATTCCAGGACCCTCCATATGGAAGACCATTTCACCACTGGAGCAGGACTGTAGTGTTGGCATGTTCCTAGGGAATGGATTTGTACAGATGTGCAGAAATCAACTTCCTTGCCCAGTGAAGAGCCTGCCTGGGAGAAGCCAGCATGCATGTGGTCCTGGGGAGCTAATGTAGAGTTGAACATCCAAACTCATCTATCCTATATGAATTCCTCCTATAAACAGCTGGACTTCACAATTAGATTCAATGATGTCTCACTTCCAAGAACTCAACCACTTCTCTCATAAGATGTTCATTACCTCTCGACTTCTACCTTTGCTTTCTTAGCAATGTGCAATCTTTTTGAGCATGGACCTAGAGTAAGACAGGGAAAGTTCCCAGCTCTGGACAAAGAATTGGACATCTTTCTGGACAACTAGGTGAAAATGTATGCTCAATACTCAGTAGGTATCAACACACACACATACACACACACACACACACACACACACACAGAAAAGAAGGGCAAAGAAAGTTACAGGGAATTATGGGATGAAATCTCATTCTATTTCATAAATTATTCAAGTCTTATCTTCATTATTCAGCATCATCTTCTCCCCAAAGAAAAGAATATCTCACACAAGCATACAGACATGCACATGCACAGTCTCCTGCGCATGCACTCTCTCCCTCTCTCTCTCTCTCTCTCTCTCTCTCACACACACACACACATACATACACACACACACACACACACACTCGCACACAGGGTGGGGGAACAAAAGTAGATTAGGCTAGATGCAAATTTTCCCAGGTTGAGAAATTAGAACACTTGTGGCTTTGTTTCAGAAAATGAAGGTGTGATGGTTGTGACCTCAGGGTAATTAGACAAATGAAAAGTGATATGCGTAGGTTCAGCAAAATGAATTAAAACAAGAGAATTAGCAAAATATCGCCCTACTATGCAAGCCAACCAATGCTTTCAGAGCCCAAGCAACCACAGTTACAATGATTCAGAACTCTAAAACAAGTTTTGTTGACTGGCACAGATTACTAAAGCATTCGTCTCAATTGAATTAAGACAATAATTTTATATAAAATCATTAAAATGTTAGTCCTTGGAATACTAGCAAATAAATTACTAGCTAAATTTTTCTGTACTAGAAGAAATTGCAACTTTCTAATTTAAATGTTATTAGCTATGCTTCTGCAAATTATGCAGTTAGAAAAATTAATCATATTAAGATGCTGTGAGTAAACTGTAATGACACAAAGGGCCCTCATAACAACATCATCCTGGAGGACTCAACTCAGTACAGTCTAAAAGTGGTCAGACCCCAAGAAGCTTTTCAAATGAGACTTGTTAGAAAATGCTTAATATTGATGGCGAGCTAAGTAGACAGTGAGTGGTTCTCAACTTTCCTAATGCTGCGATCCTTTAATATAGTTCCTCATGCTGTGGTAACCCCAAACCATAAAATTCTTTTCATTGCTATGTCTTAACTGTAATTTTGCTACTGTTATGAATTGTAATGTAAACATCTGTGTTTTCCAATGATATTAGGCCACCCCTGTTAAAGAAGCATTCAATCTACAAGAGGATCACAACCCATGGGTTAAGAATCAGTGAAGTCATCAGAGAAAGGAGGAACCTGCACTTCTGCCTTTTATGTCCATGAGTGCAGTGCTGTTCCCATTGCACTGTTCACAATCAGTGTGGCCTATAAATGAATTAGGAAGGTAACTACGCTTGCTACAAACACAATAGTGAAGAAGGAAAAGATCTCCCATTGATGGCCATGTACCACTGTTGCACAACCATCTTCCCTCTGCTTTTGAAACAACCAGGAGACCTGGGAATCAGGAAGTACAAATACCTGACACTGACTATTTAGTCTTGCAGAATGATAAAGAACCAGGGGACAAAGGAAAAGCCACGGTGAACAATCCTAGAAGTATCACACAAAACTCTATATCGCCTAAGGTCTGAGTCTTATCCTGGTGGCCATGCTTTCATCCCTCTTTAGCTAACACCCTCAGAACTGTCATCCTAGCCACTCAACAGTTGATCTGAGAGAGACTCCAAGATTACACACACAGCAGTTGGCACATTGGGTTTGGCATTAAACCAACCTATTAAGAGTCAGTTCTGCCACTGTGAAATGCCAACCTTGACCCATTACCTAGACTCTCGGGGTCCTCACCAGTACAGGCAGCAGGAGCAAACTCCCCTACAGCCCTGGGGGAACCCAAGGGGAACAGCAATGCTCACACAGAAGATAGGAACTAAAGAATAGTAGCTCTCAATATAGAAAACTTTCAGCTACCCCTTGTGCCTTGTATAAACTGTTCAAACTCTAGCAATAGCATGATAGTTGAGTCAAAATCTTCGAAGTGCTAGTACAACTGAGGCAAAATTCCCTCTAGAAATAGAGCTAGAGACACAGGCAATGCTTGTTGGGGTCATGTTGTTATTTTAAACTTTTATCTTCAGATAATCATAGATGGAGGTGGAGCTGTGTGGAATAAGACAGTGTGGTGCTGTGGACTCTCTGCATACCCACGGAGCCCTTCTCTTCCTGTTTGCTGAGGGATACTCCATTCTGCTGACAGACCATCACTTAACGCTTCACCCCTGAAGGACATGGAGGTTGTTTCTAGTCTGGGACTATTATGAGTAAAGCTGCTTTGAACATTCATTAATGGGTTTTTATGTGACTCTACAGAAGGAATGTCCAAGAGTTCAGCTGGCTTGTTTTCCAGGAAGGCTGCAGCATTTACAACCCCTTCAGCATCTTGAGTGTTCTGTTACATTATGCTAGGCCCTGAGAGCAGCAAATAATCCCAATTTCTAGTGGTAAATCAAATTGTACAAAAACATGAGGATAAGCTTTTAATTTTGCTATTAAATTTAGAATTTTAATACAATTTAATCAGAAGAAAATACTATATAATGCTAACTATAAAAGTTAATATAAGTATAAATGTGTATAACTATGCAGATATACATTATATATGCTTACACATATGGGAGGGGAGAGAGAGAGCGACTGAGATAGACAGGCAGACAGACATGCTGGAAAACAGACCAATACAGAAATATAATATGGATAAGTTCTGAGAAATATGAAGGATACTTTTAACTCTTGTTACTGAATTTATTAACTTATGTGTTGCTTCTATAATTTCAAAATATTTCTTTTAATCAATCAAATTATCATTGCCTTATGATCCATGTCTCTTTTTAAAAATGTAGCCCCACAATATTCTAGTGGATAGTTTAACTCTTGTTCAACATATGATTTAATTATTAACAATGGTGATTTCCCTACTTTATGTGTCTCAAACAAGGCAATAATTAGCATCCTTAAACAAATGTTCACATAACTTGCTGACTTCAAATCAGTGGGAAAGACCTTTAAAGACACATCATGTTTAAAATGTATTTTAACCTGCTACATAACCCTCCCCAAAGAATGTCAAATTGGCCAATCTCTTTAGCTTCTAGGTTTGTCATACTTAGAGGCTCACTAAAGGTTATGCAGACACATTCTGAGGTTACTTTCTGGTGTTTTTATTGTATTAAATTCTTGACTATTTTTATTTTTCTATAATAGTCTTCATGCAAGAGTTCATGACAAATAGATAGGGAACTGTTGCAAGGGTTCATGACAGCTCCTGACAGACAAGGAACTGTTCTCTTACCAGTTTAAACTGTCCAATCCACATAGTATAGAATGATGTTTGGAACCAGGTATCTCCAGGATTCTTAAGTAAAAAGCACCATCTTGCTGAACAACCAATTCAATCTTGTCATTAAATGCTATGGGTGGAGGAGGACAGTGAGGTATGTACACATTTGCCTAAATTTTCATGAGTACACAGCCAGGCCTGGGGCACAGACCTGCATCCCAGATACTTAGAAAGCTAAGGCAGAAGGATCAGACATTCAAGATCTGCTTGGGTTGTAGTGGCTGGGAAACTCAGTGAGAGCCCATCTCCCTAAGACATATGATGTAACAGAAGCACTGGGACATAGCCCCTGGGTGGACCTAGAGCACAAGGGCCTGTAAGTTCAATACCAAGTACTAGGGGGAGTGGGGCACTGGGATAGGCTTGTAAAAAGAACACAAACCAGTCAACACCGATCACCCCAGTTAGGCAGTGGGAAATAGCCTAACACCTCACACCGTGACACTCCTATATCTGCTTCCTCTGTGGCTTCACTTACTTAAAAAAAAAAAAAAAGCAATAGTATGACTATTTCTAGAAGACATCTGCTCAGACAGGAACCTCCCTGGCAACACCTCTGCCTGCCTGATGGCCTTCTAAACATCCCAGAAGCTTCCTGAGCTGATGAAGGTTCGCCTCCCTTTCTCTGCCTGCCTACTAAGTTGTTCAAGAACAATCATTGCCAGTAAACTCCTTCATATTCTCACTAACTCCTCAGTGCCCTGCTCTGGCTGTCCTCTAACATGTATGAATGGGCTTCTGTTCACTAAGCATCTCTGCACACGGCCCACATGAGCTGGGCCAGGCCTTCATTAGCGTCATTACTAACATCACACTGGCTGTATGTGCCCAGAGCAGCCCATATAGGAAGCACTGTGCTAAGCACTGTGCATGGATTTACATACTTAATTCTCATAACAGGTAGTATGGCTGTGTTGGCCCCTCATTCTACAGACTAAGAAGCAAATCAGGAAACTTAACTCATTTATTTGTGTGCTATCGCTTAGCCTGGAGATGGTAGCACCAGGAATTAATCTCTCCAGCCTAAAGACTGTGCTCTCACTACTATGTGCCACATACCACTGTCCTTGCAGCTTGCACTCCCAATGTAAATAAGGATGGGGGGGGTGTATTAGCTGTGCCTCCCCTGCACGGATGCCAGAAGGAAAACAGAGCTCACACACTGTCCGTTTTTAGTGTTATAAAATTCCAGAAAATTGATCTCCAAAGTAGCTATTCCATTTCTGATCCTACTCCTTCTATGAACTGCTAAAAAAAAGTTCCTTAGGAAATATCCACATCATGACCCTGGGACCTGTGAAGGTGAGAGGCAAAGGGGACATTGCAGTCGGTAAAGGAGAGGGAGGCAGAGCTAAGTGCCAGTGCAGAGGGAAGGAAGACTCGGTGTGCTTGTGTGAGAAAGGGAGGAGGAGCTCAAGCCAAGAGTGCAGGCAGGGCTGTAGCTGCCTTCCCATCCCCCTTTGACTATGACCCCTGAGCTGTGGATGGGACATAGTGTTGCTGTAGATGTCCCAGGAAAGGCTGAACATTAGTCTCACTTAGTATTTTCATTAGCTCCTGACCACCAAAAAACAAAATAACCAGAACCCCCAACCCAGAAAATCTCACTTTGGACTACTGCCCTCCCTCACTATAAATGAATACATTTATATGAATACAAATGTGTGAACAGTTTTATAATTAAGATAGGAAACAACAGACCTTATGAAGCCATTTTTTTAAACTCACAAATCCGTGGAATTCAGTCTATTCCATTTTTTTCTACTTCAGAGAGATGTTTCACCTTCTTCATTGGTATTTTGTAATATATTGATGGTATTGAAGAATTTATCTGACAGCAAATCATCCCTGCATTTCTGGAGGGGTGGAAGTCGTGCTTAGTCCTAATATAACTTTTAAATAATTCTAGGATTTGATTTGCCAACATTTGCATATGGGTAAGAATGTCTTTTATTGACTTGTTATTACTGAAATTATGTATCCCCACTAAGATTATTGCCCAAGTTCACCTCTCCTTCCTCAGTGTTCTCGCGCGCGCGTGCGCGCGCGCACACACACACACACACACACACACACACACAGAGACACACAGACACCCACAAGGCCCTTTCTTCATATAATGCTGTCATTTACAGGATGTCCCACATCCTGTACTGAGGATGCTTTTTAACTGAAGTGTAACCTTCCTTCGTTCAATAAAAGTGATGAAGTGTCTTTTGAGCAGGGCAATTTACTGAGAACATAATCCATTCCTTCAAATTGACTGAAGATTGATGGAGGGAAAGGCGTGAAGTAATGCATGAAATTATTTCTTCAACAGAAGAAGGAAGGCACAGCAAGAATGAGAAAGATCAACTAACCATGCAAGGTACACACTGTCTTTTAAGAATTGTTCTAAAATCTGTTCGTTTGAGAATTTCATGCATGTATGGGATGGGTTATTTCCATACCTTCCTTCAATTCCTTTGAAGCCACCAATATAACCTCATCCCAACTTCATTTCTTTTTTTAATATAATATCCACTGTATTCAGTTGGTGCTGCCTGATATCCACTGTATTCAGTTGGTACTGCCTGAACAAGCACAGGTGTGATGCCATCCAGCTACTGGCCACAGGCAACCTACTCTTGGCCATACTTCCCCACAAGTGACTCTTCCTCCCTAAGCCTCCACTGACTAGGCTTACCGAAACTCTGTGTGCTGCACGCTGATATTTTCATGGGCTTGACCTTGTGCAGGTAACCAGAAGCCAGCGTGAGCACAGTGGCCGCATCTCAAAGGAAGCACATCGCAGCCCTCATTCCCACCTTCCTGACTTGCATCTTTCCATCCCCTTCCGCAATGACCCCTGCTTCTCGAATGGGAGAGAAGTGTTGATACGGCGTCTCGTTTAGGGATGAGTTCTCGTGGGTGCTCATTCTCAGCCTTGAACTAGTTATGAGTCTTGGCATTAATTGCTGGCCCCTGAAAAACAGAGAAGTGTCTCTTGGCAAGTTTGAGAGCAGCCCAGATCTAGGAGAATAAACAAATATTTAGAAAACAGATTGATAGGATGATTTGCTTCCACACTGAGGACTATGGTCTCCCCAGCCTCAGGCTATTGGGTAGCTTTACAGTGCCAGACATGAATTCTTTGCTGTAGAGCAGGCCTCAAATACACTGAGAAAGCAGGTAGCTACCTCATGAACACCATGCCACTGGTGCATCTATGGACACATCTTGCCTGGCAAGCATGCAAAATCTAGCACTAGGTAAGACATTTATGTCGTTTCTCCCCCAGAAGCCTGCACAGTGCTGTCCAGCACTATGGAAGCTAGCCAATGGGAAGTTTCCTTGTCAGTTTTGTCTATGCTCTGCAGCCAACATATGTGGTGTCTTCATCAACAGGATCTTACTATATACTTATAGTGGGCAGCCAAGAGCAATAAAATAGCTGGCATTGTTTCTTGTATATCTCTGGGGTATCCCTGACCAATAACTCACAGGCAGCTGTTCCACAAGTCACACATGTCTTGCTTGAACACAATATCTGGGCCTTCTGTGAATCCACCTCACAACCTACCTTGGCTGAAGCTGTTCTTGATCCACTAAGACACTCCTTGAGAAGCACTTTAAGGTCATTTCTATCAATCGTGTCCTTCCTACTGATGCCACCAGGTCAAGGAATCTAGCAGGCTTCAACTTGATCTGGAACCTGTGGCCAACTGTTCACAAAGGATGTCATTATTGCCTAAGAGCTGGGTCTTCAGCTGTCTCTTTTCCAATCCTAGAACTAAGTTTCTTCCATTCTTCCCTCCCCTCTTTCTCTCCAAGCTCAGAAAACAATGGAGTTCTCATCACATAGCCATCCTCAAATCAAGGTGATTTTGACCCATTATCTTCCCAAATAAAAAGGCCTTCAACTTATTATCATCCCCATTGTATTATAGTACAATGGGTGTATACATTCACATGTGTATGTTGTGTGTGTTTGTGGATATGAGTACATGTGTATTTGTCTGTGCATGTCTGTGTATATCTGTATATATATATATCCATGTGTATCCATGTGTGTATATGTACATGTATGTGTGTATATGTGTATGTGTGTCCATGTGTCTGTGTTTGTGTATGTATATCTGTACATATGTGTATGTGTTTGTGTATGAATGTGTCCATGTGTGTGTCCATGTGTGTTTATGTATGTGTGCATGTGTGTGTGTCCATATGTGTGTGTATCTGCATGTATCCCTGTGTGTATTTGTGTGTATGTAGATGTGTGTGTCCATGTGTGTATATATGTATATATAGAAAGTGCTCAGTACTAGAGTCATTGTTTAAATAATTTATTTTTCACTCCCTGTCTCTGTGATGCACTTTCCACAGATCATAGAAATTAATCCAAAAATCTTCCCCAGTTCACCCTATTGTAGTCCCCCTTATAAAATGAACATTTGATCCTTTTATTCAGGTGCTCATCTTCTATCCTTTCTTTCTCCTTAACTATAAAGGGTTTCTCTCTTCACCTTGTCATCTATAATAAAATTCCTTTCTCTACCAGCCCCAGGGTTTTTGGTTGTATTATAACTCATATAAGAAAAAGACAGCCTTTCTAAGGCAATTTAGGACTATAACTGCTATATAGAACTATAAAAGCTTAGATATACTTAAGCTTTAGCTACATCAGCCAGTCTCTAAGAATTCAGTCTAAGGATAATTAGCATGGAACAGCCACAAGGGTGTTCAGGGAAACATTACTTAAAATTCTAAAAGCAAATGGGAATATTTATCAGTTATCAGTAAAGAAATGACAAGATAACTTTCAATATAATGAGACATGAGAATCACTGAAATTAATAGAACAGATTTGTCAACACAAAGAAATGTTCACAGTGTATTCCTGATTCAAAATGAAGAGTACGAGTCTGTAAAGCATCATCTAATCTTTGTTTTTTTAAAAGTGTATGAATCTCTCTCTCTCTCTCTCTCTCTCTCTGTGTGTGTGTGTGTGTGTGTGTGTGTGTGTGTGTGTGAGCAAAAAACAAATGCATCTATGTTTCAGTGTTCAGTGAAACAACTTGAAATACTCATCAAAGCTTTGACTTCAGTGGCTCTCTGTGCTTTGAAATTTAAAACAACTTTCACTTCTTCTTTTTCTTCTTCCTCCTCTTCCTCCTCCTTTCCTCCTCCTCCTCCTCCTTCTTTCTCCTCCCCTCCTCCTCCTTCTCCTTCTCCTTTCTCCCCCTCCTTCTTCATCTTCCTCTTCTTCCTCTTCTGCTTCCTCTTCCTCCTCCTCCTCTTCCTCCTCTTCCTCCTCTCCCTCCTCTTCCTCTTCCTCTTCCTCTTCCTCTTCCTCTTCCTCTTCCTCTTCCTCTTCCTCTTCCTCTTCCTCTTCCTCTTCTTCTTCTTCTTCTTCTTCTTCTTCTTCTTCTTCTTCTTCTTCTTCTTCTTCTTCTTCTGCATTTTGCTGTAGTGGTTGGTTTTTCTACTAGCCATGTTTGTTTTTATAACCATAAAAAGCACTTGAGCTGTTTGTACTTGGAAGAAATGTGTCAGTGTGTCCATTACATCCCTGTGGATATGCCGTGTGACAGCAGCCATAAAACATAGCAAGATAAGAAGCCTTTGTTCAGCTCACAGGTCTGCTGGGAGAACTCCGGTTGTTCAGTCCACTTATGCTCTGTGAAGAGCTGCCAGGATAGGCAGAAATGGATACTCTAGGTTAGCACCAGCCAGGGGACAGTACATATTCTTTTGTTTACAAGCTGTGACAGCATTTCTTACACGGTGGAGGTCGGGCTCCAAAAGACAAGGCAAATGCATCCTGTCTCCCAAAGGCCAATGCTTCCTTGGCCCACAAATATATTCACCTCCTTCCACCAGCTGGCACAAATACAAGGCAGCTGGATCCAAGACTGGGGAAGCAGACTCTTGTCGGAACATGGACAAAAGCTTCAATGTGGGCATTAACTGAACCATGGTAGTAATCAATACACTAGAGTCAGGTGTGCCCACCACCAACACGAAGGCAGACAAGTCAGGAAACATCAGACAACACTTGACCCAGTAGGTCTGTGGGAGGAACTCATGGCCATCAGGGAGGGTACACATGTGTCAGCTGACACTTGATAAATGTGTCTGTCAGGTTTTATTTTAATACTACCATTTCTTACAGGTTTTGGGGGGAGGGAGATGACAGGATCTCAGTTGACTCGTGGACAGTATTAAATAAATAAATAAATAAATAAATAAATAAATAAATAAGCAATCAAATACCATTATCTAATAGCATTTTCTAATGCTATTGCCCTAAAGCATAGGGTTAAGACCAGATTTTAAAAACTATCCTAGTTGCATGTAACTCAAACACCTCAAGATTTCTGGACAGAAACATTGTTGAAAACTTCTGTCTTGTAAGTGTTCCTTCTATGCAAAATTTGTATGTTTTTCTATGGTTCAGCTGGATATGCCTTTCACACAATCACTCCAGATAAAAGACAAGGATTTAGTGGCTGTGATAAAGCATGCCATCTACTAACGTGTAAATGTTGACACAGACACTTGGCAGGTAGATAGGAACTGTTTATAAGAATTGCAGGCATTCTAAGTGTGTATTTACTCAACCTTTTAAAAATTAAACTTAGAATTTCTACAATGTGTAATGTTAAACGTGCCATCTATTTTAAACTTATTACAGTGCATAAACATGTTTATAAGGACTGCATTCATTTCTAAAATGTTTCTTTCATCCAAGTTAAAGAATTTTTATGTGTCTTGTGGCATGTATTTATTTAACCAAAAGCTTGAAAGTTTAAAATATAAAATGGTCGTTCCTCATGAAGGAATTAAGAACTCTAAGACACCATAGATGAAACACTAATGAAATCTTGGTGATGAGTTCAATGAAGTGAAAATCTGGGCTGATAAAACCGAGGATAACATTTTTAAAGGAGAAGACTTGGGAAGGAGAATAAGAAAAACCATGGATATTCATCAGAGCATATACCTCATGGCAATAATTAAATTGGAAGAATTCTACAAAGAAAATGTGTGGTTTAAAGACACACAGATTGCCAGTGCAAACATCCTCCCATTGCACTAGCAAGTTCTTAAAGCTGGCAGACAAGGGTGCAATGGCTTGGATACAGTAAGAGAATATCAAGTGTTTTGGCTTATTAATCTGGATCTTAGAGATCACCTCGCAGGTGTTAGTACATTCCTTCCTATCATCTGATGTGACAGCCTCTACAAAGCCAGGACTAGACTACAACACAGCTTCAGACACACAGCATGTTAATAGCAAACTTGGAGATAAACCAAACCTTAACCCATGAACCTCATTCCTACCTTTGGATCCACTTCACCAAGCAATCCCCTGAGATGTTAGATTGATTGCTCCTGAATGAAGTTGCCAGCTTCTAACTGCTACCTTTATTCATGCAGCCCTGCTGTGCCACAGAAATTGAAGTTTGAAGTCTACCCTTGCTTTGTCTGTTAGGCAAACCACAGGAAAAAATGAACTGCTGGAAACCCACAGCTCCACTGTGCTTTCCTGCTTGATTTATTTAGGCCCAGTGGGAAGCTCAAGCACCTGATTCTGAACTGAAAAGCCAGCTCTGTGATAGAGAAGTGCTATGGAAGGCAGGAGCCTGGAGAGGAGCCCCTCAGCCATTCCTTTCCATGATGCCGGCCCAGCCCACTCTGTCCCACAGGGATTTTCAAGTTGACTCTAACAAGAGAATGTTCTAGTAAGAAATTAGATTTGTGCCTGGAAATGCTCCTTACAAAACATTTTTTAAGTTGTTAAGTGATCTTTGTAAGTCATTTAAGAGCTGGCAGGGCAGCGTCACTGGCCACCTGCTGTGTGTGGTGACTTTCCACTCCATGCAAGAGAGCTGGGAAAGGGAAAGGGAAAGGGTCCTGTGGCGTTTAACGTTTGTGGACTGCCAACTTGTGAGATTTAGAATCACCCAGGAAACAAAGCCTGTCTTTGAGGGCACTCACACTGAGGATTCACTAAGGAGGCTCCACCATGAATGTGACAGCACCCTTCCCTGAGGGCAGATGAACGAAAAGAAAAGAAATGAGGGGGCAAGGAAAGAGAGGGCACTGGTGAACACAGTCATAGGCCATACTACACATGGACGTAATCACCAAACATGGGTCATTTTTAAAGACGAGCAACCAATGCCAAGCCTCGGTGTAACTCCCCACTGCTGTATTAGTGACTTTAAGCTCTGCATGGCCCCATTACTAACCCCTGTAGCACTGTGGTTCTTAGTTTTCCTTTGACCTGGCTCCTAGAGTCTTGATTTGAACTGTTTGTTTGTTTGTTTATTTGTTTGTTTGTTTCTACTGTGTCTCTCTGCTGTCATGTCTCCACGCATATGCATGTCAAGTTATCTAAACATGTTCTTATTCTTAACTTCATTCACATTCACATTCACTAGAAAATTAATTGAATGTACCCAAAACTGCAGTCTACTCTGAAGGCATGTTCCCCACGACTCTTCCACACTCTGCAAGACTTTCTAAGTCATTTTAAAACTCTTTTAAGAGACTCATAAGCAAATTTCTGAATCTTTCATAAAGATAGGCTCCTTTTAATATAATAAAAAGGGAGAAATTCTTTACCAACTAAGAAATTCACTATAATAATCTGAAATATGCTTTAGCAAGTCATACAATAAGAGACTGCTTTTTAGAATAAAAAACAATTAAAAGAGTTAAAGTCATTAAAGTCATACACGGCCATAGAGGAGAGCCAGAAGTTCCCATCCTGAAGGCTTATGTCTTCCTGCACTAGCCTAGAGGCACATAATATTGTGACAGTTCCCACGACCAACAGTGAGAGTCACAGGTTACATGATGTTCCAACTTTAGTGGGAAATGGCCTTTCCTTAAAAAAAATTCACATTCAGAAAGGACTTTCAAGCACATCTTGTAAATATAGGGCTGTGAAGCTTCCACAGCAAAGGAAGCCCTCGTGTGAGCCTCAACCTTGCAAATCGCATCCAGGAAAAAGTCTTCCCCATAAGGGGCCACGGAGGTGGGAAACAGTGCCTCAGCTGGGAGGTGCCTGTTTGAGCCACCATCCTCCACAAGGAGCCTTTAACAGCAGAAATTAGTAGTGAGAACAGAGAAAACAGAAGTGTTAACTAAGGCACAAAGTCAGCAGGTTTTCTGCTTTGTCTCCGTGCTGTTGCGTACACCATCCCTCTCAGCACCTCAGCACACCCTGACGTCCTGTCCTTTCCTTATTTCACATCCCTGTTTTATGGAATAAAGCCCCAGCACTAACAGATGTGGCAAGAAACCACTTCAGCTAGAACTCTCCCTCCCCTGCATCCAATCTCCAGCCTGTTAATGCCACTGGCCTTTGCAAAGAACTCAGTATAACTCTCAATGATACCAACACACACACACACACACACACACACACACACTTAGTCTCTTTCAACTGAAAGTCTTTAGAAAGAGGAAGTAGCTCCAGGAGGAACTATCACAGCCTGTTCCTGGCTGCTGGACTAAGGAAACCCACAGCAGACAGTTGCTCTTGGGGTGGGGGTGGAGCTGAGCTGGTGCAGACCAGATGCTGCTCTGTAGTAACTAGCCCGCTGACATTCAGCACATCGGCACACTTCTCTGTTTTGTCACACTCTCCCTACCCTCCAATACTAGAGATTGCGTTTCAAAAATGCTTTAGTACCAGGATTATTGATATCTATTTTATGTTCTATATCTGGAACTTCCTGAGACACGGGAAGTGAAGGCTCATTAACAAGAGACCAGGAAATCGCAAGCCCAGGCCCTCAGTAGAGAAGTTGGTAGGCTCAACACTTTCCTGACCAGTTTCCTCACTTTATCAAACATAACCGTTGGTTTCTAATTGTTTACTGTTTCCCAGAATACAGCAGGAAAAATACGACACAATTGCTTGGGATTCAGGAAGCAAAACTCACACAGCAGTACTTTGGCAAATGATTGTCTAAAACCAAGGCAGTAGTAACCAGGGAGGGCAGGCCCTGGGTAATGCCTAACCCAGGAAGTCTGTGTCTGAGCCCCATTAACGAGCTGTGGGGGGCAGGATTCCACTGCTGAGAAGCCTACCCACAAAAAGCAGTCTATTCTAGTCCACAAATAGCTACATGAGGTGAGGGAGCTGAAGAACCAAGCTCAGGGCTCTCCTAGGATCATAAAAGCACTACTGCTATCTCTTACCATTAAAATACACCGACTTCAAAGTCATGTGGGGGGTGGGGTGGGGCTGGGGGTGGTATTTCTCGATTTCCAAGCCCTGTGGTCTAGGAAGGTACAGTAGGAGACTGGAATGTATACTGAGTAACAAGCCCTCATCACAGAAGTCTGTTCACAAGCCCAGACTCCACTCCACAGTGTGCATGGAGGTTAGGAGGGGTGTACAACAGGAGAACCAGGTAGAAAAGATATCAAGGGTACAAAAAGGTAGTGTGGAGTTAGCACAGTCGCCAATGTTAGGCTACTGAGGGGAGGACTCACCGTAACAAGCAGGGATCCCTATGTAGTAACTCTTGAGGTACAATGACAAATATCCCTCTCCTCCAATGTGGATGGATGGGCAGGTGTTGGGAGATGGGGTCTTGAGTCCATTTGCTATGTATGCTTTCTCAGACCTACCCATACTTCAGTCTTTGGTCATTTCTCTGAACGATACAGTCGTTACTCAACCCAGGATTACCTCTAGCCTCATTCTTGTAGAACAGAACTTTCTGACTGACCAAAGAAAGGTTCTACTAAGGGCATTCCAAATATCATCCCTAGCGAGAAACATGGCATCCCCTTCAATGCCAATCATTTAGGAAGTTGAGATCTGTGTTCTGATGCTGACATGGCTTCAGTTACTTAGAAGTATGAGAATCCCACAAGGAGTAGCCTTTTCCCCTTGGTAGCACTGCCTATGAATGGAGACAGAAGAATGGACTTGAATTCTTAATCTTTAACACAAAAACATATATCTGTTAGAATCCTTCCTTTATCAGAGCTGATTACTCTTGAGGTCATGATCTATGGTGTGTGTGTGTGTGTTATTTTTTTAATCAAATAAGTGTTTTAATGCTGTTCCTTATAAGTCACTGCTCAACCATCTTTTGGCACCAGGATGAGGTGTTCCTGTTGGAGGGGAGAGAAGTTGTTAGTAGATCATTGACTTCCAAAAAAGTATTTTCATGTTGCTTGTTCTATAAGATCTTCTATGACTATCTGAGATCTTAGAGGGTCATTTCTTTTACTAATGAATTACTATGTGATAACCATGTGAAAAATGGGACAGTGGAAAAGCCTCCACCTGTTCATATATACCCAGTCAAAACAGCCTCCTCTCTGCAAGAGAAGCTGCCAGAGCCAGCTCACATTCTCAGGCAGCTCATAGAAGGCCCTCTGCTCTCCTTCTCCCTCTCCTTAGTGTCTGCATCATCTATAGTAACTTCAAACCCCCAGTTCACACCACTATGTACTGAGCAAAATCCTAATGAGTGTGTTCTGTGCCAGGCCCAGGGGATAGGAACAGAAAGGAGGCGCAGCCCTTGCATCATTGATGGAGCTTAAGTCTAACTTCACAAAGACACTTAGCAAAATAAGCCATGTCCTTCCAGTGATGAGGTCAGTGTGGAATTCTTGAGAAAGAACCACTCACCTTTGAGCTCTGCTCCCACACAGCAAGAAATTTTAGCCACAAGATAAAATCACTTCAGTGTTTGAATCCGGAGAGGGCTACGATCTCTGAGGGTGCCCACAAAGTCAGGGCACTATATATAACAATGGCGGTGTAATGGGTCCCTAACAAAAGCTGGCTGTGTTTCTGCTCACCAAGGAAGAATATGGAACAGGGCTGGCCCATACTGAGGCCACACAGTGCCTTTGGTTAGGGGCCTGTGTAGATATACCAGTGCCAAAAGCCTCATGGGGTTACTCCAGTAATCTTCCTGGGAATCAGGGCTAACAAGCCAGAGAATCCAATTCAGCCATGCCTTTCTTGACAATCTAGATAGTGATTGCTTCAATTTATCTAGAGGAACAACTATATTTTAAACTTAAGTTTTCACCAAATAAAATTTAGATTAGTGGGAAGTTATTCAAAACAAAAATCCCTGCACACACACACACACAAAAAAAAATAAATTGAAAGTAGTTCTCAGGAGATTCTATGAAATCCATCAGTCTGGGTAAGTATCCCAGCTCAGGTCAATTCCAGTTTGGTTGCACTGAAGCCTGAAACTGGGGTGATATTTAATGTTATCAACACTGGGTTTTCTTGGTTCCATATTAGAAAAGGAAGGGCCTAGTCCTTGGGACGTTCACAATCTTTATGAGACAGATAAGTCCTGCACACTAAGGACTGGAGCTAAGTAGGTGACAGGTCCTGTTCTCTAGAGAAGTAGCCTACCCTTCCCAAAAAGCGATGATGCACTTTCATCAGAGACAAGATGGCCACCATGCTTGCTTGAGCAGTCCAGACCCGGCTTTAAGCAAGGGTTAAAGAAACACTAAGAACAACCAAAGGAAGCACATGGCTCCTTATTCAGAGCCTCCTGTACCAGGATGTCAGTCATCAGATGCAGAAAGCCAAAAGCAAGCAGTAGAGGTGAGGATGGACTTAGTCGCCAGAGCGCTCACGTCACATGCAGGAAATGCCGGATTCACTTCCCAAAACTGCATAAACCAGGCATAGTATATGCTTGTACAACTCTTGGGAGGTGGAAGCAAGAGGATCAGAAATTCAAGATGATCTCCACATAGAGTCTGAGGACAACTTGGACTAGGAAGAAAGAAAGAAAGAAAGAAAGAAAGAAAGAAAGAAAGAAAGAAAGAAAGAAAGAAAGAAAGAAAGAAAGAAAGAAAGAAAGAAAGAAAGGAAGGAAGGAAGGAAGGAAGGAAGGAAGGAAGGAAGGAAGGAAGGAAGGAAGGAAGGAAGGAAGGAAGGAAGGAAGGAAGGAAGAGGAGATGAGGGGAAAGGAGGCGAGAGGAGGGGAAGAGAGAGAGAGACAGAGACAGACAGAGACACAGAGACAGAGACAGACAGAGAGACAGAGAGAGATGAATGTGTGGATAAACTCAGAGCAGAAAATGAAGTTCTGGTGTGTCTCAATGAAATCTACTGGTGTGGAGAAGTTAGAAATGGGCTAGCCAGAATGGAGATATCCTTTGCCCTTGGTTAGATGGGCATATTTGACTTTTCTGATTGGTCCAAAGTTGAAAGTGGAGAAAAAAAACTAGAGAAGTTGTCAGTTAATACCCAAGTCTTGGAGATTTGGGGCTGATTAATTTATATAAGTGTCTTAGTTAGGGTTTCCATTGCTGCGAAGAGATACTATGACCATGGCAACTCTTACTAAGGAAAACATTTAATTAGGACTTGCCTAGAGTTGCAAAGGCTTAGTCCAGTATTGTCATGATGGGAAGCATGGCAGTGTGCAGGCAGACATGGTGCTGGAGATGGAGCTGAGAGTTCTACATCTGGATCCACACACAGCAGGAGGAGAAACACACTAGGCCTGCCTTTAGTATCTGAAACCTCAAAGTCTACTCACACCTACTCCTTCAAGGGCACACCTCATAATACTGCCACATTTTATGAGCCTATGGGGGCCATTTTCATTCAAAACACCACAACAGTTTACCCTGTAGCCTTCTTGGTCACAACTCCAGATAATAATATGGCTTCCTTTGAGTCTGACGGCAGGCAACTATCTGGTGTGTTTAGTATGGATGAAAGCTGTATCTCTGTATATTTCTACAAGCTGCACATGAGAATTCCTTAATCCTGTGATCCAGCCATTGTCCAATTGTATAGTAAGCCTCTCACAACCCATGGTTGCCATGGCAAGCCAGCAATTCCAGAGCTTCCTGCCTGGCTTTCTCTGGTCCTGATAACACTCAATGCTGCACCTCAGAACTTTCCAGAACTGTCTAATGGACCCACGCCTGGCTTGAGTCTTCCTGCTTCTGTGCTTTAGCTCCATTCCATGTAAAATGAGGAGAATAAGAGAAACAGATTATTTATGGAAAAATGTTAAATTCTTGAGCCATTCAAGACTGTGAAGCCAAGGCCTGGATTATCAAACATTTCTGGATGTAAGCATTCAAATACAATACAGGAACAAGACTATAAGAAACAGAAACACCCGGAGTGTAAAGCAGCCAAGGAAATGCAATGTATGTTGCCTCATTTCATGTAACATGTCTGCAAAGAAAAAAGTAAGATGACAAAATAGATTCAGTATGTTATTTCAGTTGTAAGATTAAAAATGAGCTTCCTAGATTTTTTTTTTCTGGTTGGTTAGTTGGTTTGGTTTTTTGTTTTGTTTTGTTTGTTTTGGTATCTTTTTTTTTTTTTGCTTTTGTAAATATTTACAATCAGCCAGCAACAACCATGAAATAATGATACAACTTACAATTTATTAAAAAGCTTATGGTGTGTTAAAAATAAAACTCTTCCCTAACAACCCAGTGCCTGCTAATATCACATATCCATTTCTATCACTATAATCCTCAAATACAGAAAACCATGAGATGGGGGTTCACGTAGGAACAACTCTGTGCAAAATGGTGAAACTTTCCAGATGTGTCTGCCCCAACATTAGCAACATCAGCCATGGTTCTTCTTTGCTTCCTCTCTAGTACATACACCCTGCAGCTGTGCCTCACAGAAGATATATGACCAGAAAAGTAACTTCTTACCCGTGAAACAGGGTGATAAGTATGCTTGCCTCATACAGTGGTTATAAAGACAGCAAATATACGCTTACCCAAACAGAGCTTGGATCCTTGATGTAAGAGCCTCTGTTTCCACTGTTCTATGAATGCTCTACAGAGTTCTAGAAAACAACACTGGGTACCAAGAACCAACTGTGTGTGACCTGTGAAGAGATTAAGGTTTGAAATAGGTTAGTGTTATTTAGGCATTAGAGAGAGAAGGATTTTTCAAAATGCTCACTTGGGGTCATCTTCATTATTCAATATTATTAATTTCAGAGATTAATTATAGCTCGTTTTCATAGACAACAGAAGAATGAAAGGTCTCACCCTCTTCTGGTCATTCACTTGGGGCTGAGGTCAGGCCATCCCAGGCCTGAGTGGTATGTGAGTCATCACAAGGCCTTGGGTAACTAAACTCCCTGGCTTCACATTCTGACAATGTCTGCTTTTATGAAAGCACTGGAGAGACTTTGAAGTATTCTGATGCCCAAGACCCACCACAGAATGCTTGATCAGCTGGTCTGGTATAGCCCCAGCAAAAGCTAAGCTTCAAAGAACAATTCAGTGATTAAACTTGTAGTCAGCTGGGAACCACCTGAAATGACAGCACAAAGAGATAAGCAAATTTGACGAATGTGTTTTGTAAGTCTAGATGTAGGTGATGATAGTAAAAACCTGAGCCCTCAAGGGAAATAAATGTTTAAAAGTAATCAATGCTCTCTGTGTTAGACACATATCTGTTCTTTTATTTTTCAAGCTCTCCTTTGGTGAAAATAATACCTAACGTTTATTAAGCACTACAAGGTGATAGACACTGTTTTAAATGCTTTCCATAGTAAAACAAGCAGCCCAGGGCTTAGACTGCTTGATTCAAAGACACTCAGAGCATTCTGAGTCTCAAAATATACTTTAAAGTGATTTAGGTAGTAAATTAACTTAAAGTTGCAAAGATTAATTGTTGTGCTTGTCCAATTTTTTTCTTACAAGTACACAGTTCTGCTTATTCACATGAGCAAAACCAGCAGAAAATAGGAATGTATCTTACACAACAAAGGCCACATATGTTACTAACATTTGACTCAACAATGAAAAATGGAAAGCATTTACTCTGAGATCAAGAACAAGGGGAACATATCCACCATCATCACTTCTGTTTGTTGTTGTGCTAAAATTCCCAGTTAGACAAGAAAATTCATCCAAACTGAGAAGAAGACACTGTGTCTCTGTTTGAAGATAGCATGATCTTATATAGAAAACTCTACAGGCTCAACAGAACAACTGTTAGAATGAAACACATGGGCCCAGTAAAGTTTCAGATACAAAATGCAAAACTGAGTGGTGTCTCTATACTTTAACAAATAATCTGAAAGAGAGAGAGAGAGAGAGAGAGAGAGAGAGAGAGAGAGAGAGAGAGAGAGAGAGAGAGAGAAACTTATTTCAATACCCACAGATAAGGAGAGACACTTATGAGTAAATTTAGCCAACTCTTTATGAAAGATCTTTATCTGACAACTTCAAACATGAATAAATAAAATCAGAGAAGGTATGAATAAATGCAAAAGAATCTGGTGTTTATCAACTGAAGGAATTTGTGTTGTTAAATGTCATATTGCACAAGTTAATATAAACTATTGCAATCCTCATCAAAATTCCAATGACATTTCTAACATAGGAAATAGGAAAACAATTGAAAACTTCCTGTGAGGAACTAGGATAGCCTCTAAGTGAGCAGAACGCCCAAAGCAAGGGTAACTCTAAAAACTCTGCACATTCTAATTCTGTGCCGTGTGGTGATTTGAATATGCTTGGCCCAGGGTATGGCACTATTAGGAGGCATGGCCTTGTTGGAGTAGGAGTGGCCTTGTTGGAATAGGTGTGTCACTATGAGTATGGGCTTTAAGACCCTTGTCCAAGTTGCCTGAGACTAGAATTTGGTTTGTCCCAGACTGGCCTTGAACTCAGAGATCTGCTGGCCTCAGTCTCCTGAGATTAAAAGCATGTACTACCTTGCCTGGGCCTAAGATTTTCATGGCCACTATGCCTCAAGATCTCCATGTCAAGAAATGGTCAGAAGTGTCTGTCTTCCAGCCTCAAGATCTGGATCACAGGTGAGCCTTCCATTTTCTGGATTGTAGTTCATTCCAGATATAGTCAAGTTGACAACCAGGAATAGCCATCACACACCATGTAACAGAAGTGTATAGACTGAAACAGTGTGGTTGTGTGGAAAGAGAAACAGACAAACACAGACACACAGACAGAAAGACAATAGAGAGCCCATAAACACACATACACACACACACACACATACACTTATAACCAATTGCATTTTTATAAAGACACCATGAGGACTTCATGGGAAAAGGCTAGAAATATCAATAATGAAGACAGAAAATGATGGCACAGGACTTACACCATACACTACACACAAAAGCCAACTCAAAATGCATGAAAAACAGAAAAACTGGATCTGAAAATCCGTTAGGAGAGAACAGCTCTTCACATTGGTCTTGGCAATGCTTTGACTTTGATGTGACATCAACACACATGTAGCAAAAGTTAAAATGAACTGATAAGATTGCATCAAGTTCAAAAGTTGTGCATAGCAAATGAAATTATCAGCAAAAATGAAAGGCAATTTATCTGATATGGGGCTAATATCTAAAGCACCTATGCAACCATCTAACTCAGGGAAGAGAAACTCTTGATTTGAAAAGAGAACAAGGGAGCAAACATTTCTCAAAGACGGCATGCACATATCCAACAGGAATGGAAAAAGTGTCCAATATCACTAACCATTGGGAAAACACAAATAACCCATGACATGTCTTTTTCCACTTACTATGATGGATATTATTTTTTAAATAAGAGTAATAAGTAATAAATAAAGAAAATGGGAGCTATTAATAAGAGTGTAAAATGGTTCATTTATTATAGGAAACGGTAAGGAAATCCTAAAAAAAAAAAAAAAACTGAAAATATTGTCTAGCAAACCCTCTTCTAGATTTTACACACAGGAATTGAAATTGGGGTCTTGAGGTGACCCAGTAACAGCATCTTATTCAATGCAGCATTATCCACAACATCCAAGTTGTAAATAAAGCCCCAATGTGCATAGATGGACAGGTGGGTGGATGAATTAATGGGCAGATGGATTAAAGATTCTACCATGACATGGATAGATTTGAAGAATTGTAAGCTAAGTAGTGTAAGCCAAACACCAAAAGATGAGATTTGCATAATCTCACTTACATGTGGAATCTAAAACAGTCAAACTAATAGGTGCAGCATGCAGAGTAGTGTTTGCCAAGAGCTAGAGCAAATGAAGTAAAGGAGAAGTTTGAGAATATATGTAGGCCTACATTTTTTTTCAAAACCTACTTTAATAAGGGTTCTTAAACACTTCAGGCTCCCTTCTGGCCCACCACCTATCGGAGGTAGTGGAAAGGAATGGTTAATAGGACAATAGGAGGGTGTGGACCTGTTTAGAACGAGTTCTTTTGGGTGATTCCAGTCTTTGTTATCAGGATACCAGCAGTTCAGTTCACAGAAATAAGCATTGGTAGTTCAATCCACTTGCAAAGTCCATTCATGAATCAGCAATAGCAGTTTAATTCAGAACAAACCAGAAAGGCAAGAAGCCACCAGAATATCATGAGAAGTTCTTTGGTGCATTTCTCTCTACAAAATCACAACAAATGATGATCAGTGAAGAAGGCAAGGTGAACTAATGCTGCAGCATTGTCAGTGAAGACCAGCTTCAGCAAAGCCCAGTGAAGACCAGCAAAGACTGGTAAGGCGAACCAATGCCACACAATGTTACCCGCTGTCTGTTGGATTATATTTATATACTTTCCAAACATCACGAGTCCTCTCAAGTGTCTGCTCATAACAAAACATCACGTGCCCTTTTTTCAGGTATCTTCCAGAAAAGCACCACATGTCCATTCTCAGGAAGACATCCTCCCATGTATCTGCTTCAACAAAACATCCTCTCATAGGACAGTTTCCAGAAAAACATCACATGACACAACTGAGTCTCCAAAGAAACCAGAAAATTAGAATTACAATCGAAGCATGCTCTACATCAGACTGTCTGGGCCTAACCTACAGTATACATTTTATAGTAACTTACACAACTTTTCTAAGAAAAATTAAAAGAAAGGATATCTTATGTTAAGTGTTTTTCCTAGATAATTTTCTATTGCTGTGATAAAACACGATACTCAAGGCACAAACCCCTTATAGAAGTAGGGTTTATTAGGGTCTTAGGATTCCAAAAGTACATACAAATAGCTCATCACCATCAGGGAGGCAAAGTGTGGCAGCAGCAAGCTAACTCACTTCTTAAAACACAAGCAAGAAGCAGAAAGCATGAAGTGGGCATGGTGCCAGATTTTAAAACCTCCAAGCTCCCCCTCAGTGACTTCCTTCTTTCAGCAAGACCACACCTCCCAAGCCTGCCTACATGGTGCCATCAAACTAGGCAACTAAGTATTCAAATGCCTAAGGCTATGGGAGACAGCACATTCAATCCACTACAGTGTTCTCAACAGATTGAAAAGTAAAATAAAAGGAGAAAAGAAGGAAATTTGTGGGAGTGAAGAATGAGTACATGGCTTTGACTATTTGTGTTTTCATTGGGGGATACTTGGCCTCACCCTGTGGTACTATCTCACTGGGCTCTTATCTTTCCTTTCAGAGGGGTGGGGAGAGGGAGAGTTCTCAAGTTGCCTATTGTCTGCGCTACTCAGATTTTATGCTCTGAATTTCAAAAAAAAAAAAAAGTAGACACTCATAGAGGGGAACAGATAGCTATAGCACGGTGGAGTTTAGAAAGAGTATAATCAACTGAATGGTGAGAAATAACCAAAGAAGAAAACAGGCTTCTGCCCAATTTTTGAAACTTCTTGTAAGGTTTTTCGAAACTGAATATTTCATGCCACCTACAGATCATCTCCAAACCAGGAAACTGAAAAGTGGAGATGTAATGTGTGTTTGGCACACTCCCTTAGGAATCTGCTTCATTTGCATAACTAAATTAAAAAGATAAATGTTTGCATGGAGTCAGGGAAACGTGCAATCTCGAATCAGCTGGGCAACTGCCTAATGTACTAAAATAAACCTCACCATGAACTTTGCTTTCTTCACTCAACACAGAGAGATGGAGGTGATAGAAGGGGAAGAGGGAAGGGCTTATGTATGCTTTCTGTTAGAAAGGGTGGCCGCTGTCAGGGTTGAAGGATAATTCTAATAATAAATCCCATTTTTTTGACTGCTTATAGAAATGTGCCATAAAAACAGAAAAGAGGAGAGGAGAGGGTGGAGAGAAAAGAGAGGAAAAGCTTAGTTTCCTTAAACTCGACCCTTATAAGATTGGTCTCCACCCACTAAGGGAAATTGTTTTGGCACAATTGAAAATCACGAGTTATCAATAAACTGCTCTTTGTCACATCCAATAAAACAGCACCTGCACCCTTAGCGTTCTTCCATAGTGTTTATAGCCCCTAGAGGCACAAGAGTGGCCAGACCCTGCCCACAGAACACTAACTGCGAGACCCAGGCCCTCCAGACTCAGGTGGCCAAGCTCTGCCCCATAAAGTAAAATGCCCAAGCACAGGATTTGAAAATCTACCAATTACTGAGCTTGAAATCCCACCAATCCCTACCCTGGAAGTCTTGCTCCTCCCAGGAAACCCTGAATAAACCCTCTCTTCTATGCAGTTCCCTGTTGCTTCTTACCTTAGCAGAGGAAGCCATCTTCTTGGGTTTTTTTCTTCCCAATAAATCTCTTTTGTGATGTTTGTTGTGTAGTATGACTTTGTGGTATTCCTTGGCTCTTGACTGCCAGGATACCTTTTCCTTAACAGCTGTAACACTTGCATTGGGGAAACCTCCCCTTCTGCCCCAACTCCCCAGAGTCATTGTGTCACTTCCTTTGGGGAAACCTGCCCCTTCAGAGCTGCACCACTTACACTGAACCCTTAGCATTCTTCAGTGGTGTCTGAGTCAGGGACCCTGATTTGACAACAAGCCAAACCTGACATCTGAGTGTTTTATTCAAGACACAAAGGTTTTTCCATCTACAGATAAACCAAGTGCTGTAACAGGAGTATTTCTGCTCTGTGCTCAAACTCTCAGAGGAGAAAGCTACCAGGTAAACTGAACTCACAAAGTTCTCTCCAAACAGTAATAGACGGCTAAGTAAAACACCCACATTAACTTACCCATACAGACCACAAAGCACAAAAGGTAAAATAAAATGTGATAGTAAGATTGCAAAAGTAATCATACAACAGCCAGATGTGTCTTTCCAAAGCAAAAATGTGGGGGTGAGAATGAAATGTGAGAAGTCTCCCTGAGCCTGCATCAGTCCATGAAGAGAATCACTTTCTGCCAGCGCACAGTGTCAGGTGGCAGCTTCAAGTCTAGCCACTCATAAGCAAGCACGCAGGTATGGCAACAGCTAGAAGCTGTGAGTTACAGCATCTGGCTTGTCTTGAGACCTCCTTTCACGAATCCATTCTTCATTCCAGCACACGGTCCCTAAGGCGAGTCTATCTCCCTTGGATTTGGCAAACATACCTGGTGCTTTTTGTGGACTCTTGACTTAGAGTCTGGGAGAAAGTCTTTTCTCACCTTCTCCTTTCTTTTTCTCTATAGTTGACATTTCCCAAACACAGATGATCTGCTTCTGTGCCAATCCCTAGAGATACTTAGCTGCCCTTACTTAACAAGATAATATCAAAATATGTAAACCATAGACTGGCAATATACAGCGCAAAAATGACAAATTAGAGCTATGATGAAAGATGTCAATGTTCCCAAAATAGTTTGTATGAAAACTAAACACAGACATTAAAAAAATAATCAAACACAGAATCAATGGGCTTAATCTAATGAGTATGTCTCACACAGAAAATGTTGTTCTTTGTAAGTATGCACAACTCATTCCAAAATATGCTTGAAGCAAATTAAAGATCGCCAAAAACAAACGTGAAAACCAAAGCAGCAGCATAAAAGGCATAGACTACACTCTCTAACCATAATGTAGTAAAATTAGGATTTGGAAAAAATAGTTCATATGTTTTAAAACTAAAAATAGACTTTTATACAAAATATTTCTAAGCTATAAAGTAAACCAGAGAGAAGGTGTGTGTGTGTGTGAGAGAGAGAGAGAGAGAGAGAGAGAGAGAGAGAGAGATGAAGAGGAAGAGGAGGAAGAAGAGGAGGAAGAAGATGTGGAGGAGGAAAAAAAGAGGAAAAGGAAGAAGAGGAGGAAATATGATAAGAGAAGAAAAGGGTGTCAATGACTTCAAGCACATATTCTTTGAACAGATAAATCTTTGTCAAGAGAGAACAGAAAAGAATGTGTACAAAATGAATAAAGGATTTTAAAAACCGATAACGGACAACATAGAGCTTAAACAATCTCTTGGTGTGTTAGGGTTACTTTAACACAAAGACTTAGACTGGGTTATTTGTAAACAACAGGTGTTTGTGGCTCATGAAGGGTTAACTCTGGAAGTTAAATGGCTCAACAATGTCAAAGCACAAGACATTTGTGTCTCTGAGGGCTCTTGAGACAAGCTGCAGTCATCTTAGAGGAGAAAATGTCAATTAAGAAAATGCCTCCAAAAGATTTAGCTATAGGCAAGCCTGTAGGGCCTTTCCTAATTAGTGTTTGATGGAGGAGGGCCCATCCCACTGTGGTCTGAACTGTGGTCCTGGATTCAATAATAAAGCAGGCTGAGCAAGTCATGGTGAGCAAGCCAGTAAGCAGCACCCCTCCATGGCATCTCCATCAGCTCCTGCCTCCAGGTCCTGCCTTGCTTGAGTTCCTGTCCTGACTTCCTTTGATGATGAACAGTGATGGGGAAGTGTTAGACAGATAAACCCTTTCTGCCCCAACTTAGGTCAGGTCATGGTGTTTCATCATAGCAACAGCAACCCTAACTAACACACTGGTTCTGTAGCTCATACGGCACTCCCTGCTTTCCATACTTCACATGGCAGAAAAGATGAACAAGTCCCTCAGTCCCCTGCATTAAACATTTCCCAAGGTCTCACTCTCTTAACACTAGTGTGATGGGCATGAGTATCCACATTTGTCAGCGTACACACACTCAGACAATAGTTGTAATGATTTACAGCATTGTTTGAAAACCAAAGTGTTTCAAAAAAAAGCAGCAACCCTAAGTAAACACATATCCACTAAAGAAAGTGAGTCAGTTGTATAAGGAAAAGACGATCCATAAAGTAGCTCTGCTGCACCAGAACCAGACATGTGTCAGGGAGATTTAGTAGACCTTTAAGAAAGACACAAGTGCTTTTGTATCTAAACTTTTACAGAACCTGAAAGAGAGTGAAGTTCTACAATTCTTTTTTGGAGGAGAACAAAGTCTCAAAATCAAAATGGAACAAAAGTACCATAAAAGCACAGTTTGGGCACTCAGTCACTCCCAGGAGCATAAACATTACACCTAATGTTAGCAAGCCAAGCAACAGCTGTAAGGATGACTCAATAGAGTACAGCCCATTTCTGTTGACTGGAACAATGGATTAAAGAAGAATACCACTGGATACAGACTATTAGGTGACTTTTAAGAGCCAGTGCCCTTTTGCATACATTCATATAAAACTTGGGAAGCACATTATCTGATATGATAGGCTTTACAGAAATAAGTATGTAAATCTCTGTGTGGTTAAAAAAATGTCAATATAAGGAAAGAAAAAACATACCAACTTAAAAAATGTATGTCTAGAGAAAGGCTAGGCAATGAATTGGGGAGAACAAATTCAGACAGACAGCCACTGTGCACTGAGCTGAGTCAGATCTGCATGAACTCACCACCCCACAGTGACTGCATTTTGACCTATGACCTCTGAGAAAGAAACTGAAGACAAATGATAAAGCATAAATGGAACACTGATCTACAAATCTGTGTCTTAAAAGACCAGTGAGCACTCCGTTTTACTTCCTTCCCTCTCCATACCCACTCCCCTCTCTCCCTCCTCCACCTCTCTCTCTCTCTCTTCTCTCTCTCTCTCTCTCTCTCTCTCTCTCTCTGTCAATCACTGAGAAAGGCCATGAGGAGGACACAGCAAGAAATTGTCCATCTGCAAGCCAGATAGAGCCGTCACCAAGAACCAAAGCAGCAAGCATCTATCCTTGGACTTCCCAGATTCCCAGACTGTGAAAAAATAAACACTAGCCCCTGGCATTATATGACAGCACCTGTCTTTCCAAAGGCAAAACACTGTCATTTGCCAAATCCAAATAATGACCCTGCAAAAGGTCATCAATAGCCCCTTTACAATATATACCATCATCTAATCTAAATGTTGTCACTGGGGAAACACTGGAGATTTTAGGCACACTAACACCCCTGATACAGAACCCACTCTTTCCAGGGGATCATAAAATTCTTATAACATTTCACTAAATAAAAGCTTCTTTACACTAATGCCCTTTCTCCCGTGCTGGCCTCCTCCCTAGCCATCCATTAAATGGCCAATAAGTTTGAACCATCAGCTGTTTCCTGTTCCATTCCCTCAGTGTAGGAAAATGAGTGAAATTAGCATCAAAA
Source organism: Apodemus sylvaticus (assembly GCF_947179515.1). Lineage (NCBI taxonomy): Eukaryota > Metazoa > Chordata > Mammalia > Rodentia > Muridae > Apodemus > Apodemus sylvaticus. Next base: position 65,499,268 of record NC_067479.1, read on the forward strand.
ACTCATTCCACCTCTTGATGTGAGAGGAAGAAAATCCTACAACATCCCTCAGAAGCTCAAGATCAATGCTATGCTTCCTCACTGTCCACTGTGCCAAGCTCCTCAACGCTAACCACACATCAACACAGTAACACAATGGCTCAGGCTTGCTAAGGAGCTAAGTACTTGAACACTTAGTAAATAATGGATGGTATTAGTGCTGCTATTTTATTGTACTTCAGGGTCCACAAGTTGTGTAAGTGTTGTGTGGATCCAGAAGGACATTATAGGTCAGAAGTCCTGGCCACAGTACCACTGTTTTCCAGGTCTACAGTGCACAGAAATGGCTAGGAAAACCTATCTGTTGAGTGTCTTCTACAAGGTCCCAAATAACTCAAATGAGGGGCTCAAATAACCGACTTTCCAGAAAGTTTCAGGTTGTTGCTGCTCTGGCTTGCAGACTATATGCTGAGAACCATCATCCATTCAGAGTCACTCAGAGAAAGTAAGGTACTGTTGCCCCAACCAACCTGAGTGAACTCACCCAGACACTGAAAGACAAGCATGGCCTGTCTTCTCTCCTATATGGAGACAATGAATCAAATGTGTGTGCTACATTTGGAAAGCCCACAGGTACCATTGGCATTTCCATGTAGCCCAAACTCATCTCCTTGATGCCTCTTTCCCACACTGAACTTGCATTAAGAGAATACTGTCACCTCTGCTTTCACAACCCATTCTCAAACCCACATGCAACCTAACAGAAGCCATCACCACTAGTCATTAGACTAGGGACTTGGTGCCATCTTCCTTGTGTTCTGCTGGAGTAACCGCAGTGATCCTTTAAACACGGAAGTCAGTATCTCTCCCCCTGCTTAAGTCCTCTGGTAGCTTCCCGGGTCACTTGGAACAAGATGCAGCACTGTCATAATAGCTGACAAGAGTCTATTAGATTTGACCTCTAATTTTCTCCCAGACCTGGATTCTAACCTTGTTTCCAGTTCTCTGTAGATTGATCACCTAAGTACAGCAATCACAGTGTTTATATCTCTACAATTATTTCAAACTTTTTTCTCTTTCCTTAAAACACTTTCATACAGCCCCACTCCCAGCTGGTAACTCTGCTTTCTGTGAACTTGAAGGAAATACCAATTTGTCTCTGTAATTATCTATGACTCGTATTTGTGCCCTTCATTTCTCCCTCCTATTTTTGTGAAGTATTTCCTAATTGCTAATGCATGTATGAGAGCCCAATCCACTACAGACTGAGCCATCCCTGGATGTGGTTCCTATCCATTGAGAGCTGAGCCATCTCTAGGAAAATGAGTGAACCCCGACATATAAGAAAGCAAGCCGGAAAGAGAAAGCCAAGAAGTAGAATTTCCCTACAGGCTTTGCTTCAGTTCCCACCTCCAGGTTTCTGCCTTGGATTCTTGCCCTGACTCACTTTGATGATGGACTGACTATAAGCTATAAGCTGAAATAAGTCCTTTCTTCCTCAAGTTGCATTTGATCAATGCTTTGTCACAGTGACAGAGACACAAACTAGAACAGGATCCCTTTTTTTCTCAGCTCCATTTGATCTCTTCAGGGTAATCTATTTCTTCTCCTTCCTAGGTTATTCTTATCATCATGAAAACATACTATAATTTTTCCCCTGTTTAAAACAGAAAGACATGGTGGCTAGACAGATGGCCCAGTCTGTAAGATGCTGCTTGTGCAAGCATGAGGACTTGAGTTCAGATCCCTAATGCCCACATAAAATGCTAGAAACAATGGTACACATCTGTACTTCCAACACTGGGCAGTTAAAGACATGCAGATCACTGGAGCCTGCTGGCCAGACAGCTGGCCAGAATTAACAGGCTCCATGATCAATGTGAGAAAGACCCTGCCTCAAAATATAGGGTGGAAAGTTCCTGGGGAACAACACATCAACACAGAACTCTGGCTTCGCATGCAACACACACACACACACACACATACACACACATACTTGTGCATATCTCCCAACACATATATACACATAGATAGATAGACAGAAAGATGGACAGACAGATGGATGGATGGGTGGGTGGATAGACAGACAAACTAGCCCTCTTACTGTGCTTGCAATATCTACCACCCATGTGCACAAAAGACTTCTACTGATACTCTCTCTTCCTCCAGTTACTCCAGATCCCACCACAAATTCTCAGTGTAGATCTTAAGCCAACAAAATCAGCTTTAGAATATATCTCATATGACCAAGTGCTATCTTTTGGTATAGGCCTCCAGAACAACTTCAGTTGGCCTCAAGATGCCAAAAAAATTCAGGTCTGGCTCCTACTTAGCAGTCTTTCCATCCCTTCCTTCTCCAGCTCCAAGAGCCAGTTGACCTCGTGTCCTGTCATGGTCATATTCTCTCGAACTAGCTCCCAGCTTGTCCTCTTTCTATTCTTCAAAGGCACCTGATTCACGGGCCTCCTCAGAGCTCTCATCACCCCCTTCAGCTACTTTACGTTTTTGATAAAATGTCACCTCACCTCACCTAACCACCCTGTGAGGTACTCAAATTCACCAACTTTTCAGCTTTCATTCTCACAAAATTTATCATTTATTAAAATATAACAAAGTTCACTTATCTAGATGTTTTGAAAGTCTACTCCTGCTTTCGAATATATCCATGAGAGTACATGTTTGCTTAACTTCTAACCCTTCCAGAAGGTGGCAATTTGGATGCATATTGAGATAGAGACTCCTAGTTCCTAACTAAATAATGATGGAATTTTTCAGTTTAAATTCTATTTTCTCATCTGTTGAGCACTACTGAGCCAAAATTCCTGCCACCTTCCAAAACAAATAATTTTTACTGTACATGAATCCATGGACAAATTGGGGAAGTGGGTGGGTGGTGACATCAGCTTACACTAGCAAAAATTACGTGTTGCTCTAGTCGGTGTTCAAAGGACAGAATCTGACGCAGGAATCTGTGTGGCTGTTTACAAACATCTCGTGGTTTGAAGGAACAGGTGTTAGAGGAAACTGTGCACAAATGTGCTAGGAAAGCATTCTCAGGTTTCCTCTCTAATCATGGAAACGATGACACATTAATAGAACCATCACTCCCACCTTCTAAAAACAGCTGAGCAGCCAGATGCATTAAACCTACATCAGAAGGAATGAGATCATGAATAAGATCTCCTCAGACTTTAGCAATGAAACTAAAAGGGGCTCATAACCGACAAGCCCCAACAAGTTCCCTCAGTCCATCATGTACCTAAAAATTTCGAGGGACTCCTAAAGAGCAGCTTCATGTCCAGCCATCAGAACCTTTGGGTCACCTCCAACAAAACACAAGGAGTTCCCCTTGGGGATGTTTACAGATGCACTTGCTATGGAGATCAATTTTTGAGATGAGTGGGAAGTTTTGATTTGAAGATGGAAAGAGAACGGGAGGCCAATACACTTGGTTCTAGAAAGGAAAGTGACAAGAAGTAGCAAGGAAGGGGGAGGCAGAGGAGGAAGGACAGGCTGCCAATCCAGGAAGTGTCCCCATCACCCACCAGCTGGCACCGCCCCTGGAATGAATGATTCTCCAGTTTCCTTCTACACCAATTGAGTCTGTGTGCCCAACGAGGTTGGGTACTTGGGATCATTCCAGTGAACACAAACAAATACAGCAAGCCTATTTGAAGATCAGCTGTCACCACAGAGCAGGCTTTAGCAATGGCCTCCTCACAGGCTGGTCTTCCCATTCTGACATTCTATTAAGCTACCTTCTAGAGTGAACTTTCAAAAACACAAGTCATATCAAATTCTAAAAGTATGTCCTCACTTAACATAAACCCCCAAGTACCCACTGTGGTCTCTGAGGTAGATCTAGGCCTTAGTTTTCTAGTAACAATTCTTGTTTATGGCTGTTAAGAGGCCTCCCCAGATCCTCCCTTTTGCCAACAGCATTCAGTTCTCTGGTCAAACACTATCTCCACAGAGAGGTCACCTCTCTCACAAAATGACTGTTTCCTTACTTCATCATTTCCCCCAGCAACTAACTATTCTCATAATTTTTTCATTAAAATGTTTTCATACAATGAATTTTGATCATATTTTCTCCTATCCCAGCTCCTCCAAGGTCCTACCAATCTCGTTTCCTACCCAATTTCAGGTTCTTTCTCTCTCAATCTCAAAAACAAAAAGGGGAAAACAATAAAAAAGTAAAAACAAACTGAAGAGAGAAATCAATAATACAAATAATAATGTTTAAAATGCACACACAATATGGATACTGGTTTGCATCATTTCTGGATGTGAGGTCTGCCCTCGGGTGTAGCTGGTAAACTAGTGACACTCCATTGAAGAAAACTGATTTTCCCTTTCCTAACAGGCATCAGTTGAAAATAGTTTCTTGTCTCCAGGCAGAAGTTTGTGTCCACTTCCTCTTCTTAGCGCCCGACCCTCATCTGGCCGGGACCTGCAGGCCCTGTGTATGCTCGCACAGCTCAGTGAGCACCTGTTGTGATTCCAAGGCACAGTTTCCTTGGTCTCTTCATCTCCCCTGGCTTTTACATTCTTCCCACCTTCTCTTCCTCATAGTTCCTGGGCCTTGTGGGGAGAGCTTTGACAAGACACCTCATTAGGAACTGAATGCTCCAACGTCTCTCACTCTCTGCACATTGATGGTTTGTGAGTCTCTGTTACCTCCCATCTACTGCAAGAAGAAACTTCTCCATGAAGCCTGGGTAAGGCACTGATTTATGAGTATAGATGTATGCTGTTAGGAATCATTTTATTGCTGTGTCCCTTTTGCTAAATGATAGTATTAGGTTGTCCCCTAGCCCGTGACCTGTCTCATCTCAGCTGTTTGGCCACTTTAGCCACATCAAGTGTCAGCCCCATCTCATAGAGGCCTTAAATCCAGTCTCCCTACTAGCCTAATACTCTGTGAAAACCATTCTTTGTCATCCTCCTTTGCATACGTTCCGCAGTGCAAACCATGCCTGGCAGCTGCCCCATCGATAGCTGAGGGGAGGGAATGAATTTGGCTCTGAATGGAAGGATTCATGCCAAACTTTCAGTGCCCATTGGTTGAGTGAGTGATTTACAGAGCTAATGGGAAAAGCAGTATTTTCATTCTGTCAAACAAAACATATTTTACTTCTGGTGCTCTGCTAGCTTCTAGGTGCTATGGGCACTCACTGTGGACTGTACCTCTAAGACAAACCCTGAGCATACATTTCCGGCAGTCAGGGTTCTCTGCATACTGCTGCCCACAGCTGCACAGCACAGGCTCAGGGGTCTTTACCTGCCTCTTATAGAGAACAAGGGGCGTGTGCTATTCTTATAATAGAGTCTTGAAAAGCACATGACATAAAAACAGAGATCCCCCAAATCCCAATGCAACCCACTCGGTCAATCCAAACCACATATTGCTATTGTGGTTACACAATTGTGTGTCCAGGATTTAAGAGATATCCATGTTCATGTTCAAGTTCGTGTAAGTAGTAAATGCCGTTGCCTGAACCTACAGTGCATGTATCCGATGTACATCTGTCTGGCACACGCACGCACGTGTGCACACACACACACACACAAACCAATGCTAACCAATCCTAACACAAACCATCCTAACCAATGAGGATGCCAGTCTTTACAGATGAACAAATCGACTTCAAGGAACTTTTAAAATAGTTCATGTCCCCCCTCAAAAAAAGGAAACACAAGTGATCAGCTGCCCTAGAACCTTCTAGAGTAGCTAGTAAACAGTAGTTCTCACTATTCCCTTACAAAGCCTGTCAACCAGTTTAATTCCCCAAGGGAGGCAGCAGTCCAGGACTCTCCCTTAGCCAGGATTGAAGAAAGTCTATTTTCAACTTTTTGTTGTGGACAAATTTGTTTGAAGCACCTCCACTTTACCAACAGAAAAAAAAAAAGCTATTGGCAGTTAATCTATTAATAAACTAGACTCTCCATCCACAGGTTGGAGATGATCTCCAGGCTCCTCAGGTTCCCTTTCCCGTCAGGCAGCTTATGTTTGAACTCCCTTAAGTTCCTATTCTGCTCTGTCTGTCTCTGAGAGAAACTCAGGGTCCCAGCCAGTAGCTCTGCAGCATCCAGAACCATAAGCCTCCCCTCCCCCACCCCGTATCCAGCATCACCACATGAGAGAAGCCTCCAGAATAGCCATGGCATGTACCAGCCGTGCAAACACTCAGGCTCTGATTCTCTCTGCCTCTCCTTTGAACATCGCAAGAGAGATCTCTTTATCTAATTTGAGCTGTTTCTTTTCTTAGTTTCTTTCTACCTCTAGTTTTATTCATAGTGCTATTCATAGGCTAAGAACTACCTCACATCACTGGTGGCTCTTCATGGTGCACACAAAGCAGGCAGAGGTGACAGCTCAGTGAGAATGAGGTGTGGTGAAACTAGAAGCAAAGAGATCAACTTCTGCTGATCTCAGAGCAGGATGCAGGGCTACAGATGTTCCTCAGGGGCTAAGGGGCAGTGATGCGTGTGGGGTGTGAGAAGATCCCAGCTGAGACCAGGCAAACTCACATTTGTCTCCTAGGTCCTGGGATGGAAGACCTCAATGAAGGGCAGCCAGACCCTTACCAAATAACAGTTTGGAATAGAAATTTGTAGGCTGAAAAAGTCATACTTAGGCATCAGTCATGCAGACAAAGGAAGAATGTCTACAATCCCCCTTTCCAGAACCTAAACTGTACTGGCCACAGTAAAGTTTCTGAATCATCATGTCTTGAATAAATCATAAACCAAGAAAGAAAGAAAGAAAAAGAGACAGAGGAACAGGGCAGCTGGAGAGAGGACACTAAGGGAGCCGGCTCTAGGTGGAGTCGGGGAAGCTCTGTTCCAACCACTCAAGCCCCTTCTGACGAAGGAGCTTAAACTCTCTTGTAACTGCAGCAGAGCTTGGTCCCTGCTATGTGACTGCGGAGAAGTGACTGGGTCATAGCAATGACCCTCATCACGCTGGCACACACACTTGAATAAAGGCCTACCTTCTGGGGTCTAGAGTTTGCTAAGAGCCATCAAAGGAATGAATCTGCAGTACTGCCTGGAAGCATCCATCATTCTGTCCCCTAGAGTCATAGGCAAACCAGAGCAGCTTGGCTCTACAGTTTCTCTGCAAGTTGCTGGAGTTGTGCGTGTTCATAAAGTCATCTTCACCTCACTGCATCTCAGGGAGTCTTTCACTGGAGGGTCACAGGTATAAAATGGCTCTCACTTTTGCCAGGGATATATTCATTTCATATTTTAGATAAGTCCTATTGGTCAAGGCTCAACCAGGTGGGGAGTGAGAAGCAGGCCGCCGTTAGCTTAGTTGTTCTGGGCCCTGTTCTACTTTAGCCTGGGCTCAAGAGAAAGAAACAGAGTCTCAGACCCTAAAGAATTGACAGTGCTCAGGCCTGAGAGAACACGGGGTTCCTCAGGAAAGAGCTGATCTGCTCCTGCTGAGCAGTTCCATCTACAGTGGAAATTGTATTTACTGTTCACTCAGAATCTTTGGCTTCCTTTTGAACAATTTCCCTGAGAGCAAAAGTAACTCAGTGCAAAGCTTACACTGTGACTGAAGAAGGTAAGAAGATTGACAATAACAGCCAACACTGAGGGAGGTGACAAGCTCCAGACAGCTCTCCACTGGGTTCTCAGTGTGCGTTGTCATAGATTCCCACAAGCCCCTGCTCACCTTTACCTGCTGAACCATGCTACCAGCCCGCTTGCTCACCTCTTAAAGAAGAGCGGTTTCTCAGAAATCTGGGCATGACACTTCCGGAGGACCCTGCTATACCACTTCGGGGCATATACCCAGAGGATTCCCCAGCATATAATAAGGATACATGCTCCACTATGTTCATAGCAGCCCTATTTGTAGTAGCCAGAAGCTGGAAAGAACTCAGGTGACCCTCAACGGAGGAATGGATACAGAAAATGTGGTATATTTACACAATGGAGTACTATTTAGCCATTAGAAACAGTGAATTCATGAAATTCTTAGACAAATGGATGGAGTTGGAGAACATCATCCTAAGTGAGGTAACCCAGCCTCAAAAGATCAATCATGGTATGCACTCACTGATAAGTGGATATTAGCCTAGAAACTTTGAATACCCAAGACATAATCCACATATTAAATGATGCCCAAGAAGAACGGAGGAGTGGCCCCTGGTTCTGGAAAGACTCAGTGCAGCAGTATAGGGGAATTCCAGAACAGGGAAGTGGGAAGGAGTAGATGGGGGAACAGGGAGAGGGAAGAGGGCTTATGGGACTTTTGGGGAGTGGGGAGCCAGAAAAGGGGAAATCATTTGAAATGTAAATAAACAATATACCGAATTTTAAAAAAAAGAAGAAGAAGAGCAAAGTTAGCCACCATGCCAATTAATTTTTTTAAATGCTATAATCACAAAGAACTTCGGGATCCCCACTGTGTTCCCACACCCAAACCGAGAGTATATGTGAGGAGCTGGGAAAGTTGGTGGTATCCAGGTCACGCTTCTGCCTCTCCAGGTCGGTTCTACAGATGTTCTAGTATTGACCAGATCTCAGTAGCGGATCTCTTAGGTCCAAAACAACGCCTAGAAGGGTATTCGACACTCCAGAGACTTGGTGCATTACTTACTGGGTGACTCAGCTCCTGGTAAGGGAGACGGAATCTCGGGAAGGAAGTCAGGGTCAGTTATACATGGATGGAAATAATAATAATCTCAAAAACACCTGCCCTTGTAAAGAGTCAGCCAAAGCTTGGAAACATCTGCCCAAATGTTGGCTAATTTGTCATGTAAAGTGTGTTACACGGCAATTATTTTGAAACTCGCGGTATCTTCATGTTTGCAATCAAAATTTAAGTAATTATTCTCTAATTAGAGAGCCTACCCTCACCCCAGTCAAAAGTGAGTCAACTTTTTCTTGGTATTTCAGTGAGCCAGAATAAACACACGAAACTGTTACCATGGAGACCAAAGTCACCAGAAGGACCCAGCCTCTCATTAAAAAATTGACACACCATCAGGGGAAAATAGATGGATGTTGTAGTTATTTTAGGGAAAATCATGTCCCAAATGTTGAGGTTAAGGCAGCCACATCTTTTCCTCCAGAGAAAAGGTCCCCAGTGAAAACGGCTTGAATAAACGCCACAGATATTTATAACAACGTCTGGTTAGGGGACTTATTTGCTATTTGTCAAGCAAATGTCCCCAAGGATTAAAGGAGCCCAAAGAAAATATTTTTAAAATAATAAATGAATGTTTTCTGGGGTGGGAGGCAGCTATATTTGTATTCAACACTGCTGGATTGAGTCCTCAGAGCCAAGGCCACTGTGACTGGACAATCCCTGCTGGGAGATCCGAAGCCCACACATATCCCAGCTGGCCTGCCCAGAACAGAGCCAAGCTTTCTTACGTTGATACCCATAATAGAAGACTTTAAAAATAAAAATAAAAAATAAAAATAGACACCGAGAAGCCCTGAGGTTCGAGTCTACAATCTTCTCTCTTCTGAGTCATCCCTTTGGTTTTAGGGAGAAGATGTAGAAGGAAAAGATTTAACTTCTCAAATGTACCCCCGAGAAATGCTATCCTCGTTTTTAAATATGGTAGCAAATGAAGAAACCCTGCTTGAGTTTTGTTTGTTTGTTTGTTTGTTTGTTTGTTTTCCTTAAGGGTACCCAGGAAAAGGCTGTTAACATCATCACTGCTAACCAGTTGTCTTCCTTGAGCTTCCCAGAGTTGCCATGGGAGAAACCTGAATGTACATCAGTACCCAGGGCTGGCTAGAGGGAAAAGAATGCTTCCAAGGACCCAGACAGCCCATTTCTACTTAGAAGTCTGCTGCCAGTTATCCCAAGACATGTCTTTATTTTTAATATTTCCATTTTTGTTCAGGCATAGGTATTTGGGGTTAACATTAATTTTAGTTTAAAATATTTTATTTTAGATATTTACCTACTTTAAATGTTGTATTAAAGTATTGTTTTTCTTCATGATTGAATTTTTTGGCCCCTGAAATATGTGAAAAGCAACTGCATCCTTGGACTCTTCCCATCTGCCCTGGGGGTCTGTCAGGGCCATTGAAGTCAAGACATCAGGATACTGCTCAAGAGCAGCCAATGCAGGACAGCCGGGGACCCGGGGGACCCATCTGGATAGCAGCTTCTGCTCACAACACTTCCTCTTGCTCAACAAATCAATCCAAACCAAATCTACAAACTCAAGCCTAAGCCCCAAACTGACAGGCAGGCTTGGCCTGCTGGCTTTGGCAGCGCTGTTTCCAGATCCTGTGCCCTTTTCCCATGCTTCTCTTTGCTCTGAGTTAACTGAGGGTGACAATGTTACTTTTCTCCTGGGCTTCCTGGAGACTCAGTGGAACGATTACATCAGGAAGGAGAAACACGGAGCATTCGGTCATAGTTACTCATTACTGTTCCCCAAATCTTGGCTCCTGCATTCCCTTGCCTCTGGGAACCTTGGTTTCTTCTTGTGTAAAATGTGGGCTCTCCTAAGGGTCCCAGGACCATTGAGAATTCAGAAATAGCTTAATATCATCATCACAGCTACAATTGCTATCTTATCATCTCACTCATCACAGACCCTCCATGCTGGATGGTTTTATATCAGTTTGATGCAAACTTGAGTCATTAGAGAAGAAGGAACCTCACTGGGAAATGTTCCATAAGACCAGGCTGTAGGCAAGACTGTAGGATTCATAAGTGATACAAGAGGGCCTAACCCATTGCGGGTGGTGCCATCCCTTGTACATTGGTTGTATAAGATGCCACCCCTTGATTATATAAGAAATCAAGCCTAGCAGGCCAGTAGGCAGCTCTATGGCCTCTGCTTCAACTCCTGCCTCCAGGTTCCTGCCTTGAGTGTGTGCCTTGACTTTCCTGGTTGAAATAAACCCTTTCCTCCCCAAACTCACAGCAGGAACCCTAAGACTTTGACAATAGCTCCTCCTCCTCCTCCTCCTCCTCCTCCTCCTCCTCCTCCTCCTCCTCCTCCTCCTCCTCCTCCTCCTCCTCCTCCTCTAGTTGCCTTTGTTTCTACCTCTGGTTTAGCCAACCCAGTTGCAATGAGACAGCAGCTTCCTTCTCTACATTAGGAATCCTTAGACTGTTTCAAATATTCAAAATAATTTACCATATGCTATGCCTTTTTTACAACATTTAAAGCTATTTAAATATCTTTATTTTCTGTGCCTGATGCCAAAAAACCCTGTGGAGTGGATGGCTCCCTCTGCTAGCTCTGCCTTGCTGCAGACAGAGCCAGAGACAAGCAAGGCTTATTATATTCATTTGTTTATAAAAGAGTGGCTTAAAAATAATCTATAAAGCCAAGGGAATGTTAATATTTAGATCCATCTAAGGGAAAATAATAACAGTTTATGATTTCCACCCTCCTCACTTTCAGGGCAAACAATTTTAAGGGAGGATTTTATTTTGTAGCATAAATTGTTTTCTGTATAAGCCCAGAGACATGAGTGATTAATAGTGAACTCTAGAGAGATACCCACGGTGAGCAGCATGGACACAGACAGATATAAACATGTATCATGCTTGTGAACCAGAGAGTTTAGGAAAACTAGCTCATTGGGGAGATGATTACTGTTCAGTCAAAGTACAAGGAGAAAAAGTCTCCAGGACAGAGGTTGTTAAAAAAAAAAAAAAAAAAAAAAAACAAGAAACAGACAACAGGCACAAGGCACACGTGCAAGCATGCGGGTTTATTGTCCACCATCATGGATCCTGGATAATTATTCCTTGCACTGACATTTGTATGCCACTGTGATTCTGATCTAACTATAAGGACCTTAACCAACCACATAATAGTTCCATCACAGATAATAAGTGTTTTTCAGATAGTAAATTGTGAGCATGTTAAGACTGTATAAGGTACATCCACGTGTGGTTTGTTATCACTCTCAATAAAAGTGACAGCGTCTGATGGTCACTGGGCATGGAGGACACACTGAGCAGGCTAGTCTAAATTCTCCAAGTGTAGTGAAACCTGTAACTGCTGGACATCTCTCAGAAAGGTTCATCACCACTTTGGAAGGTGTTTAAACTTAGGGAATCATGGATTTGAGCAGAGGCACATTAGAAATAAAACCCTGTCAGAGGAGCCCTCCAATGTCACTAAACGAGGAACCCTGCAACCTCACCAGCTCGCTAAGAACTCAGCACCCTGAGCTCCGCATCCCTATCCTGCTCCATGCATTTGGCCAATCTGGAGACTCAGGCCAACAGCCACAGCAGTTAGATTCCATTTATTTTATTTTATTTTATTTTATTTTATTTTATTTTATTTTATTTTATTTTATTTTATTTAACATTTGTTAAGTAGCGTAGCTAGACTCCTGGATGAACATCACGCTGCCCACTGAACAGTGGCTGTCACTCATGAGGAATGTTTGACATGCATCCCTTTGGAGTTGTGCAACTGATGTGACTTCCTTGGATAGTCTACTTGTGGCTGGTACTGGTTAATTTCAGCTGTAACTTGATTTAATTAAGAAGCACTCAAGAGTGTTAAAGAGGAACACCTCTGCATATCTCATAACACCAGTGTGCTTCCAGAGTTATTTAACTAAGAGGGAACCCACTTATGGATGGGTGGTACCACCACATGGGTCTGTGGGACAAAGGAAAAAGAAGGAGGTCAACTAAGCTCTAGAATTCTGGTCTCTGCATCCTCAACTGCCCAGATAAGCAGTGTCTACAAGAACCAATGAAGCCAATGGTCATGAACTGAACATAAAACTTACCAACACATTGACTTATGCACTTGTTGTTTTTTGTTGTTGTTGTTGTTTTGTTCTTCTTTACTTTCTTGCCTCAAAGAACCTTGCCTTCTCTAACTTCCAACAGAAGCCTTCATCGGCACCTCTTAGCCAAGTCCACTCAAAAGCTGTCTTGATGTGTTTAGCAGAAATTTGTGTAGAGGCCAGTGTATAAACCAAGATGCAAAGACGCTTACAAGAAAGCATTTGCCTTGCAGGGTGGTGGAGGAGTCTGTAGCAACAGCACAGAGTAAACTATACCAAAGACTTATTAGCACTGAGCTCAATTTAGGTTCTGGAAAAAAAAAAAGAAACGTTAAACAAATTAAATTTAATTGAGTTTAATTGAACAAATATGACTCCCTCAGAAACAAAACAGGCTTAAAGAAACTCCACTCTGCTACATAGCCAGATGAACTTGTGGATAGTCTGTGGAAATAAATTATAGTAAGTGAGAGCTCAATAGCTACAAGGTGTAGTTTGCCTAATTTAAGCAGGGTCACTTGGTCTGCAATTGACTGAATGAAGCTTGGCTACAGTGAATGGCTGACTACTGCTTCAAGTGTTTAATTCCCAGCACAGGCTCTTGCTAAGTTTGCTAAGCTAGATGGGACTTCCTTACCTAAAGGCCTGGGTGGAGGCAGCTTTGAGCCACATTTCATTTAACATTTGTATTACGTCACAGGCCTATGCTCACCATCCTCCCAGCCTCCACACTGAACCCATTCCTTTCCTCCAGTTCAGCCCTTATTCTACCCCTCCTTTGGTAAAACACCCAGCAATTTCTTGGGGCTTGTAGTGGTAACTCTAGGCTTAGAGATTAGTTTCAGATAATCAATATTACACAGAAGGAGAGCTGTTGTTGGTTCCATAAGTAAATGTTGGACTTTAACATGCTTGGCTCTTAACGTGCATGTTTTTCCATAAACATGCATCACCTTATCCTTTTATTCCACCTCTCCATCCTCTAAATGGACACCATCAACACTGTAATATTGCAATAGCTGAAATGCCACCTTGCCTGTGTCATTGTCCTTCATCCCACCAAGTGTGGCAAATCCTGACTGTAGAATATCCTAACCCCTATGCCCACCGCTTACTTTGAATCTCTTGTTTCTCAGCCTCTCTTGATGCAATGTAAGCTCCCTTGACTTCCTTTCTGCATCTCAGCATCCAGTGGGCTGTCTTAACACATACATGACAATGTAAAACACATGCACGACTAAAAATTTCACACCAATGTTCTACACATGTGAAATAAAATCCCTCATTTTTTTCAAGATACCAAAAAAGTAGGTGAGTCTCTGCCCTGTACCTCTCTCCTAACCTATCCTCTAGATTCATGACAATCAGCACCTCTGAGAACTACAAAGGAATCCTAAGTCGCTCACCTTATCCAAGACTTTTTCTTCTGACAACAGTACAACCACACATGTCTTTTTTTCTTTAATAATGACCTTTCAAACTCTATAAGAGTTTAAATTTTACACAATTAAAATTTGAAATTTTAAATGATATGAAGTTGTTTGGCATCCCAGAGAGAGAGAGAGAGAGAGAGAGTCAAGTTCTCATCTCCAATCTCATCAGCAGGCAATCTATTTCCAGCTCTCATGAAGATTTTCCTCTGATTTTTTTTCTTTCACATATTCTACTCCAAGATTCTAGGAGAGTAGCTCTTTACCTCTGTTTGATCTTCCCTCCCCACACTGAACCTCCTCTCTTACCAACACTCAGAAGGAATTTCTTCATTCAGATAACAATTTACAGATACTTTCAACTTGGCCAAGAGGTTGAGTTATTATATTTCATGACTTGGGGATAGAAATATAAAACATGACATTTTCTTTATTAAAATATCACATTTTCAAGATAAAGAAGAAACTTAAAATGACCCCTCCCGCCACATTTTAAAGTATTCTCAGGCTCCTGGAGCTGATCCTATGCCACAGTATTCTATACCCAAGTACTACCAGGAGAGAGCTGGCCTCCCAGGAGTGTGAAAAAGCCTGTGAATACGGGTAAGACTACCACTTCTGCTCAGAGGGATCCACCTGAAATGCTCAGGACACAGGTACTGAGGAGCAGCCTAGGACAGGAACTTTCCAGTTTCCCTCTGCTCCCAGAGCTGACCCTATGACACAGCACTCCATACCCAAATACCAACAGGAGAGAGCTGGTCTCCCAGGAGTGCCGGCACACCTATGAGCAGAGTTAAGACCACCACTTCTCTTCAAATTCCTGGCCCAAGAGGGAACCACCCAGAGCCAGAAGGACACAGGAACCAAGGAACAACTGGGGACAGGATCCTTCTGGTTTCTGTTTATACCTGTGCCACAGCTCTCCATACCCAAATTCCTCCTGGAGAGAACTGGTCTCCCAGGAGTTCTGACACACAGGCTTACAGGAGGGACAAGCCACAAAGACAGCAAGACCAGCTATCACCAGAAATAACCAGATGGCCAGCTGCAAAAGCAAGAACATAAGCAACAGAAACCAAGGCTACTTGACATCATCAGAACCCAGTTCTCCTACCACAATGAGCCCTGGATAACCCAACACACCAGAAAAGCAAGACTCTGATTTAAATCACATCTCATGATGATGATAGGTGACTTTAAATGCATGAATAACTCCCTTAAGAAAATACAGGAAAACACAGATAAGCAGGTAAAAGCCCTTAAAGAAGAAATACAAAGATGCTTAAAGAATTACAGGAAAACACAGCCAAACAGGTGAAGGAATTGAACAAAACCATCCAGGATCTAAAACAGGAAATAGAAACAATAAAAAAAATCACAAAGGGAGACAACCCTGGAGATAGAAATCCTAGGAAAGAGATCAGGAGTCATAGATGCAAGCATCACCAACAGAATACAAGAGATAGAAGAGATAATCTCAGATGCAAAAGATAATATAAAAACATTGACACAACAGTCAAAGAAAATGCAAAATGCAAAAAGTTCCTATCCCAAAACATCCAGGAAATGCAGGACACAATTAGAAGACCAAACCTAAGGATAATAGGTATAGAAAAGACTGACGATTCCCAACTTAAAGGACCAGTAAATATCTCAAATAAAATTACAGAGGAAAAATTCCCTAACCTAAAGAAAGGAATTCCCATAAATACACAAGAAGCCTACAGAACTCCATATAGATTGGACCAGAAAAGAAATTCCCCATCACATAATAGTCAAAACACCAAATACACAAAACAAAGAAAGAATATTAAAAGTAGTAAAGGGAAAATGTCAAGTAACATGTAAGGGCAGACCTATCAGAATTACATCAGAATTCTCACCAGAGACTATGAAAACTAGAAGATCCTAGCAGATCTCATACAGAACACAAATGGCTAAGAGAACACAAATGGCCTAAGAGAACACAAATGGCTGCCCAGCTACTATACCCAGCAAAAGTCTCAGTTACCATAGATGGAGAAACCAAGATATTCCAGACAAATTTACACAATATTTTCCCACAAATCCACCCCTACAAAGGATAATAGATGAGAAACACCAATACAAGGAAGGAAATTACATCCTAGAAAAAGCAAGAAAGTAATCTTCTTTCAACAAAACTCAAAAGAAGATAACCACACAAACGTAAAAATAGCATCAAAAATAACAGGAAACAACAAACACTATTCCTTAACATCTCTTAACATCAATGGATTTATTTCCACAATAAAAAGGCATAGACTAACAGACTGGATATATAAACAGGACCCAACATTTTGATGCATACAGGAAATACACCTCAGTGTAAAAGACAAACACTACCTCAGAGTAAAGGGCTAGAAAACAATTTTCCAAGAAAACGGTCCCAAGAAACAAGCTGGAGTAGTCATTCTAATATGGAATAAAATCAACTTTCAGCAAAAAGTTATCAAAAAGGATAAGGAAGGACACTTAATACTCATCAAAGGAAAAATATACCAAGAAGAACTCTCAATTCTGAACATCTATGCCCCAAGTGCAAGGGCATCCACATTCATTAAAAAAAAAATCACTTTACTGAAGCTAAAGCACCCATTGTAACTCACATAATAGTAGTGGGAGACTTCAACACCCCACTGTCATCAATGGATAGATCATGAAAATACAAACTAGACTGGGACACAGTGAAACTAACCGAAGTTGAGAACCAAATGGATTTAATAGTTATTTGTAGAACATTTTATCTTAAATCAAAAGAACATACCTTCTCAATGCCTCATGGTACCTTCTCCAAAACTGACCGTATATATAATTGGTCACAAAACAGACCTCAACAGACATGAGATGATTGAAATATTCCCATGCCTCCTATCAGATCACTATGGCTCACTATGGATTAAGACTGGTCTTCAATAGCAACAAAAACAACTGAAAGCCCACATACACTTAGAAGCTGAATAATGATAACTTGGTCAAGAAAGAAATAAAGAAAAAAATTAAAGTCTTTTTATAATTTAAGGAAAACGAAGGTACAATGTACCCAAACTCATAGAACACAATGAAAACAGTGCTAAGACGAAAACACATAGATCTGAGTGCCTCCAAAAAGAAACTAGAGAGAGCATACACTAGCAGCTTCATGGCAAACCTGAAATCCCTGGAACAAAAAAGAAGCTAATTCACCCAGGAAGAGTAGAAGACAGGAAATCATCAAACTCTGGGCTGAAATCAACCAAGTAGAAACAAAAAGATCTATACAAAGAATCAACAAAACCAGGAGCTAGTTCTTTGAGAAAGTCAACAAGATAAATAAACCCTCAGCCAGACTAACAAGAAGGCACAGAGACAGTATCCAAATTAACAAAATCAGAAATGAAAAAGTAGATTTAACAACAGAAACTGAGAAAATTCAAAAGGTCTTTGGTCTACTACAAAAGCCTATACTCAACAGAACTGGAAAATCTGGATGAAACAGACAATTTTGCAGACAGATATCAATTACCAAAATTAAATCAGGATCAGATAAACCATCTAAACAGTCTCATAACCCCTAAAGAAATAGAAGCAGTCATTAAAGTCTCTCAACCAAAAAAGCCTAAGACCAGATGGGTTTAGTGCAGAATTTTATCAGACCTTCAAAGAAGACCTACTACCAATACTCTTCAAACGATTCCACAAAATAGAAATGGAAAGAACACCACCCAATTTGTTCTATGAAGCCACAGTTATGTTGATACCAAAACCTCACAAAGACCCAAGAAAGAAAAAGAACTTCAGACCAATTTCCCTTACAAATATTGATGCAAAAATACTCAATAAAATTCTCAAAAACTGAATCCAAGAACACATCAAAATGATCATAAACCACAATCAAGAAGGCTGCTTCCCAGGGATGCAGGGATGGTTCAATATTTGGAAATCTAATGTAATCCACTACATAAACAAATTCAAAGAAAGTGACTGTATGATCATTTTATTAGATGCTGAAAAAGCATTTGAAAAATTCAACATCCCTTCATGTAAAAGTCTTGCAAAGTTCGGGAATTCACTGCCCATATTTGAACATAGTAAAAGCAATATACGGCAAACCAGTAGCCAACATCAAACTAAATGGAGAGAAACTTGAAGCAATCCCACTAAACTCAGGGTCTAGACAAGGCTGCCCACTCTCTCCCTATCTATTCAATATAGTACTTGAAGTTCTAGCTAAAGCAATTAGACAACAAAAAGAGGTCAAAGGAATACAAATTGGAAAGGAAAAAGTCAAAATATCACTTTTTTCAGATGATATGGTAGTATATGTAAGTGACCCCAAAAACTCCACCCATAGCTGATAAACAACTTCAGCAAAGTAGCCAGATACAAAATTAAAACAAACAAATCAATAGCCTTCATTTACTCAAAGTATAAACAGACTGAGAACAAAATAAGGGAAACAACACCCTTCACAATAGTCACAAACAATATAAGATATCTTGGTGTGACTCTAACCAAATAAGCGAAAGACATACACCAGAGAACTCCTACAGCTGATAAACAACTTCAGCAAAGTGGCAGGTTATAAAATCAACTCAAGTAAATCAGTTGCCTTCCTATACTCAAAGGATAAGCAGGCTGAGAAAGAAGTTAGGGAAATGACACCCTTCACAATAGCCACAAACAATATAAAGTATCTCGGTGTGACTCTAACCAAACAAAGTGAAAGATCTATACAACAAGAACTTCAGGTCTCTGAAGAAGGAAATCGAAGAAGACCTCAGAAAATGGAAAAATCTGCCATGCTCGTGGATTGGAAGGATTAATATAGTTAAAATGGCCATCCTGCCAAAAGCAATCTACAGATTCAATGCAATCCCCATCAAAATCCCAACTCAGTTTTTCACAGAGTTAGAAAAATCAATTCTCAAGTTTATCTGGAATAACAAAAAAAACCTAGGATAGCTAAAACTGTTCTAAACAGTAAAAGAAGTTCTGGGAGAATTAGTATCTCAGACCTCAAGCAATACTACAGAGCAATAGTGTTAAAAACTGCATGGTATTGGCACAGGGACAGGCAAGTGGGCCAATAGAATAGAATTGAAGACCCAGAAATGAATCCACACACCTATGGTCACTTGATCTTCGACAACGTAGCCGAAATCATCCAGTGGAAAAAAGAGCCTTTTCAAGAAATGGTGCTGGTTCAACTGGAGGTCAGCATGCAAGAGAGTGTGAATTGATCCATTCTTATCTCCTTGTACTAAGCTCAACTCCAAGTGGATCAAGGACCTCCACATAAAACCAGACACACTGAAATTAATAGAAAAGAAAATGGGGAAAACCCTTGAGGACATGGGCACAGGGGAAAAGTTCCTGAACAGAACACCAATAGCTTATGCTCTAAGATCAAGAATTGACAAATGGGATCTCATAAAATTACAAAGTTTCTGTAAGGCAAAGGACACTGTCAAAAGGACAAACCGGCAACCAACAAATTGGGAAAAGATCTTCACCAACCCTACATCCGATAGAGGGCTAATATCCAATATATACAAAGAACTCAAGAAGTTAGACCTCAGGGAACCAAATAACCCTATTAAAAAATGGGGTACAGATCTAAACAAAGAATTTTCACCTGAAGAAATTCGGAGGGCCGAGAAGCACCTTAAGAAATGCTCAACATCATTAGTCATTAGGGAAATGCAAATCAAAAGAAACCTGAGATTTCACCTTATACCAGTCAGAATGGCTAAGGTTAAAAACTCAGGAGACAGCAGGTGTTGGCAAGGATGTAGAGAAAGAGGAACACTCCTTCACTGCTGGTGGAAGTGTAAAATGGTACAACCGCTATGGAAATCAGTCTGGCGGTTCCTAAGAAAACTGGACATGACACTTCTGGAGGACCCTGCTATACCTCTCCTGGGCATATACCCAGAGGATTCCCCAGCATTCAATAAGGACACATGCTCCACTATGTTTATAGCAGCCTTATTTATAATAGCCAGAAGCTGGAAAGAATCCAGATATCTCTCAATGGAGGAATGGATACAGAAAATGTGGTATATATACACAATAGAGTACTATTCAGCAATTAAAAACAATGAATTCATGAATTTTTTAGGCAAATGGTTGGAACTGGAAAATATCATCCTAAGCGAGGTAGTGCAATCATAAAAGAATACACATGGAATACAATCATTGATAAGTGGATATTAATTAGCCCTGAATCTCTGAATACTGAAGATACAATTAGCATATCAAATGATTCCCATGAAGAAGGAAGAAGAGGGCCCTAATCCTGGAAACTCTTGATCCAGCATTGTAGGGGAGTATCAGGACAGAGAAAAGGGAGGGGGAAAGATAGGAGAATGAATGGAGAGAAGAGGACTTATGGGACATATGGAGAGGGGGGAACTGGGAAAGGGGAAAGCTTTTGGAATGTAAAAAAAATATTGAAAATAAAAATATAAAAAAGAACCAAATTTAAAAAAAAAAGAAAGAAAGACATGTATGACAGGAATTTCAATTCTATGAAGAAAGAAATAGAAGAAGATCTCAGAAGATGGAGTGATCTCCCATGTTCATGGATTTGCAGGATTAATACGGTAAAAATGGCCATCTTACCAAAAGCAATCTACAAATTCAATGCAATCCCCATAAAAATTCCAACTCAATTCTTTTAGAGTTAGAAAGAGCAATTCTCAAATTCATTTGGAATAACAAAACACCCAGGATAGCGAAAACTATTCTCAACAACAAAAGAACTTCTTGGGGAATCACCATCCCTGACCTCAAGCTGTACTACAGAGCAATAATGATAAAAACTGCATGGTGTTGGTACAGTGCCAGGCAGGTTGATCGATGGAATAGAATTGAAGACCCAGAAATGAACCCACACACCTATGATCACCTGATCTTTGACAAAGGAGCTAAAATCATCCAGTGGAAAAAAGACAGTGTTTTCAACAAATGGTGCTGGTTCAACTGATGGTCAACATGTAGAAGAATGCAAATTGATCCATTCTTATGTACAAAGCTCAAGTTGAAGTGGATCAAGGACCTCCATATAAAACCAGACACACTGAAACTAATAGAAGAGAACGTGGGGAAGAGCCTTGAGCACATGGGCACAGTGGAAGCATTCCTGAACAGAACACCAATGGCTTATGCTCTAAGAACAAGAATCAACAAATGGCACCTCATAAAATTGCAAAGCTTCTGTAAGGCAAAGGATACTGCCAATAGGACAAAATGGCAACTAACAGATTGGGAAAAGATCTTTACCAATCTCATATCTGATAGAGGGCTAATATCCAATATACACAAAGAATTCAAGAAGTTAAACTCCAGATAACTAAATAACTATATTAAAAAAATGGAGAACAGAGCTAAACAGGGAATTCTCAACTGAGGAAACATGAAGAACGTAAAAAAAAAAAAAAAATGTTCAACATCCTTAGTCATCAGGGAAATGCAAATCAAAATAACCCTGAGATCCCACCTCATACCAGTCAGAATGACTAAGGTCAAATACTCAGGTGTCAGCAGATGATGGCAAGGATGTGGAGAAAGATGAACACTCCTCCATTGCTAGTGGGATTCAAAGCTTTTACAACCACTCTGGAATTCAGTCTGGTGGTTCCTCAGAAAATTGGACGAAGTACTAACTGAGGATCCAGCTATACCACTCCTGGGCATATACCCAGAAGAGTCTCCAACGTGTAATAAGGACACATGCTCCACTATGGTCATAGCAGCCATATTTATAATAGCCAGAAGCTGGAAACAACCCAGATGTCCCTCAACAGAGGAATGGATACAGAAAATGTGGTACATTTACACAATGGAATACTACTCAGCTATCAAAAACAATGACTTCATGAAATTCACAGGCAAATGGATGGAACTTAAAAATATCATCCTGAGTGAGGTAACTCAGTCACAAAAGAACATACATGGTATACTCACTGATAAGTGGATATTAGCCCAAAAGTTCAAATTACCCAAGATTTCAATTCACAGACCATATGAAGCCTAAGAAGAAGGAAGACCAAAATGTGGATGCTTCAGTGCTTCTTAGAAGGGTGAACAAAATACTCACAGGAGGAAATATGGAGACAAAGTGTGGAGCAAAGACTAAAGGAAAGGCCATCCAGAGACTGTCCCACCTGGGGATCCATCCATATACAGCCACCAAACCTGGACACTATTATGGATCCTGGGAGGTACTTACTGATGGAGGCCTGATATGGCTGTCTCTTGAGAGGCTCTTCCAGAGCCTGACAAATACAGAGGTGGATGCTTGCAGCCAACCATTGGACTGAGTGCGGGGTAGGTGGTCCCCAATGGAGGAGTTAGATAAGGGACTGAAGGAGCTGAGGGGTTTTGCAGCCCCATGGAGGGAGCAACAGTGTCAACAGGCCAGACCTCCTGGAGCTCCAGATACTGGACCACCAACCAAAGAGTACACATGGAGGGACCCATGGTGCTGGTCGCATATGTGGCAGAGGATGGCCTTGTTTGACATCAGTGGGAGGAGAGGCCCTTGGGCCTGAGGATGTTCAATGCCCCAGTGTAGGGGAATGCTAGAGCAAAAAGACAGGAGTGGGTGAGTAGTTGGGGGAGCAACCTCATATAGGCAGGGATGGGGGTATCTAAAAAAATTAAAAATTAAAATTAAAAAGTACTGTTATGGTGATGAAGAACTAACACAACCTATTTATTATGATCAAAACCAAAAAAAAAAAAAAAAAACCTTCTCAGGCACATGTAGATACACATATACACATGAACACACACACACACACACACACACACACTTGTGAACATACTGAAATATGTACACACAGGCACACAGAGGTACAGAGTCTTATATGGCTCCACACATTCCCATCCTGCTCCCAGATTTCCTTCCCACTGAACGTTACTTGGCCATATTGCCTGGCTCCTTGGTGCAGCTTGTCACGGCTAGAATCCAATCCTTAAATACACTGGTGCCCACCATTCCTGTTCTCATGCTAAGGATCTGACACCCAGTCCAGTTGTTCCTCCAAGGAAGCTTCTACTGATTACAGGGTGTCCAGGGACTCTGTTTTAACCTATGACGTGACTTTACACTGCCATGCCTGTGTTAGCCTGACTTCAAAATGTACCCAGATTTCATTCATTCACTGTTACATATAGACGGCCATCAAAGGGGAGGGTTGAGGGGCGGGCTTGGGTTCAGAAGAGTCAAGTAGGTGTTGGGTCTGGGTCATTTCTAAGCTAACTGCATCTTGTTCCACTTTTGATGAAGTAAGAAATCTAACTCCTTTTGCTAATTCAGAGTTGCCGTGAACACTAAACAAGACATCCCATGGGAAGCCCACAGCCATCGAGGCCACTAAAGCTGCCCTACTGCTCTCTCAAGGGCAGAGCCGTACTGTACTCTACTCCAGGGTGCTCCTGCTCATGATTACAGACATAAGTGGCAGCCCTTCCCTGAAGTTCCAGAATTAACAAGGAGCTGGAAGTGTGAGCTTAGTTTGTCAAGGAAGTGAGGCAGATCTTTAACCACTCGGGATCCACCTGCTGCTGGAATGGAAGTGGGGAAAAGCTAGAGTGAACAAGCAGACAGGCCATGACACAGACCACGTGAGCTGTTTGCACGCTCACTTTATGATGCATGTATATAAACAAATGTCTAACACTTTTAGTAAAGCCTTGAGTCTTGCAGGGACATGTAATAAAAAGCTGCTTCTATCAGCCATTTTGATGTGCCACGGCCTTACTACAATACATGGAATAAGAAGGCAAGGCTTTGCCCTAGGTCCCAGGTACCACTAGACATTGATATTGCATCCCTGTCATCCACAAAGGACCCTACAGTCAAGTTGCAAAGACAAATCTTTTTATGTTCCCAGTTTGTATTTTTGCACTGGGTTACATTTGTAGTCTTTTTCTTTTTCTTTTTTCTTAAACTCCAGATTTTATTCCCTTCCTAGTCCACCCTCCAACTGTTCCACATCCCATACTTCTTCCCTGGCCCCTGTCTCCAGGAGGATGTCCTCACCCTCAGCCCCCACCCATCCAGACCTCGAATCAGCTGGCCTCATATTGCTGGTGTATGCTGTCTGGTTTGTGTTCCAGTATCTGAATGATCTCGGGGGTTCAGGTTAATTGAGACTGCTGGTCCTCCTACAGGGTCGCCCTCCTCCTCAGCTTCTTCCAGGTTTCCCCTAATTCAATCACAGAGGTCAGCAGCTTCTGTCCATTGGTTGGGTGCAAATATCTGCATCTGACTCAAGCTGCTTGTTGGGTCTTTCGAAGGGCAGTCATGCTAGGTCCCTTTTTGTGAGCCCTCCATAGCCTCAGTAATAGTGTCAGGTCTTGGGACCTCCCCTTGAGGTGGATCCCACTTTGGACCTGTCACTGGACCTTCTTTTCCTCAGGCTCCTCTCCATTTCCTTCACCCACAGTTCTTTCAGACAGGAACAATTATGGGTCAGAGTATACACTGTGGGATGGCAACCCCACCCATCACTTAACGCCCTGTCTTTCTGCTGGAGGTGGGCTCTACAAGTCCCTCTCCCCAATGTAGGGCATTTCATCTAAGATCCCTCTTTGAATCCTGAGAGTCTCTCACCTCCCATGTCTCTGGTATATTCTGGATTGTTCCCCCAACCTCCTACCTCCCAAGGTTTCATGTTTCCATTCTTTCTGCTGTCCCTCAGGGATTTTCTTTCCCCGACCCATGTTCCTCTCTTCACGCTCCCCCATTTCCCCTTTCCTTCCAGGTCCCTCCTTCCCTCTCCACTTGTGATTGCTTTCTTCTCCCTCCCAAGTGGGACTGAGGCATCCTCATTTGGGCCCTTCAGCTTGTTGGCCTTTTTGAAT
The DNA here is from genome assembly GCF_947179515.1 of Apodemus sylvaticus. Taxonomy (NCBI): domain Eukaryota; kingdom Metazoa; phylum Chordata; class Mammalia; order Rodentia; family Muridae; genus Apodemus; species Apodemus sylvaticus. Next base: position 65,524,311 of record NC_067479.1, read on the forward strand.
TCTGTAGGCTATATCTTGGGTATTTGTCCACCCCCCCCCTTTTCTTCGCTAATATCCACTTATTAGTGATTACATACCATGCATGTCCTTTTGTGTCTGAGTACCTCTCTCAGGATGATATTTTCTAGTTCCATTCATTTGCCTGCAAAACTCAGGATGTCCTCATTCTTAATAGCTGAGTAGTATTCCATTGTGTAAATGAACCACATTTTTCTGTATCCATTCTTCTGTCCTGAGACATCTAGGTTGTTTCCAGCTTCTGGCTATCACAAACAAGGTCGCTATGAACATAGTGGAACATGTGCCCCTGTGGCATGGTGGGGCATCTTTTGGTATATTCCCAAGAGTGGTATTGCTGGACCTACAGGTAAATCTAGTTCCAATTTTCTGAGGAACCTCCAGATTGATTTCCAGAATTCTACCAGTTTGCAATCCCACCAGCAAAGAAGGAGTGTTCCTCTTTCTCCACATCCTCTCCAACAAGTGCTATCACCTGAGGTTTTGATCTAAGCCATTCTTATTGGTGTAAAATCGAATCTCAGTGTTGTTTTTGATTAGCATTTCTCTGATCACTAAGGACTTTGAACATTTATGTAAGTGTTTCAGCTATTCAAGATTCCCTCTGTTGTGAATTTGGTTTAGTTCTATACCCCATTTTTTGATTGGGTTGTTTAGGGTTTTTTTTCGGTGGTTAGCTTCATAAAGTTCTTTATACATTTTAGATATTAGCCCTTTATAGGGTATTTGGTTAGTGAAGTGTTTTTTTCCCAATTCCTACGTTGCCAATTTCTCTTATTGGCTGTCTTTTGCCTTACTGAAGCTTTCCAGTTTCATAAGGTCCAATTTATCAATTCTTGATTTTAGAGTGTGAGCCACTGGAGTTCAGTTTAGAAAATTTCTCCATGTGTCAATGAGTTCAAGTCTCTTTCCCACTTTCTCTTCTATTAGATTCAGTGTGTCAGGTTTTATGTTGAAGTCCTTGATCCACTTGGACTTGAGCTTTGGGCAAGATGGCAAATATGGGTTTATTTTCATTTTTCTACATGCAGACAGCCATTTGTTGAAGATGCTTTTTTTTTCCATTGTATATGTTTGGCTACTTTGTCAAAGATCAAGTGCCCCTAAGTGTGTGGTTTTATTTCTGGGTCTTCGTCTTAATCAGGGTTTCTATTCCTGCATAAAAAATATTATGACCAAGATGCAAGTTGGGGAGGAAAGGGTTTATTCAGCTTACATTTCCACATTGTTGTTCATTATTCAAGGAAGTCAAGACTGGAACTCAAGCAAGTCAGGAAGCAGGAGCTATGGAGGGATTTTTCTTACTGGCTTGCTTCCCCTGGCTTGCTCAGCCTGCTCTCTTATAGAACCCAAAACTACCAGCCCAGGGATGGCACCACCCAAAAGGGGCCCTCCCCACTTGATCACTAACTGAGAAAATGCCCCACAGCTGGAGCTAATGGAGGCACTTGCCCAACTGAAGCTCCTTTCTCTGTGATAACTCCAGCCTGTGTCAAGTTGACACACAAAACTAGCCAGTACAGTCTTCAATTCTGTTCCACTGATCAACATGTCTGTCTCTGTACCAATACAGTGCAGTTTTTCTCACTATTGCTCTGTAGTAAAGCTTGAGGTCAGGAAAGGGATTTCCCCAGCCATTCTTTCATTGTTAAGTATTATTTTGCTATTCTGGGTTTTTGCCTTTCCTGATGAATTTGAGAATTGCTCTTACCATGTCTTTGAAGAATTGTGTTAAGATTTTGATGGGGATTACATTGAATCTGTAGATTGCCTTTGGTAGGATGGCCATTTTTACTATGTTAATTCTGCCAATCCATGAGCATGGGAGATCTCTCTAATTTCTGAGATCTTCTTCTATTTCTTTCTCGAGAAACTTGAAGTTGTTTTCATACAGATCTTTCACTTGTTTAGCTAGACTTACTCCAAGATATTTTATATTATTTGTGGCTATTGTGAAGGGAGATGTTTCCCTCATTTCTTTCTCAGCCTGTTTATCATATGTATAAAGGAAGGCTACCAATTTATTTGAGTTAATTTTATATCTGGCCACTTTGCTGAAATTGTTTATCAGCTGGGGAAGTTCTCAGGTAGAGTTTTGGGGGTCACTTATGTATACTATCATATTATCTGCAAATAATGATAACTTTATTTCTTCTTTGCCAATTTGTATCCTCTTGATCTCTTTTTGTTGTCTTATTGTTCTAGCTAGCACTTTGAGTTCTATATTGAATAGATATGGGGAGAGTGGGAATCCTTCCCTTTCCCAATTTTAGTGGGATTGCTTCAAGTATCTCTCCATTTTTTCCAATAGAACATAAAAATGTTTATTTAGAAGAAATTTCCAAAATTCAGGAAGACCTATTCACAATGTAGATCACATTTTGACTGTAAATTTTTAAATATTCACCAAGACAGTTTACCAATATTCCTTCTTTTTGTCATAAGACAATTGGTTATTAAACAAAAAGAAAAATATGATGAATAATAACATGCAGACTCTCAGATTATTCAATTCCTCAAACCATAAATTCACTCTTCACAGACAAGAATAGGCATCATTATTGATGCCTGTTGATGAAATGCATTAAGTTCTCTGCTTGCTTTGTGGGTTGTGCCCTTTGTATCTACATATAGGCACCAGAATATGCAATTGCTCATGTAAATACTGTTTGCATAAAGAAATATTTTCATTCTTGAAGCTGTATACCTCATAGACATATGCATGTCACGTTCATTGTGGTACAATCTCTTTCTTCCCAACTACACATTCCAAGGTATAAGGACGACATGAAGGTAATGAATATCCCCACTCATCTCTCTTTCCTTAGCTGGGATGTGATTGATGATAAGCACTATCCCATCTCTTGTTACATTCTTGAAATCTCCACTTTTGTTCTAATTCTTTGACCTAAAAAAAAAAACTCCTAACCCTTTAAGTCATCTAAGCTCTTAAAATAAATTTCATTAAACAACAACTGTTACCCTGAGCATCTGGTCTTTGTCAGGGACTAAGCTGGGTGATGAAGGGAAAGATTTTGGACCAATCATATAGAGTTTCTTTGTACAAAGAATCAAAGAAAAATAAATAGATTATGCCTAAAATTTTTGTTTACAAAATTGTTACACATGTATGTTACCCTAAACATTTTCTATATAATATAAAATTAGTAACCATCATATTGTGAGAGAAATGTGTTGTTTGAAGAAGGTATTGCATGGTTTAGGTATAAGCAAAATAGTGGCTTCATAGAACAAATTGGGTAGTGTTCCTTCTGTTTCTATTTTGTGGAATAGTTTGAAGAGTATTTGCATTAGGTCTTCTTTGAAGGTCTGATAGAATTCCTCACTAAACCCATCCAATCCTGGGCTTTTTTGGTTGGGAGACGATTAATGACTGCTTCTATTTCTTTAGGGGTTGTGAGACTGTTTAGATGGTTTATCTGCTCCTGTATTAACGTTGGCACCTGATATCTGTTTAGAAAATTGTCCATTTGGTCCAGATTTTCCACTTTTGTCAAGGATAAGCTTTTGATGATTTTTTCAATTTCCACAGTTTCCATTGTTATCTCTCACTTTTCATTTCTGATTTTATTAATTTGGATACTGTCTCTGTATCCTATGGTTTATCTATCTTGTTGATTTTCTCAAAGAACCAGTTCCTAGTTTTGTTGATTCTTTGTATAATTCTTTTTGTTTCTATTTGGTAGGTTTCAGCCCTGAGTTTGATTATTTCCTGCCATCTATTCCTCTTGGGTATATTTGCTTCTTTTTGTTCTAGAGCTTTCAGGTGTGCTGTCAAGTTGCTAGTGTAAGCTATCTCCAGTTTCTTTTTGGAGGCACTTAGAGCTATGAGTTTTCCTCTTAGTACTGTTTTCATTGTGGTTTTGGTATGTGTCTTCATTTTCATTAACTTCTAAAAAGTCTTTAATTTCTTTATTTTTTCCTTAACCAAGTTAACATTGAGTAAAGGGTTGTTCAGCTTCCGTGTATATGTGTGCTTTGCAATTTTTTGCTGTTATTAAAGACCTGCCTTACACCATGGTGATCTGATAGGATGCATGTAATTATTTCAGTCTTCTTGTACTGGTTGAGGCTCGTTTTCTGACCAATTATATGGTCGATTTTGGAGAAGGTGCTCAGAAGAAGGCGTAGTCTTTTGTTTTAGGACGAAATGTTCTGTAGATATCTGTTAAATCCATTTGGTTCATAACCTCTATTAGTTTCACTGTGTCTCTGTTTCTATTTCAATGAACTGTCAATTGGTGAGAGTGGGGTGTTGATATCTCCCACTATTATTGTGTGGGGTTCAATGTTCATTTTGAGCTTTAGTAAAGTTTCTTTTATGAATGTGGGTGCCCTTACATTTGGGGAATAGAAGTTCAGAATTGAGAATTTCTCTTGGTGGATTTCCCCTTTGATGAATATGAAGTGTTCTTTCTCATCACACTTGATTAGTTTTGATTGAAAGTCTATTTACTGGATATTCGAATGATGACTCCAGCTTGTTTCCTGTGACCATTTGCTTGGAAGACCTTTTTCCATCCTTTCACTCTAAGATACTGTCTTTGATATTGAGGTGTGTTTCTTGCATCCAGAAAAATGCTGGATCTTGTTCGCATATCCAGTCTGTTAGCTTATGTCTTTTTATGAGTGAATTGAGGCCATTAATATTGAGAGATATTAAAGACAGGTTCCTGATATGTTGTTTTGTCTTTATGTGCTTGTGGTTCTCTCCTTTTGGCTTTATTGTGAGATGCTTAATATCTTGTCTTTTCTTTGGTGCAGGTACCTTTCTTGTGTTGGAGTTTTCTTTCTAGAATCATCTGTAGGGCTGAATTGGTAGATAGATACTGTTTGAATTTCATTTTGTCCTGGAATATTTTGTTTTCTCTATCTATATTGATTGAGAGTTTTGCTTGGTATAGTACCCTGGGATGGCATTTGTGTTCTCATAGAGTCTACATGACCTGTGTACAGAGGAGCTCCTGGGATGCCTTCAAGCTGTGGTGTCTTCAGGGGAACAGACAAGCTGGCAATCAGTTGCTCAGTTGCCTTGTGTGTAGCAGATCTCCTGGGATGCCACTGCCCTGTGTGCAGTGGATCTCCTTGGATGTCTCAGGCTGTAGTGTCAGTTGCCCTGTGGACAGTGGATCTCCTGGGATGCCTCAGGCTGTGGTGTCAGTCACCCTGAGTGCAGTGGATTTTCTGGGCTGGTTCAGGATATTCTAGACTAACTAGCAGTCTGCCCAGCAGAAAGGACCAGATGGATGGAAGGGAAGGGATATTCTGGGGTGGAGGAGGATGGTGGGTTCCTAGTCATTTGGGCTCCCAGAAACACTGTGGGACTTCCAGATGGTTCTTACCAATTACTCTGGGTGAAATAAATCTTCTGGGCTGGTTCAGGACATGGTGTCTCCAGGGGAGCAGACTAGCTAGCAGTCTGCCCTAGCAGAAAGGACTGTGTGGAAGAAGGAGTCACATTGGTAGTTCTTTTGGCAACATGTGACCTACAAGGGAAGGCTTTGTATGTCTGATGGATAATGTGATAAAAAAAATGAATTTGTCTTTATTTATTTTGTTAGTCTCTGTATACATAGAGAAAACACCACTCAGCTAAGTCATGGGTATTGGCATTTTCCTCTTCTAATCAGACACTTGAGTCTCACCAGCTCAATGGCTGTGAGGTAAGTAAATATTTCTGATTTGCACAATTCCTTTCATTTATTATCACTGAATTGAAAGAGGTACTATCTATACACAGCAATGGTTTCAGTGAAAACCACAATATTTCTCTTCTACTTATGGACTGAGCCAACAAACATATGGAAAGGCACAGATATGCTAGGCTCGGTGCACATCTGGTCTGAACTTCACAATCAATTCACTGCTGCATCTGAAACACTCTCAGACTGTCATAGATACATTTTCACACATTTCTAGCAAGGTATTTTCTTGGAACGAAGTAGACAGGTATATCTGTCAATCCCATTTCTGCAAAGGAAACAGAAATAGGTTTGGCTCAGATGTCTACACTGTCTCTGGAGCAGAGCAGCTATCACACAAGCAGGGTATTAATCAAAGATGCCAGAACTTCAGCTTACTTCCAAAGAGCAGGCCCACTAGACAGAGAACCCAAAATGTGTGTGTGTGTGTGTGTGTGTGTGTGTCCCTTTCTCCTCCTCCAACATAGTGATTTATGACCCTTGCTTAAAAGACACATACCAGGGTCTTACTGAAGTCACCTCTTTCAAGCACTAAAGTAATGGAGTCTCTAGGAAATGCAATCTTTTGATCCTTACAAATCTTTAAGCAGAATTTTACTAAGTTCCTTTAAAATTAAAATGCAATTGAAATCACTGCAAGCATCACCAAATCCTTATTGGAATCTGTAATGAAATTAACAAGATATGAAATGGGCCTCAAGTCCCAAACCCCACAAACCATTGGGCCATCACGTCTCTAACTGAAGTGAAGCCGTTCACTGACATGACTCAGTGCTGCTTGGCTTGACTTTTAGCATCTTTTTCCTCTGCAAACCCAAGACTCTTTTAAGGGCTCGGCACACAGAGCTTTAAAGTGCTCATCACCCCCACCCCCTGTCCTGCCCCAGCCCCTCCCCTCAGCCACACAGACTTACACCTTTCCTGATAACCCACCCAACCCCTTTCCTTTGTGGGGCTGGCAAGAAGCATACAAGAGCAAAGATTACTGGATCTTTACTCTGGTTCACAAATAGAATAAACACCATTTCTCTTTAGGCTGATTTCTGACTCATTGTGCTATGCTGGGTGAATTTGCCTTGTGAATGAGTAAGGAGCTTTGCTTTGGATCAGCGGAGAGTTTTACCAAACCTTTCCCATCCTCTCTCCTTCCCTGAAGAAGGCAATATATACCTGTTGGCATGGGGTAAAGCATCATACCATACACCTACCCCAACACCCCCTCTTGAATATTATAAAACCAATGAATTCTGTAAAAATTGTTAAGACATTTTGGTGCTTGGAGATAGATGGCTTGAAGAAGACCCTGGTGCATATCTAAGCTAATGAACAAAAGAAAGGAAAAGCCAACATCAGGAAGTTATAGGGGCCTGATGGGAGAGATTCCTCTGAGAGTGTGTTGTCCTCGCAACGGACCTGAACCTAACGCGATCTCAAAAGTTTAGAACTCTAGGGATCTCACTCACCTTCAGCATGGCAGTCCCAGGTTGCAAAAATGACAATGTTCAAGCAGGCTGCAGAAAATATGGCGACTCTGGTAATGTGACTTTCGAACGCCACAATTTTCTCCCGGTAGATCCCAAAAGGGGCATTGTGTTGGACATCAGCAGCACAAGTAGTGAGGAAGTGATGAAGAAAATGAGGAGCTGAACAAGCTGCAGGATCTGCAGGAGAAAAGAATAAGTGAAGAAGAGGAGAAGAAAAGGGGAAAGCAGGGAGAAAATTTAATTGAAAAAAAAGAGGTGAAAATCTTACTCCAGCGCCACTAAAGAGGACTCCACAAAACAAAAGAAACAGAAGTATCAGAAAAAAAGAAAAGAAAAGGGAAAAAAAACAAATCAAAAAAAGGGAAAAGAAGACTCCACAAAACAAAAGAAACAGGAGTATCACAGAAAAATAAAAAAGGGAAAAAAAGAACAAATCAAAAAAGGAAAAATCACAAAAAGGGAAAAAAAAGAAGACAAAACAGGAAACCATTCGGAATTACCAAAAAGTAACAGAGTCTAGGGACTAACTCAGGAAAGAAAAGAATTTAGTGTTTTTAAGTATTGAACCTTCCTTGGAATTGCTATATAATTACACTTCGCAGAAAGCCCCAGCCCCTTCCATAAAGACATCACCTATTGGGACCCTTATCTCTCTGCCCATCTGTATTAAACCCATCTCTTTACTTGACAGCCTTGCCTCAAGAATAGATATGTGTACCCACAAAGCACACCATTTTGGCTATGTGTGTTTTGGTGTCTTAGGCCAGTGCTGTCTCTTGGTAAGTTAATCAGCACGTGGCTTTACTGCAATCAAAGGAATAATCTACACAACAGCTCCTGCATCATGTCCGCCTTCCAGTGGGAAAGCTGCCTTGGCGGTAGTGATTTGCTCTTGATCCTGAGTAGCTTTCTGTACTCTGTAATGTATAAATATAGTGAGGCTCTTCACTGTCATTTTTTTTAATGTTTTTTATTTTTAATATTTTTATTTTCTATATTCTTTGTTTACATTCCAAATGATTTCCCCTTTTCCAGATTCCCCCCTCCCCATATGTCCCATAAACCTTCTTCTCTCAATCCATTCTCAAATCACCTCCCTCCTTTTTCTCTGTCCTTATAATCCCCTCCAATGCTAGATCAATCCTTTCCAGGATCAGGACCCTCTCCATACTTCTTCATGGGAATCATTTGTTATGCAATTTGTGCCTTGGGTATTCAGAGCTTCTGGGCTAATTAATATCCACTTATCAGAGATTACATTCCATGTGTATTCTTTTGTGATTGGGTTACCTCACTTAGGATGATATTTTCCAGATCAAATCATTTACCTAAAAATTTGGTGAATTCATTGTTTCTAATTGCTGAGTAGTATTCCATTGTGTAAATATACCACATTTTCTGTATCCATTCCTCCTTTGAGGGACATCTGAGTTCTTTCCAGCTTCTGGTTATTATAAATAAGGCTGCTATGAACATAATGGAACATGTGTCTTTATTGCATGACGGGGAATCTTTGGGTATATGCCCAGGAGAGGTATAGCAGGGTCCTCCGGAAGTGTCATATCCAGTTTTCTGAGGAACCGCCAGACTGATTTCCAAAGTGGTTGTACCATCTTACAGCACCACCAGCAGTGGAAGAGTGTTCCTCTTTCTCCACATCCTCACCAACACTTGCTGTCTCCTGAGTTTTTGACCTTAGCCATTCTGACTGGTGTAAGGTGAAATCTCAGGGTTCTTTTGATTTGCATTTCCCTAATGACTAATGATGTTGAGTACTTCTTAAGGTGCCTCTCGGCCATCCAAATTTCTTCAGGTGAAAATTCTTTGTTTAGATCTGTACCCCATTTTTTAATAGGGTTATTTGGTTCCCTGGGGTCAAACTTCTTGAGTTCTTTGTATATATTGGATATTAGCCCTCTATCAGATGTAGGGTTGGTGAATATCCTTTCCCAATTTGATGGTTGCTATTTTGTCCTTTTAACAGTGTCCTTTGCCTTACAGAAACTTTGTAATTTTATGAGGTCCCATTTGTCAATTCTTGATCTTAGAGCATAAGCTATAGGTGATCTGTTCAGGAACTTTTCCCCTGTGCTCATGTCCTCAAGGGTCTTCCCCAGTTTCTTTCCTATTAGTTTCAGTGTGTCTGGTTTTACATGTAGGTCTTTGATCCACTTGGAGTGAAGTTTAGTACATGGAGATAAGAATGAATCAATTCGCATTCTTCTGCATGCTGACCTCCAGTTGAACCAGCACCATTTGTTGAAAAAGCTATCTTTTTTCCACTGGATGTTTTCAGCTCCTTTGTCAAAGATCAAGTGACCATAGGTGTGTGGATTCATTTCTGGATCTTCAATTCTATTCCATTGGTCCACTTGTCTGTGACTGTGCCAATACCATGCAGTTTTTAAAACTATTGCTCTGTAGTATTGCTTGAAGTCAGGGATACTGATTCCCCCAGAATTTCTTTTGTTGTTGAGAATAGTTTTAGCTATCCTGGGTTTTTTGTTATTACAGATGAATTTGAGAATTGCTTTTCTAACTCTGTGAAGAACTGAATTGGGATTTTGATGGGGATTGCATTGAATCTGTAGATCGCTTTTGGCAAGATGGCCATTTTAACTATATTAATCCTGCCAATCCACGAGCATGGCAGATTTTTCCATTTTCTGAGGTCTTCTTCAATTTCCTTCTTCAAAGATCTGAAGTTCTTGTCGTATAGATCTTTCACTTGTTTGGTAAGAGTCACACCAAGATACTTTATATTGTTTGTGGCTATTGTGAATGGTGCCATTTCCCTAACTTCTTTCTCAGCCTGCTTATCCTTTGAGTATAGGAAGGCAACTGATTTGCTTGAGTTGATCTTATAACCAGCCACTTTGCTGAAGTTGTTTATCAGCTGTAGGAGTTCTCTGGTGGAGGTTTTCGGGTCATTTAAGTAGACTATCATGTCATCTGCAAATAGTGATAATTTGACTTCTTCCTTTCCAATTTGTATCCCCTTGACCTCCTTATGTTGTCTAATTGCTCTAGCTAGAACTTCAAGTACTATATTGAAAAGATATGGAGAGAGAGGACAGCCTTGTCTAGTCCCTGATTTTAGTGGGATTGCTTCAAGTTTCTCTCCGTTTAGTTTGATGTTGGCTACCAGTTTGCTGTATATTGCTTTAATGATGTTTAGGTATGGGCCTTGAATTCCTGTTCTTTCCAAGACTTTTAGCATGAAAGTATGCTGAATTTTGTCAAATGCTTTTTCTGCATCTAATGAGATGATCATATGTTTTTTTTTCTTTGAGTTTGTTTATGTAGTGGATAGCATTGATGGATTTCCTTATATTGAACCATCCCTGCATCCCTGGGATGAAGCCTACTTGATCATGGTGGATGATCGTTTTGATGTGTTCTTGGATTCAGTTGGCAAGAATTTTATTAAGTATTTTTGCACCAATATTCATAAGGGAAATTGGCCTGAAGTTCTCTTTCTTTGTTGGATCTTTGTGTAGTTTTGTTATCAGCATAATTGTGGCTTCATAGAACGAGTTGGGTAGAGTTCCTTCTGTTTCTATTTTGTGGAATAGTTTGAAGAGTATTGGTGTTAGGTCTTCTATGAAGGTCTGATAGAATTCTGCACTGAAGCCATCTGGCTGAACCAATTAGATTTAACAGATATATATAGAACATTCTATCCTAAAGCAAAAGAATATACCTTTTTCTCAGCACCTCATGGTGCCTTCTCCAAAATCGACCATATAATTGGTCACAAGACAGACCTCAACAAATATAAGAAGATCGAACTAATCCCATGCCTCCTATCAGATCACTATAGAGTAAAAGTGATCTTTAATGAAGTTCTCATAGAATTCTACACTAAAGCCATCTGGTCCCGTGCTTTTTTGCTTGGGAGACTTTCTATGACCCTTTTTATTTCTTCAGGTGTTATGGGACTGCTTAGATGATCTATTTGATCCTGATTTAGTTTTGGTGTCAGATATCTGTCTAGGAAACTGTCCATTTCCTCCAGATTCTCCAGTTGTGTTGAGTATAGGCTTTTGTAGTAGGATCTAATGATTTTTTGAATTTCCTCAGTTTCTGTTGTTATATCTCCCTTTTCATTTCTAAGTTTGTTAATCTGTATACTGTCTCTGTGCCCTTTGGTTAGTCTGCTAAGGGTTTATCTATCTTGTTGATTTTTTCAAAGAACCAGCTCCTGGTTTTTTTTTTTGGTTCTTTGTATGGTTTTCTTTGTTTCTACTTGATTGATTTCAGCCCTGAGTTTGATGATTTCCTGCCTTCTACTCCTCCTGGGTGAAATAGCTTCTTTTTGTTCCAGGGCTTTCAGGTGTGTCATTAAGCTGTTAGTGTATGCTCTCTCCATTTTCTTTTTGGAGGCACTCAGGGCTATGAGTTTTCCTCTTAGCACTGCTTTCATTGTGTCTCATAGATTTGGGTATGTTGTGTCTTCATTTTCATTAAGTTCTAAAAAGTCTTTAATTTCTTTCTTTATTTCTTCCTTGTCCAAGGTATCATTGAGTAGAATATTGTTCAGTTTCCACGTGTATGTGGGTTTTCTATTGGTTTTGTTGCTATTGAAGACCACTTTTACTCCATAGTGATCTGATAGGAGGCATGGGATTAGTTCGATCTTATATTTGTTGAGGTCTGTCTTGTGAACAATTATATGGTCGATTTTGGAGAAGGTACCATGAGGTGCTGAGAAAAAGGTATATTCTTTTGCTTTAGGATAAAATGTTCTATATATATATATATCTATATATAGATATATAGATATATATCCTACATATATAACATTATATATAACAGATATATAACAGATATATATATATATATATATATATCTGTTAAATCTAATTGATCCAAAGCTTCAATTAGTTTCACTGTGTCCCTGTTCAGTTTCTGTTTTCCTGATCGGTCCATTGAGGAAAGTGCAGTGTTGAAGTCACCCACAATTATTTGGTTAGGTGCAATGTGTGCTTTGAGCTTTAGTAACGTTTCTTTTATGAATGAGGGTGCCCTTGCATTTGGAGCATAGATGTTCAGGATTGAGAGTTCTTCTTGTTGTATTTTTCCTTTGACCAGCAAGAAGTGTCACTCAGTGCCTTTTGATGACTTTGGGTTGAAGGTCAATTTTATCTGATATTAGAATGGCTATTCCAGCTTGGTTCCTGAGACCATTTGCTTGTAAAATTGTCTTCCAGCCTTTTACTCTAAGGTAGTGTTTGTCTTTGACACTGAGGTGTGTTTCCTGTATGCAGAAAAATGTAGGGTCCTGTTTAAGTATCCAGTCGGTTAGTCTATGTCTTTTTATTGGGGCATTGAGCCCATTGATGTTAAGAGATATTAAGGAATAGTGACTTCCTGTCATTTTTGATGTTATTTTTTAAATTTGATTGGTTATCTTCTTTTGGGTTTGATGAGAGAAGGTTACTATCTTGCTTTTTCCAGGGTGAAGTTTCTCTCCTTGTATTGGAGTTTTCCTCCTATTATTCTTTGTAGGGCTGAGTTTGTGGATAGATATTGGGTAAACTTGGTTTTGTCACGGAATATCTTAGTTTCTCCATCTATGGTGATTGAGAGTTTTACTGGGTATAGTAGTTTTGGCTGGCGTTTGTGTTCTCTTAGAGTCTGCATGAGATCTGCCCAGGATCTTCTAGCTTTCATAGTCTCAGGTGAGAAGTCCGGTGTGATTCTGATAGGGCTTCCTTTATATGTTACTTGGCTTTTTTCTCTTACTGCCTTTAATATTCTTTCTTTGTTTAGTACCTTTGGGGTTTTGATTATTATGTGACGGGAAGTATTTCTGTTCTGGTCCAGTCTGTTTGGAGTTCTGTAGGCTTCTTGTATATTCATGGGCATCTCTCGCTTTAGGTTAGGGAAGTTTTCTTCCATAATTTTATTGAAGATATTTGCTGGCCCTTTAAGTTGCAAATCTTCATTCTCATCTATGCCTATAATCCTTAGATTTGGTCTTCTCATTGTGTCCTGGATTTCCTGGATATTTTGGGTTACAAGCTTTTTGCATTTTGCATTTTCTTTAACTGTTGAGTCCATGGTTTCTATGGAATCTTCAGCATCTGAGATTCTTTCTTCTATCTCTTGTATTCTGTTGTTGATATTTGCATCTATGTCCCCAGATTTCTTCCCAAGGTTTTCTATCTCCAAAGTTGTCTCCCTTTGAGTTTTCTTAGTTGTTTCTACTTCTGATTTTAGATCCTGGATGGTTTTGCTTAGCTCCTTCACTTGCTTGTTTGTGTTTTCCTGTAATTCTTTAAGAGATTTTTGTGTTTCCTCTTTCATGACTTCAGCCTGGTGACCAAAGTTCTCCTGTATTTCTTTAAGTGATTTTTGCATTTCCTCTTTATTGGCTTTTGTATTCTCCTGGATTTCTTTCAATGATTTTTGTGTTTCCCTTGTAAGGGCCTCTAACTTTTGATCCATTTTCTCCTGAATTTCTTTAAGTATGTCCTTCATGTGTTCCTCTACCAGCATCATGACCAGTGATTTTAAATCCAAATCTTGTTTTTCTGGTGTGATGGGGTATCCAGGACATGCTGTTAAAGGAGAATTAGGTTCAAATGCTGCCATGTTGCCTTGATTTCTGTTAGTGATGTTCCTGCATTTGCCTTTTGCCGTCTAGTTCTTACTGGTGTTAGTTGGTCTTGTCAATGCTGGATTCACCAGTGCAAGCTGCCTCTTCCCAGCTGGCCTCTGGTGCACAGCTGACCTCCCGCACTGCCTGGAGACAGGGTGCTGTGGCTCAGGCTGTTCAGAACCGAAGCAGACACCTGAAGGCTCCCACCCAGGGCCCACTGGACTCACCAGAGCACACTGACTCCTCCCAGCTGGCCTCCCTGTTGCCCCTCTGGCCTCTTGCAGGGCCTGGAGATGTGGTGCCGTAGCCCTGGCTGTTCTGGATCCCAAAGCGGAGATCTGAAGGCCAGAGGCCTCAGGACTGGAACCTAAGCCCTGTGGTGGGGACCCACTGGAGCAAGCTGTGTGCTCCCAGTTTGCCTCCAGGTGCACATCAGACCTCCTGCACTTCCTGGAGACCGAGTGCTGTCTTCACTGTTGTTTTTAAATCTCTAGACATTTTAAATAACATCATTGAGTTGGAGAACATCATACTAAGTGAGGTAACCCAGACTCAAAAGATGAATCATGGTATGCACTCACTAATAAGTGGATATTAACCTAGAAACCTGGAATACCCAAAACATAATCCACACATCAAATGAGGTACAAGAAGAATGGAGGAGTGGCCCCTTGTTCTGGAAAGACTCATTGTAGCAGTATAAGGCAAAACCAGAACAGGGAAGTGGAAAGGGGTGGGTGGGAAAACAGGGGGAGGGAAGGGGGCTGATGGGACTTTTGGGAAGTGGGGGTCTAGAAAAGGGGAAATCATTTGAAATGTAAATAAAAATATATTGAATAAAAAAATAACATCATTGAGGATAAAACTGCTTTACTGATCTTAAGTAGTAAGTTTTTAAATGAATGGGATCTAAAGGAAGATAATAATGAAAGTATTTATAACAGTGCTGTTGTTTTATGAAATACGTGTTTCTGGCACTTGCCTCCCATGATTTTAATAACAATTAAAATATTTCTTTTTTTTTAAATAATCATTTAGCTTACTAGAAAGTCTGACAAGGCGACTCTGTGCTGGTCAAGATTATGAGGGTAGATCCTGGGTTGACTGACAAATGTGCCACATTGGCATGTCTTAGGTGATACCGGAAACACAGAGGTCTTTGTGCAGTAACAGCAAAGTCCACATGAAAACCAATCTTTATCTTATCTAGTGTATATGATGCTTGCATATGCATATTATGACAGTTTTATGAACATTTGCATATATTTTTATATTTTCTGAAATGGTTTTAGAGTGCGTTTCACACTAAACTTCTGACTTCATGGGTAATCAGTGTTGATATTTCCACTTTCACATTGGTCACAGATCTTAGTAGCACTGTGAAAATTTTTAAATTGAGATTTTCATTCTATTCTTTTTCAAACTGATGACTTGGCAGTAGCATCATGAAAGCCTTTGTATAATAATGAAATCTGTTTATAAATAAGCATTTTCAATGACATGTTAGTAGATTTAAGTGTTTCTTACAGTTTTTAATTTCATTGTTATCAGTGTAGAGTAGTTTAGCATCTAGTATTCCCTAATACCAACAAGTTAAATGTATTATGCCATAAAGCACTGAACACCAACCTGTTATAGGAACAGCCCCAGAGTTTCTGAGTACCTTGCTATGGTGCACTTAATACATTTAATACATCTTTGGATTGGTAAGTAGACTTGTGGTTGTGGGCAAATTTATGGCCATAAAATCAGATACGTATACTTAGCCTTGCAGACCAGAGAGTTTACCAGTTTTTCCCTTACGCCGGACCCAAACTGACATTTCCTGGTTGACTCAGGGGCAGTCCTAGGAAGGCCCTCAATGTCTCGATGTACCCTCATCTCTGCTCAGGTTGCACAGAAGCCACACCCACACCCTTCCCTACACTGTTCCCATGAAGTACACATATCTTCACCTCTTCCACTAACTGGCTACTGTTCGGGCCCATAAAAAATGTAATTCTGTTTAGAGTTTTGTCAGTTGTTTGAACTAAAGCATAGAACTTGGAGACTTTTAAGGATTTGTTTTGTCTATGCTAATTTTTGTGAAAATTCAGTTACCTGAATTAATAAAAGGTTATTTGGATTAATAAAAAGAAAGGAAAAGCATACAGTGAATGAATTGGGGCCCACAATGGGAAGTGACCCCATGTTCTGTTCCCCTGAGTCAAAGGAAGAGAACTCCATTGATGAAGAGGTGTATGGCTGACATGTGAGGTCCACAATCAAGAAGAAAGATGAAATGAAAAGCGGGGAACTTTGGGACCACTGGGGGAGTTCAGTCCCAGGAAAGCCAGCTGGGTCTGCAGGACTTACAACCGCAAACACATCGTGCTCAGCCTGCTGGGGCCAGGTCCATAAACCACCAGCGCAGGTGTGTTTGGAAGGGAACACCTAACGGCAGCTGAAATAACCAAAAACAAGGTGGTAAATGGCTTCCCTGGGCCAATACAAGGGACAAATTGGCAAGGTATAGATTGTTCCACAACTGTACTCTCTCCAACTCTGAGAATTCTGCGTTGCTCCCAAGGCGCCCTGGGAAAGGCACAGCGGAAAGGTTGAGGCTTTTAAATTTTATACGGTTTCTAAAGGCGTCTTAATTTTTAACAAAAAGTCCTTAATGTTCTGGATAAAAGACCAAGGTACTTTAGAGATCTTTTTTTATAATGCCAAAGTCTTTGTGCAAGGTATGAATATATATTTTAAAAGACCCAGCCTGGCAAGTACTGAGAGTACTAAAACATGTATCGTGCTCTCCTCCTGTCTCCTGCATGGGATGATATAGTGGGAGGACAAGCTCATCAGTTCGCTTCACTAGCTTTGCTGCATTTAAAAAGGAACAGTTTAAGGAGCAGTGTAGCACAGTGGTCATTTCCAACAACCTCCACCACTGAAACTTGTCCACCCAGTCCATGTCACATTGGTCTCTGACACCTTCTGCAAGGCCTGAGCATAGGAAGGGAAATATGTCTCAAGCACATTTCTGGGGATAAAGGCTATATGGAGTTGGCACTCACAACTAAACAAGACAGTCACTCGTAAGTGCAGATTAGCGTGCTTGAAAGTCTCTTGTTCACTTAACGCTTTGTAATTTACAAAGTGCCTTGTTTGAGACTCTGAGAAGTCCCGTGGTTCTCCAAAAGTCTGTGGCATGATGCCAGGGCAGTCACCACAGACTTTCTGCAGCCAGGTTCAGACTGGCACACCTGTGTCCAGAGTGACAGGGCAATGTTAATCATCTAATGTTATCTGGTAGAATTGACTTTGACTTAAACTCAACGTGCAGTCAGAGGAATCTCTCAAGGATAGATGAGTAGTATATTCAAAGAACAGCCTCAAATCATCCTCAATACCAGAAAGCAGTGGGGAAATCACATGATCCAGAAGGAAGACTGGGAGGGAAGCAACCTTGTAAAAAGACAAATATTTGGAAAGGAATAATTATGTCTCTGGTGTTGTAAGCAGTGGAGGGATTGCTAAAGGTTAAGACTTATGTGGTAGGACAAATGTGTCATTCAGAAAATAAAGCAATTGACTGAATCTTATTGAGAGGAAAAGTCAAGGAGAGAAATGTCAAGATTCCTCCATCAAGAAATAATGCGGTCCTGGCCTGGGGCTGTAACTCCATTGGTAGCCGGTTTGCCTTCCTTAAACAAAGCTCTGGTTCAACCTCCAGTATCACTTAAACTGTGTGCAGTAGTGTATGTTGGCAATCCCAATAGTCTCAGCACTCCAGAGGTAGAGATGGGGTGATCAGAAGTTCAAGGTCATCTTCAAGTATATAGTAGCCTAGGTTAGAAAGAAAGGAAGAAAAGAAGGGAGGGGTAGAGGGATTGAGGGAGGGAGAGTTTGTTTGTTTTGCACAACCCAGTGGAAGCAGCAGGACTCCCTTGCACTGAGCATACTGTCTGTGAAAGCAGTTTCTTTTAGTTTCTTGAATCAATGAATTAAGTTTTGAAACGTCTAAATTCTAATTTGATTGTTCCTTGAAAAACTACAAAGTTCATACTATTCTGTGAGCACAGACAGCATATAACAAACTCAAGATAGAAAACCAAACAAGAAAGTGGCATTCCATTTATTTACATGAGAGCAACCTGACTCAGTTTGCAAGCAAACATGTTGATTTCTAATTTAGCCCTTTTACATCATGTATAGAGAGGGGAAAACAGCGGTACCTGCCGTGGGCTGTTGCAAAGATTAGATGAGTCAGTGTGTATTACTTGGCATGGTGGCCAACATAACAAATGATAAATAAATGTTAGCTATTCTTCCAATACGTGCCATGGCTTCCATAAATCATAGAAAGTGATTCTCAGCACATGGTGCAAGCAGTTCCCTCCAGTCTATGAAATTCAATCCTCCTCAACTTTCCTTGGCAGGACTCTCGACTAGCAAAAGTTACTGATCCAGGTAGCGAGGTCCCCACACTCCATGCCTGTTTCCACTCACTGAAACTTCCAGAGGGTAATTGCTTCAGGCTGAAATTGCCCATGCTTGGTCTCAACCCAACGGAAACACGCTTGGGAAGATGGAAGCAGATTCCATACTTCTGCCTAGAGTTGAGGAAAAAAATCGTCTAATTTTTTTTCTCCACAAGTAGTGCATTTTAGCTGAACTCTGTTTTAAAAGATCACTAAATGCTATCCACTTAAGCTTCTGAACCCTGAGAACAGAAAATGTGGGATCATCTGCTTTGCCAGTGAGCCAGACAATTGTTCTTACAGCACCTGATTTTGTTGTTTTGTTTTGTTTTTAAGATCTTTTCTTTTTAACCTGCCAAATGGCCCTAAGTTGAAACTTTCTTCTTCAGGTCTCATTTTTGTTTTCAACAAAATCCCTTAGATTTTAATAGTTTCTGCTCTGATTTTTCTCTCATTTAATTTTTTTCTCATTTAATTGTATCGCATATGTGTGGCTCTAAGATGATGATAAATGATTTTGGAAAGTGCTTTAACACATGTTATATGCCACCGTTCCGCCTATCTAACCACTGGATTCATGTAGCTCTGGCCCCCATCTACATGATACCAAGTCACTCCGATCCAGAGTCTAGAAACATCACGGTCGTGATGCACCAGATGGGAAGAGCCATGAGCTTAGATCAGCCAGTTCCAGTGTAGTGCTCACTGTAGTGATCGGGAATAGTGCTCACTATAGCGATCAGCCATAAGTGGTTTGCCACATGTGACTCCTCTGGATCCTTTTTAGAATGGTTATAGTATCGCCTTTCTCCAAAGTACATTCTCTTCACTCTTTGTCCTTGTCACCACCAGGGACTGTTACTGGAGCAGTGGTTGAAGATCCTCAAATTCATAATCACTCAGAGCTCGGGTGGTTTAGACCTGTGTGGTGAAGTTCAGTGAACCAGAAAACTACGTGGTTCTGTGCTGAGACTCAGTGATCCGTGACCTCTGTCACAATCCAGAAGCAGAAGAATTGCTGATTCTTATCTCAATTAGGAAACACTTGGCTTGAAGAGAAGGATGGAGGAGGTGGCAATAATCTGAGAAAATGGTCCCCAAGTACCTCCTCGAACTTGGTTCTCCATCAGAGCAGCCACCTAGACTTTCCAAGCCTGCTGGGGGTCAAGAATACAGAAATGGTGGTTCAGAAAATTTATATTCTAATTAGGTTCTGTTCCACAGATCATAAGCTCTAGTCAGTATGAAGCCTCTTAAAAGGCCAAATCATCTGCTTTCCTTGCATCCTCAGAGAGTTCAAGCAATGGGGAGGAAAACGAGGTTGTGGTGGGAACAGCACAGGGAACCTAATGAATATCTGTGCAATGAAAAACAAGAGGATGTGAGAGAAGGAGGAGGGAGCAGGAAGAGCAGGAATCAACTGAGCCCTCTTGGTGTCCACCTTACTAGGACAAGGAACAAGGAGGCCAAGCCTACCTGCTACCAAGCCCTCATGGTCCTTCAGTCCTTCTCCATGTTGCATCCACTCAGTCATCCCTACTTTGATCTTTCCAAGTCTTCTTTCTAAACAAGGAGAGAGTCCATAGGCAAGCATCTGATCTACAGGCACAGTTTATTGTCCAATGGCTGCTGCTAACTGGTTTAGTCTGCTCTAGCGGTCACTAAAAAGTACCACAGAGTGGTGTCTAGCACAGGGATTCCTCTCCTCACAGATCTAGAGGCTGGGAAGCACAAGGTCGAGGGACCATTTGATTCCGGTCGAACGGATTAAAGAAAGCTATCTTCTCACTAAGTCTTCAGTTGTCTTTCCTTGGTGCATGGCTGAAAAAGTGAAAAGTACATCTCTATCCTTCTTACACGGCCTCAACTCTGCTTTAAGAGGGCCCAAATTCATGTGGAGAAAGAGGAACACTCCTCCACTGCTGGTGGGATTGCAAGAGGGTACAGCCACTATGGAAATCAGTCTGGAAGTTCCTCAGAAAACTAGACATGACACTTCTGGAGGACCCTGCTGTACCTCTCCTGAGCATATACCCAAAGGATTCCCCGGTATGCAATAAGGACACATGCTCCATTATGTTCATAGCAGCCTTATTTATAATAGCCAGAAGCTGGAAAGAACCCAAATGTCCCTCAATAGAGGAAAGGATACAGAAAATGTGGTATATTTATACAATGGAATACTACTCAGCAATTAAAAACAATGAATTCATGAAATTTTTAGGCAAATGGTTGGAACTGGAAAATATCATCCTAAGTGAGGTAACCCAATCACAAAAGAATACACATGGAATGCAATCTCTGATAAGTGGGTATTAATTAGCCCAGAAGCTCTGAATACCCAAGGCACAATTAGCATAACAAATGACTCCCATGAAGAAGTATGGAGAGGGTTCTGATCCTGGAAAGGATTGATCTGGCATTGGAGGGGATTATAAGGACAGAGAAAAAGGAGGGAAGTGATTGGAGAATGGGTGGAAAAAAGAAGGCTTATGGGACATATGAGGAGGGGGGAACTGGGAAAGGGGAAATCATTTGGAATGTAAACAAAAAATAGAAAATAAAATATATATAAAAGAGGCCCCAAATTCAATCCCTAGTCTAACCCAATCACCTTCAATAGGTTTCTTCTCTAGATATGATCTCATGGGAGTTAGAGCTTTGACACATGAAGTTAGGGAGTTACATAAGCTTGACACCACCTCCAAATCCAGAGTCTCTTGCAAAGGATGATATTGCTACCTGTCTTCCCAGGTTGTCATCTGGTAAAAACTGCAAGTATTCTTTCTGGACTTCTACTTTCAGTTCCTGCTTCCAGGTGCCTGTCTCAATTTCTTACCCTGAGTTCCTTCAGTTATGGACTATGATGTGGAAGTGCAAGTAAAATAACTCCCCCTCAAGATGCCAAGGTCATGTTTTGTCCCAGCAATAAAAACTCTGACTAGGGCATATGCTTTATGGAATTTGGTGTGCCAGAGTTGGCCGCATATATGATAGGATTGTAATGTCTTCTTGGTTAATTCCCCTTGATCAGGATGAGGTATCTTTATCTCTTCTGATTAATTTTACTTTGAAGTCTATTTAGTCAAATAATATGATAACAACACCTGTTTGCTTCTTGTTCCATTTCCTTGCAATTCGTTTTTGATGGTTCTTGCCCTTAAAGGCAAAATGAGATTCTTAACAGAAAGATTAATTTTATTTTTTTAATCCACTCAACTAACTTGTATCTTTTGATTGGGAAGTGAAGTTATTAATATTTAGAGTTATTATAGAAGGGTATGTGTTGACTGCTATTTTTCTGTTTGCCTTCTTAGACATAACTTGTATTTCAGTCATTGTAGTTTTGTTTTCTTTGTATAGTCTCTTGGCTATGCTTCTACTTCTTTAGTCTGAAGTAATTGCTTCCCTTCTTCTTTGGGAGGCTAGTTTACTGGACACAAACTCTTTTAGCCTGTTTATATCCTAGAAAGTTTTCCTTTCTCCTTAGATGGCAGATAGTTTCTCTGAGTATAATGGTCTATGTCAGCATCTGTGGTATCTTAGATCTTGAGGTACGTTTTTCCAGGCTCTTCTAGCTCTGAAGTTTTCCTTGAGAAACCAGATGGTTTTGATGGATTTCTCTTTCTATGAGGCTTGTGGCTTTTCTCTCTCAGTTTTCACTCCCCTCACTTTGTTCTGTATAATTAATGTTTTAACTGTGATATACTGTGGGAATTTTCTTTTCCAGTCTTGTCTATTTGTTTGTTTCTTGTATTCATATGGGTATGACTTTCCTTAATTTAAGGAGAGTTTTTTCCTATGACTATTCTTTTAGGATCTGGTCTATATCATTGACTGGGAATCCTTCTCTCTCTATGCCTGTAATTCAGAGATTTGGTCTTCACATGCTGTCCCATAACTCCCGCATGTTTCTTACATCTATTTTTCAGATCCTTTGCTTGTGTAATCCAGTTCCTATACTCTATCTTCAAGTCCTGTTATTTTGTCTTCTACTTGATTTATTCTACTTTTAAAACTTCAGGAATGGGAAGATTAAATGGAGAGGGGAAAGATACAAAGAAGGAAATGCAGGGAAGGTCACCTAACACTAAGGGCCATTTGAGGCTTTGAATCTAATCCTACTACAGTTGAATCTTCCTAAATAGAATGGCCAAAAAATTAAGAGAGACAAAGCCTTGTTCCAAGGCAAACAGGAGAAGATTGTTTTCAGGCAGCTGGTAGGAGGGTCTCAAAGCTCACCCCCACCGTGGCACGCTTCCTCCAACAAGGCCACACCTCTTAATAGTGCCATTTCCTAGGCCAAACATATTCAAACCGCCACAGCAAGTCCAGCAAGGAGCCAAGCATTATCAGCCCAAGGTGGATGACCATAGAGAGTCTGAGGAGAAGAGAAAGGTTCAGAGAACACACAACTGGTCTGAATTCAGCCCTGGAGGCTCTGGTTGCTCCCTGATACCTGCACCACCCTTCAAGATCCAGTTCCCAGGGCTCAGACCCAGTCCCAGCCTTGCTTCTTCAGAACAGGCTTCAGGCTCTAGGTTATGCTGGCCAGGCCTAGGGAAAGAAGAGGACCAAATGTGGATTATGAGAGTTTCCAAACATAGTGGAGTTAGCAGCCCTAATTATAATAACCAGAATCTGGAAAGAACCCAGATGTCCCTCAACGGAGGAATGGATACAGAAAAATGTGGTATATTTACACAATGGAGTACTATTCAGCCAATAAAAATAATGAATTAATGAAATTCCTAGACAAATGGATAGAACTGGAAAATATCATCCTGACTGAGGTAACCCAATCACAAAAGAACACACATGGCATGCACTCACTGATAAGTGAATATTAGCCCAGAAGCTTGGAATAGCCAAGACACATTTCACATATCAAATGATGCCCAAGAAGGAGGAAGAACAAAGTATGGATACTTGGGTCCTTTGTAAAAAGGGGAAAAATACCCAGAGAAGGAGATACAGAGACAAAGGGTGGAGCAGAGTCTGAGGGAAAGACCATCCAGATACTACCCCACCTAGTGATCCATCCCATATATAGTTACAAAACCCAGACACTATTATCAATGTCCACAAGTGCTTGCTGTGTGGAGCTGGATAGAGCTGTCACCTGGGAGGCTCTGCTAGTGCATGAGAAATACAGAGGGGGACACTCTCAGTCAGCCATTGAACTGACCACAAGGTCCCCAATGGAGGAGCTAGAGAAAGGACCCAAGGAGCTGAAGGGGTTTGAAGCACCACAGGAGGAACAACAATATGAGTCACCTAGTACTCCCAGAATTCCCAGGAACAAAACCATCAACCAAAAAGTACACATGGAGTTACCCATGGCCACAGACACATCAGCCGCAGAGGATGATCTTGTTAGACATCAAAGGGAGGATGACTTTGGTCCTGGAAAGACTTGATGCCATAGTGTAGAGGAATACCAGGACAGGGAAGCGGGAGAGGGTTGATTGGGGAAGGGAGATGGCTTATGGGATTTTGGGGGGAGGGGGGAACCAGGAAAGGGGACAACATTTGAAATGTAAATAAAAAGTATATCTAATAAAAAAGAGAGAGAGTTTCTGAGGCGAGGCTGGCTGGACTTCCAGCTTCCAGAATCCAGCTGTCTCTGCCTCCCTAGTGTCAGAGTTTACAAAAGTAGGCGGCCAGTTTCTAACTTTTACATGGGTGTAAACTCAGGTTCTCATACATGCAGGGCAAATACTGACACACATTGGCTCAAGCCCCAGCCCAGATGATTAAAATCATCTATTTTAATTATACCTATACTATAATTATTATATAATTATAGGAATAATTGTTTTAATTATTCCTGTTGGAATGTAACCCAGGGCCTCACACACACATGCTAAGCAAGTGTCTTGTCACAGAGACCTGCTAGTACCATACTGTGCAGGACTCTTCAAGAATTAGAACCTAGGGCTGTGGGGGAAGGGGTGGCTCAGGGAAGAGGGCGCTGGCCACCCATGCAGAAGACCGGAGTTTGGTTCCTAATACCCACATAGGGTGGCTCACAGCCATCTGTAACTGTAGCTCAGAAGTATCCAATGTCCTCTTTTAGCTTTCAATAGCACCTGTATACACACACACACACACACACACACACACACACACACGCATTTAAAATAAATCTTAAAAAATAAATAGGCGCTAGGGAGATGGCTCAGCAGTTCAGAGCACTTGCTACTCTTGCAGAAGCCCCAGGTTCATATCCTAGCACCACCCACAGGGTAGCTCACAACTCGACATCTAGGAGTACAGTGCCCCCTTCTGGTCTCTGCAGATGCTAGAAAAACCTGGTACATAGACAAGCCTGGTGGCAAAACAGCCATACATCACAGATATGTTTTAACTCCATCACTCAGGAGGCAGAGGCAGAAGGATCTCTCTGAGCAATTCATATTCTACAAAGAATTGCAAGACTGAAGGGACAGGAGGGACAGGAGGGACAGTAGCTTACCTGCAGGTCTGCCTGACCCAAAGCCTCCATGGGCAGGGTGACTCCAGCAATTCTGGAAGGGAGTTGGGACTGGGTTGGAAGTTACCTAGGCCATCCACAGGTGTGAGGGGATAGGTCTCCAGCTGGACAGAGGCATCTCGAGGCACCTGTAGTAGCTTCTCATCATGAAGGCCATTTGCTCCCCTGAGCACCGAGACAGTTCGACCAGGTAGGGCAATCTCCTCTGGGCCTCCCAGAGAACTCAAACGGTGATGGCTTGGGAAAGCGCCTCAGCCGTATTAGGAATGGGAGCAGCCTAGGCACAGGGTCAGCTCAGAGCACATAGCCAAAAACACAAGATGCTAGCTGCAGACACCTGTGCCCATTGAAAGTGAAATGGCAGGCCATGTCCCTCAGCCTGGAACCCTTGAACAGGAGGGCATAGCCCTGCCTGGACTGGGTGGAGTCACAGCAGGGATCCTCACTACTCTTTCCCACCTCTGGGTCTAGGCTTCCTTGCCAGCACCACAGTTCCCCCTCCAATGGGTGTGCAAGACAGAACAGATTGGGGTTGAAAAAAATGTCAGGAAAGCTTGACTAGAGTCTGAGGCAAATAACCTGAATCTGCTTTTGAAGATGCTCTTTTTGATATAGTCTTGGATTCTGTTTTTGTTTGTTTCTATTTTATTGATTTTAGCACTGAGTTTGATTATTTCTTGCCGTTTACTTCTACAGGGTGGGATTTCTCCTTTTTGTTCTAAAGCTTTCAGGTATGCTGTGAAGTTACTAGTATGAGATCTTTGCAGTTTAGGTTTGTTTGTTTGTTTGTTTGTTTGTTTGTTTGTTTGTTTTACATAGGCACTTGGTACAATGAACTTGCCTCTTAGAACCATTTTCATTTTGTGTCCTATAAGTTTGGGTATGTTGTATTTTCATTTTCATTCAATTGTGGAAAGTCTTTAATTGCTTAATTTCTGTCTTGACCCATTTTTCACTCAGTACTGAGTTATTCAGTTTCCATGATTTTGTGAGCTTTCTGTTGTTTCTAGTGTTATTGATATCCAGCTTTAATCTGTAGTGGTCAGATAAAGTTCAGAGTGTTATTTCAATTTCCTTGTATCTGTTGAGACTTGCTTTGTGTCTGAGAATGTGGTCAATTTTGGAGAAAGTTCCATAAGCTGCAGAAAAGAAGGTAAATTCTTTTATGTTTAGGTGAAATGTTCTGTAAATGCCTGTTAGGACTGTTTGGTCTATGAGGTCTGTTGGCACCAATATGCCTCTGTTTAGTTTGTGTCTGGACAACCTGTCCATTGGTGAGAGTATTGAGGTGACCCACTGTCAGTGAGTGAGGGTCAATACGCGATTTATGCTATAGTAGTGTTTCTCTTATGAACTTGGGTGCCATTGTGTTTGGTGCATAAATGTTAAGAATTATAGTGTCCTCTTGGTGAATGTTTCCTATGATGAATATGAAGTGTCCTTCCCTATCTCTTCTGATTACTTTTGGCTTGAAGTCTATTTTGTCAGATAATAAAATATCTAAACTGGCTTAGTTCTTAAGTCCATTCTCTTGGAATATCTTGTTACATCTCTTTACCCTGGGCTGATGTCTATCCTTTATGTTTGGGTGCATTTCTTGGATGCAGAGAATGGAAAAATCCTATTGTTACATTCATTCTATTAATCTGTGTCTTTTTATTGGGGAATTGACACTATTGACATTAAGAGTTATTAATGAGGATTATTTGTTGATTCCTGTTATTTTGTTGTATGTCTCCACCCCTGATTTGATTTGCTGGTCTGAGATTCTTTATTCCTGTGTTTCCTTGGGTGTGGTTAACCTCTTCAAGTTGAAGTTCTTCTCTAGTACTTTCTATGGGGTTGAATTTGTAGACAGATATTGCTTAAATTTGGTTGTAATTCTAGATACTGATATCTGATCTTGTGTTTGCTGGGTATTTTGTTCCTTTATTTCTGTTGCCCTCTTGGTTCTAAGAAGGAAGTGGTGGTTATGTGTTGCCTAGTAGGGAATTCTTTTGGGATCCTGCCAGGTATGGCCACTAGAGGTTCTGGGTAGAATGTGTTTCTAGGTGTTGGGAGCTGACACTTAGGAATGAAGATGTGATAGAATGGGGGAAAGGGCTGAGGAGTCCCCAGCATGGAGGAAAGCAGGGTATTGTACCAGGATCTACTTAGTCCCCTAGTAATGGAGGTAAAGAGTAAGGATAGTACGCAACTGGTAGTCTACTACAGAGCTGGGAATGAGACTGAGAAATAGGATCTGGAGATGGGGAGATTGAAGTTCTGTAGTTAGCCTACCTGCTTTTCTGGCTGTCATGCCTGGTGTTTCCCAGGGAACTCAATTTGGCTTTTAAGAAAATTGGTAAAACCTGTAGCTAAACTGATCATGAAAGGAGGACATATGTTACAGACATCATGAAAACAGGATCTAAGCACCCTACAGACTTACAGTCACAGGATGGGCCAACTAATTTGCCTGCTAGTTCTCTAGCATTAGGAGCCCAGCATATCTTATCCACCGTCATAGCTAGGGTTAAATAGATTCCTAGGTTCTTCTGGAAAAAAATATGCCCTTCTAAGGAAAAGCACTCAACTCCAAAGAGCCCAGACTTAGGGGACAAGAAGTGTTAATCCCCAGATTTAAGAAGAAAGACTACCCATTGACCCAAATCATGACCAAATTAAGACAAGTTTTATTAGTGTATACATCAGAGTCAAATTGGCTGCTGTCTCCCCCGAAGATGGGGCTCATGAGACCACCCAAGCCAAGCTCTCATGTCCTTTTACAGTATGATGGTTAAAAACGTGAAATGAAACAGTTAGGAAAGTCCCCCCTTCAACAATGGGTACCAAACATTTACAACAATGGCTACAAAACATCTTCAAGGAACTGATGGCCAAGGGGGCTTGGTTTATAATTGAGCTTTTGGGCCAATCTCCAGAACACAGAAATTTAAGTTTTCCAGTAAACAGAAACTTAACTTAGTTACAGACTCAAAATGGTTCCTAGGAAAAAAATGGAATCAGGCTGGTTCTTCAGAAGGTCCAAACCCACAATGAGTCACTGGAGATGAGAGTAAGTAGGTTCTTCTCCTTCTTCCTGTGGGTCACAAGTTAGCACATGGAATGCGTATAGAACTTTCTGGTTGTGAATCTTTGAGTAGATGAATATCACCAATGGCAAGACTTCCAACATCTTGCCATTAAGTATTGAGCTGTCTCCCTCCTTATCATGGCTAGATCTCCACACTTAAAGCTGACCTTTTGGTTAAAAAATTGCTTGCACCCCTGACTTCAATATTCATTAAGTGTTAGTTTGGGCTTCCTGCTTAGTTTTGGCCACAGGACTTTAGGTACATAGATCTAAACTGAAGTAACTTAAAAGCCCTTGGAGGCTATGCACTGCAGATGGGCTGCTACTCCACACAGCACATAAGGGTGTGTCCAGTTCATAATCACTGTGCCAAAACTGTCAAGATTTAGGCTTGTTGGTGTTAACAAATGCTGACTTAATTCAATTATTACAACTGCTATGTAAGTACCCACTGGCTAATACAAAAACATTTTAAGACCCGGTTTATACGTTTTTTAAAAAAAAAAATTGAAAAAAAGTTGTTCCACCAAGAAGTTATGTGTTGCTATGGCGGTTTGAATGAAAAAAGCCCCCACAGAGTCATAGAGAGTGGTATTACCGGAGGTATGGCCTTGCTGGAGGAAGTGTGTCACAGAGGGTGAACATGGAGGTTTCAGAAGCTCAAGCCAGGCCCAGTGTCACTCTGTTCCTGCTGCCTGCCACTCCAGATGTAGAACTCTCAGTTCTCCAGTTCAATGTCTGCCTGCATGCGGCCATGCTTTCTCACCATGCTCATAGTGGGCTAAACTTCTGAACTGTAGGCCAACCCCAATTAAATGTTTTTCTTTATAAGAGTTGCTGAAGTCATGATGTCTCCTCACAGCAATAAAAACCCAAACTAAGACAGTTACTATGTACTTAGAAATGTCCTGATGTTTTGTTATTCAGGGCCATTCCAGGACCAACTTGGTAGAGGTTAAGATATTTCCAAATCATGTTGAATTAGTTTCATTGAGTTCTTACTTATGGGATGGACAAGGCTGTCAAGATACAATGTGGGTAGCAAGTGTTACATATTGAAGCTCCTCTTCTAGCTGCTTACTCCTTGCTAGACTTACTCCTACAAAGGGACAGTGCCTGGTATCCCCTGTATGAGCCAGCGTCTTGCTTGTGTTCTTTGTGTAGCCATGAGTATACATGCTACAACCACAATGCATGCTACAACAGAGCTCTTCAGTTGTCTGAGCCTTGAGGTTAATTTTTTTCCCTGAGTTTAATTTCTGAGCAAATCCTGCAGCCAGGACCACTGCTCCTTTCTTTAAGCTCTGACTTAGTTCCTAAACTTTTTTCTTTGAATTTATACTTTATTGTATTATTCTTAGAAGTCTTTTATTTTCCTCTTCACTCTTTCAGTAGAGCACATCAACAACAATAAAATATTCTCCCTGGGATTAGTAGCAATGTGCAATGGGGACAGCTGTTAAGCATTTTCATCAGAAGTTTTCTGCCCAGCTCTATGAAATAATTGTCTTTATTTCCTCTTCACAAATAAATAAATAGAAACATAGAGACACAGGGAAAAAAAGACATACTCTCTTATGTACAGTCTAGATTTGAAACTTGTATGGATATTAAAGGTATTATGAAAGTGAACATCTGTATGCTAGCAAAGGCAGCATCTGTATCCTTAAAGCACTAAATATTGCTAAGAGCTGCCGTAGGTTAAGAGCACCTGAATAATCAGATGGAAAAATTGATGTTATTCTTAATATTAATTCTTTCTGAATATATGGATTTAAATCCTTACCCAATCATAACAGGCCTTTTTTGTTTCACTTTATTTTTATAACAATTAAAAAGCTGATTTACATAGAAACTGTTCAAAAGACTTAAAATGGCCAAAACAACCTCTTAAAAAAAAACAAAATTGCAAGAATCATGCTCTCTATTTTTGCCTTATTATAAAGTTACAGTAAGGTGACACTGACAATGGTGAGAAGATGGGCAAATATAATCAGAGACAAGGAAAAAAACCCATGTGTGCATGGTTACCAAATTTTTAGTAAAAGTTTAAAAGCAATTCTGTAAAGACATGTTCATTTTAGCTGTTGGTGGTAGAATGACTGGATATCTATATCCAAAAGAGAGAAAAGAAGGAAGAAAAAAATCCTTCATTTAAAATCTAGCAACAGATAGAAACCCTAAGTGAGGATCATAGCCCTAAGTGTAAAATCTAAATATAAAGCTTTCTAGAAACCCTAAGAAGATTTTTATGGGATTGCATGAGGCAAACATTCACAAGTTTCACACACAATGCATAATTCATGAAAGAAAGGTTTCCAAGGCTTGGAGAACATCTCAGAAGAAGGGTGGAAAGGATGTCAGAACTGAGGGTGGGTAGGTAGGCATCACAAAGTCACCTTCTGGACATGGTGTAGCTGTTGTACTCAGGAATTCACTGAACCTGTGGTTATTTGTCCAAGGTCTGCATAGGATCAGACCCCTCAACATTCCATCACAGATACTGGAGGAGTCCATGAGCCAATCCTTTTATGAAGGATTATTTGGAGTTAATTACTGTTGCAGGAAGGTGTCATTCTATTCAGTGGTAAAATTGCTGATAATCCATCCTTGCTCTGACAGATAACCTCCCACCCTTGAGGGAAAACAACAACAACAACAACAACAAGAAAAAAACCACCTCTAATTAAACTCAGTAGATCACACATAAAAAGAAGGCATGAAAGTAGGAGGAGACTTGTTGAGAAGAAAAGTCACAACAGAAGAGGGAGGGGCAGGAGAAAGGAGACCCGACAGGTCCAGACTGGTCTAGAGTGGACCCAAATGGCTTGTACTGGACTTGCCTGGTTTGGAGCAGAACAGACTGACTCAGACTGGTTTGAACTGGTTTGGACAGGTTTGTACTATACTGGCAGGACATGCCCAGTTTTTTGCCAGACAGAACCAGACTTGACTAGTTTAGACCAACTTAACTGGTTTGAACCAGCCTTGACTGGTTTGGACTGAAGCATTTTACCCACTAATTCATCTCCTCAGCCAAGAATGTTTTTCTTTCTTTCTTTCTTTCTTTCTTTCTTTCTTTCTTTCTTTCTTTCTTTCTTTTTTTCTTTCTTTCTTTTCTAGGAAAGAAAGACAAGTATATTACCTATGAAGAAAACTTCTATGTCCATTTTGACATCTATTTTACAATTCATCTCAACTCCCCAATACAGATAACTGTTGTCAGAAACACAGTGGTTGCCCAGGTTAAGACCACCTGTTTGGAAGTCACAGGGAATACAGACTCCTCCTGGCTGTGACTCCCCACCATCCCCCCACACACACTATGCTATGCTGGGCACCAGCAGGCCACATGGCTCTAGCAGGGTGTTCTCATCTCAGCAGACTCTCTGGCCCAGAGCTCCCGAGTTCCTTCGGTAGGTCGTTGCCACATCAACCCCATGCAATGACCACCTATCTTGCAGTTAGATGTCACAATACCCAGTAACCTGGTAAAATCAAAACTCTTGAAGCTTATAATTAACCAATCCGATTTATATATCAATAAATTTTCAATATACAAGATGCCCACACAATAAATTCAGGGCCAATTGATAATGATACAAGCTGTCCACTTAGATTAGACAAGTTATCCCAATTATTCTATCCTTTATGATATTTATAGATCCCTGTGTCCATTTGAAGCCATGCAATATCTGGATTATCCTCCTCTTGTTCCATCTTGCTTCTTCCTCCTCTGTCTCCTCCATCTCCCTCTCTGCAACTCTTCATTCCTCCTCCCTTTTTCCTTTCCAATCATAGACTTCTTGTTGTATTAATAATTAAATAAATAAATTAAATAAATAATTAAATTAATTGAACAGGGAAAATCCTGCTACACATCACCTTTTCTGTTCAAACTTCAAAAAAACCTTTTCTTGCAATTATAAATTGAGCATAACTATTACTATTTTGTAATTTATAAGTTACAAGATAGACCTAACATCTGGTCTATCATTTTTGCCAATAAAAATATAATGCTTGGTCATTTGTCCTAACTTAAAAGACTTTTAATTCTACACCTGACTTATGTCCTGGCTTAGATTGTATGCCATCTGAAAGCCATACTCTCAAGTATGTTCTCTCAATGTAAACAGCCTGAGTTGGCTATGAGACTATAAGTAGTCTTTCAACCCCGTCAGAAATCTGAGAATGACAAACATTATCTGAAAATTTAGGATAGATAGTCTTCAAAGGTGTCAGAAGTCCACAGAATATAACATTTGTGGACATTTCTTTATCAAAGATTATTTGACTAGAGACCTGCCTGCTCCTGACAGCATCCCTTTCTTGGATTCAAAGAAGAAATTGAGCATCAATGAAGTTGCCCAATTGTGGTGAGATAGCCACTAGACAGGAATTGACTCATTTCATCTACAGACAAAATCTGTCCAGAAAAAGGACACACTACATAGAATAGTTGACTGATAATCTCTACCAAGACAGGGTAATCAGACCTTCAAACTTCTACATTACAAAAGTCTGTCAGATGATCCTGGGCCAGAAGGCTGAAGACCAATGCTCAGCCTTCAACATTTTGAAGTACAAGGGACTGTCCAGGTGATTAGTGGTTTCTATAAATTGACTAAGTTTTAGAAGCTATATTTTGTACTTCGCATATTTTCAGGTAATATTAGTCATTCTTGGATTTCTGACAGGGTTGAAGACTGGTAGTCTCATAGCCAACCCAAGCTGTTTAAGATTGAGAAAGATGATATAGATTTGAGAAAATGGTTTTCAGATGGCATACAGTCTAAAGCCAAGACATGAGTCAGGTGTGAAATTATAAGTCTTTTAAACCAGGATAGATTACAGAGTATTATATTTAATTGAAAACAATGATATACTGGGTGTTAGATCTATCTTATACTTTATAAATTACAAAATGGTAATAGTTGTGCTCAACTTATATCTAAGATAAAAAGAGTCTTTTAATTGGACAGAAAGGGGAAGGGCTGTGGATAACCCTAGTGTTGCTTGTACTTGATGCTCATTCTGCTTTCCCAGGAGGGGCATTGGACAAGGAGTGGATCATGTACACAAGTGACTTCTTGTGAACCTTCTCTCCACCACAACTTTTAAAGTAAAGGCTAGAGCTAGTGATTGGACGGTGGAAGGGAAGGTGGAGTTGAAAGTTTGGGGTGAAGGAGGAGAGGAGGGAAGGGAGGACAACAGAAGAGGAGGAGGTGGAAGGAAGATGGAGCAAAACTGCATGGTCTAGAGAAACCACAAGTTACAAGGGATCTCGGGATGGGAATGTAGTAGTGTAGTGGTGGATCTGCCCAATCTAGCACTGCAGATTGCATTCTTATTAATTAAGTTGTGTTTTCTTTGACCAGGCTTATTTGGGTTGGAGATCTACCCCAACACCTGTCACCTCCACTTTTCCAGAAAAATGACATGGAAATAGTTCTTCATGGTAGAATCATACCCTAAAACAGAGCAGACACTTCTCAAAAGCACAAATGGTCAGTGAACATTTGGGGGGAAAATTCTCAGCAACTTCAGCCAGCAAAGCAACACAGACCAGGGCTACCCAGACCCCAGTCACAAGGGCCATCATCAAGAAATCAAGACATAGTAAGTTTTTTTTGTTTGTTTGTTTTGTTTTGTTTTTTTGTTTTTCTGGGGTTTTTTGGTTTTTTTTTTTTTTTTTTTTTTTTTTTTTTTTTTTTTTTTTTTGGATTTGGTTTTTTCGAGACTGAGTT
Source organism: Apodemus sylvaticus (assembly GCF_947179515.1). Lineage (NCBI taxonomy): Eukaryota > Metazoa > Chordata > Mammalia > Rodentia > Muridae > Apodemus > Apodemus sylvaticus. Next base: position 65,557,925 of record NC_067479.1, read on the forward strand.
TCTCTGTATAGCCCTGGCTTTCCTGGAACTCCCTTTGTAGACCAGGCTGGCCTCAAACTCAGAAATCTGCCTGCCTCTGCCTCCCAGAGTGCTGGGATTACAGGCGTGCACCACCACCGCCCGGCTGACATAGTAAGTTCTAGTAGGGATGCAGGAAAGATGGCCCTTATGCAGCCCTGGTAGGAATGAGAGTTAGAGAAGCCATCACTAAACTCAGTAGTGAGGCTTCTCAAAAGACGTAAAGTAGCAGCATATGACCCAGCTACACCACTGACTCCTTGTGTTGCTATTTCTCACAAGAAGACTGAGAGAAGTCAGGTGGGGTAAGGGAGCTTAAAGTGAAGGGCAAAGTGAAAGCATATAAGGGTGGAGTCTCCAAAGAAAACTTCAATTTGCCCTGGATTGACTCTGGACCAAGTTGGAGAAAATCAAGAAGGGAGGGCACTCTTTAACACAGGAAAGAGCCATGTGACTGCTCTGGATAGCTGCTATTTGTCCTAAAGTCTTTACCTACCTGGGCCCTAGAACTGAGCTGTCTGCTCTGCTCCAAGCATATTCCTTTTTATTAGGTTTCCCTTTGGAGTTAGCCAATGAGATGTTCCTGAGGAACATCATGAGACCTCACCTGATAGGTTTCTGTGAGTTGATTGAATCCCTCTATCAAAGGCCAAGGAGCATCTCTCAAAACATTCCCTAGTTTCTGACCAACATCCCCTCATTCCCTCCTGGCTTAACACTGCTATGGGTTCCCAGGTCAAAATCCACACCATCCCTTGTTGTAAACATTCTTTATTAAACTCTTTTCAGCATAAGTGCACCATCCATTTTTTCCAAGATTCTAGTGTACCAAACACTAGAGAAAATTATTCCAGCAGTTTCTTAGAAATTGAGGAGCACATAGAACCATCAGAAGAACAATTTTAATGCCTCTGAAAACAACAGTGTACAAAACCCAGACTCATGTTTGTCTAACATAATGCTTACAATATCAACTAAGCATGCATTGATGCTGATTCCACTGTGGAGGCAAAGTTTGGAGAAAGTTCAGAGGTCCCTCAGTCTTTAAGCTATCAATCCTCTGTCCATCAGTCCCTAGCCTGACCTGACCCATTCAAACCACACACATCACTAATGCTTGAGATATATTCTAAGACACCAGAATGTTTTAAAGGTCCTTCAAGCCAGGAATGGAGTGACCATGCCAGCTTTGCTCTTGGCAAAAATTCCAAAGCTAGGGACCTTGTCCCTGACCAACTTAGCCAGTTTTGAAACTTTTGTTGTCCAGTGACTGTTCTAGCGTTTGTCGTAAGGAAAGAGTGTTGACATAGTACAAACTATGAGTAGTTGTATAACTAAGTTAAACATTCCATAATTGTCAGCTCACAATACCTCGGTGATGCCCAAGTTTCAGTTTATGAAACTTGTGATATGGAGTGAAAGTTGGAGGACTCAGGCTCTGGAGACTGATCTGAGCTTATAACACAGCAGTTGTTCATTGCAGAGTCTTAGGCAACTGAGTCACTTTTCCTCAGTCTCCTCATTGGTAGAGACTTACTAGAGATAGATAAGTTATGTGTTAAATAAATTAAATAAGGTAGTGCCTTTTAACTACTTGACATAGAGCCTGAATCACCATGATGACCTAATGAAGTGTAGCTAATACAAAACCCAGATTTAAAATTACAGCAAGTGTTCATCTTGTTGTAGATGGTATGTAAATATTTAAAAATCCTCAAAAGAAGTGGGAAAAAATAAGCCCAAGCCCTAAGTATATATCACAAAGCTCCTGTCTTAGTTAGGTTTTTACTGCTGTGAACAGACATCATGACCAAGGCAACTCTTATAAGGACAGCATTTAATTGGGGCTGCCTTATTGGTTCAGAGGTTCAGTCCATTATCATCAGGGCAGGAGCAAGGAAGTGTCCAGGCAGGCATGGTGCAGGAAGAGCTGAGAGTTCTACATCTTCATCTGAAGGCCACTAGGGGAAGACAGGTTCCCACATGGTTAGGAAGAGAGTCTTAACACCCATGCCCACAGTGATACACTTCCTCCAATAAGGCCACACTTCGTAATAGTGCCACTCTCTGGGTCAAGCAGTGAATGAGGGCATCCATGGTGGACATGTAGCTCAGGCCTATCTTAGTTAGGGTTTTATTGCTGTGAAGAAACACCATGACCATAGCAATTCTTATAAAGGAGAGTATTTCATTGGGGCTGGCTTACAGTTTCAGAGGTTTTTGGAAACATGGCAGGAATCATGGTCGTGTACAGGCAGATGTGTTGCTAGAAAAGGGACTAAGAGTTCTAAATCTTGCTCCACAGGCAGCAAAAGAAGACTGTGTTCAACACTGGACATAGCTTGAGCATAGGAGACCTCAAAGTCCATCCACACATTGATACACATTCTCTAATAAAGCTACATCTCCTAGTAGTATCACTCCCTTTGGGCCAAGCATTCAAACAGGAGTCTATGGGGGCCAAACATATTCAAACCATCACAATGCCCTAGACAGAATTCCCAACACAAAAGCAAACACCACCGCAAGTTTCTGGCCATCCAAATAAACTAGTTGGCTTTGTATGTCAACTTGACACAGGCTGTAGTTATCACAGAGAAAGGAGGTCCAGTTCAGGAAATGCCTCCATGAGATCCAGCTGTAAGGCATTTTCTCAATTAGTGATCAATTGGGGAGGGTCCTTTGTGGGTAGTATCATCCCTAGGCTGGTAGTCGTGGGTTATATAAGAAAGCAAGCTGAGCAAGCCAGGGGAAGCAAGCCAGTAAGGAACATCCCTCCATGGCCTCTGCATCAGCTCCTGCTTCCTGACCTGCTTGAGTTCGAGTCCTGACTTCCTTTGGTGATGAGCAGCTGTGTGAAAGTGTAAGCTGAATAAATGCTTTCCTGTGGAAGTGTAAGCTGAATATACCCTTTCCTCCCCAACTTGCTTCTTGGTCATGATGCTTGTGCAGGAATAGAAACCCTGACTAAGACACTATGCCATTTCATAGACTAGACCATACCACTGAAATAGGTCTAGCAGAAGCTCTGTGGTCTGTAGATGGGATTGTGTCACTGCTCTCGCACACGACTCTGGTTGTGCCACTCTGTGTAAACCTCTCCACATATACATTTGGCATACTATTTGGCATCCAGATATTGATCATGAAAGACATTCTATAAATATTTATAGATTGGTTGATTTTACCAGTGATGGAAATAATTCAGAAGTATTTGATCATCTTCTATAGACACATCATAAATTCCTCTTTTCAAGGATTCTTTACTCTCTTAACTATTTTATCTCAAAATCCCATTAATTCTTAAGATAATTCCAGATTACTCCAAAGAATTAATGGGAAAAACAGAAATGTGTCAGCATGGTGGGAGGGTTTATGCAAATTGTCTCCAAAATGGACCTATAGCCCAAAAACTAAGATTCAAAACGCTTGTGGAAGATTTTACCAGTCATAAACAATAATAATTTAAACACAAAGGACTTCAGGCATCCCAGGGCTTATGTCCAATAAGCTTTGATGGATCTAAAGAAGAAAGTACTGGGTATTCCTTTAAAGTGTTACAAGAAGCTGAGTGTGGTGGTGCACACATGGAATCTGAGCACTTGGGAGTCTGAGGCAGGAGACTGAGGAGAGCTCTCACAAAACAAAGTCACAAGAGCTTCAGTGACCCTGACAATAGATATTTGATTTTTCCTTCATTCTACATTCCTGGGATTTCCTCATATGTCAGTCCCTAACTATTTGACAAAGTGTCTTTAATGAAAGACAAATACATTTCCATTCCCCACAAACAGCATGTGACTACAGCTGGATGACCTTCTGTTCTTCCACGGGGCTGAGGTGATGACACAGGACAGACAGCATCTGTGTGGTGCTGCTTCAGACCCTGAAAACCTCTGGCCTACACATCAGCACGTCTAGTGCAGTGTCATGAAGACAAGTGAAAAGCAGCTCATGGTGAAAACACCTACCCAGTGCCATCTAGGCAACAGCGCACAGAAGTCACATGAAGAGTCAGGTCCCGGCTGTAATGTCACCATCCATGGGCACACACCCCGGACCTGGTTGTCCACTGGGGAAGAACAGATGGGCTCCAGCTCTGTTTCATTCAGCCAGTGCTTCATGAACCATATAAACTGCCACTGGAGATTAGAAACACTCAAATTCTGTAGCAATGATATAAAAGGCAAGAAGCAGCAGATTCCTGGGGCTGAAAAGAAAGGTTATAAGTAGACATTTTTCTTACCAGCCTGTGTTTTCTTAGGCCCAGCAAATTTAAAGCCTGTCTCTCTCTCCCTGTCAGAAGTTCTCAGAACAGCGGGTAGGCAGCTGCTCAGGCAACGAGGGAACTCAGTGCCTAACATGTATGCTCTGAGTCCAAGGAAAGGACAAGAAACCCTCAGAAGAAGGTGTGTAATATTTTTGTTGAATCAAATCGTGATTTTGTAAGGGGAAAGAAAGACACACATAAAAGTCCATTTAATGCTTGGCAAAAGGAGAGAAAGAAAAAAGAAAATGATTTCTGTGTTCAGTACAAACTCACTTCAAGGAGGCTATAGATCAAATTACCAGCCTGTGACTTGTGGAGACTGGCCTAGCATCAGGCTAAGGCTGTAACTAAGATCCCGATGCCTTCTGGACCAGTGCGGAACCCAATAAACTACAGAGAAAGTGACCCTGCTGGCTGAGTTTTCAGTTCCAACAGCTGCTAATACAACTTGGAGAATTTTAATATGTGTATATAGGCCTGCTGGGTAACCACTTCAAATACTGTGGAATGGGATCCCTCTTTCCTTAAATCCTTTTAGCTAGAAGTAATAGAGAAGCTATAAGACACTGGGAGGAGGAATGGCTATGGTGATTGCCAAAGGGAGTGTCACGAGATGCTCTTCAGCCTCTACTTCCTCACCTGAGGAAGATCACTTCCGGTGGATCCCAAGTGAGGGAGCAGGGCCGAAGGGCCAGGATTGAGTGATCTCAGGAGGCAGAAAGTTCTGTGAGCACAGACTCTGGGAGGCCTCCTCCGTGAGACAGCTTATTTTAATTGATAGAACAAAGGCACCTTTGGGGTGAGTAGGAGCTATCGGGGTGGTTGTACATCATTGACAAGGGCCAGGGTGCTGAGATTACCTCATTAGCATAAGGAGAATTTCCAGATGCTTGCACATGACTTTATCAGGGGAGAGAAATTTAGTCTATCTACTGGGTTACATGGCCCTCTCCAGTGAAGCAAAGATGGGGCACAGAGCTATCTGCAGGCCCAGGACAGTGTGGGAGCGATCCTACTCCTGCTGATTGGAGGACTAACCAGGTTAGGACAGGTCTCAACCGCACTCTTGCTCCCGGCCTGCTCCCCATAGCTTCATGGCTTTCCAGCCCCACAACATAACTCCAGAGTTAGAAGCCTCATAGGAGGAAGGAAATATCTAATAAATATGTGATAAACACATATCAATGCTTCATTTTATAATTTAAAATGAATGGGCTTTTCAAAAATATAGATAACTACCAATTCCCAGAACTGCAAGATACACAAGCAACTAACACAAAACTCATAATTGTGACAACTAAGGTTTTCAGATGGATTTGAAATTACCCAATGTGTGTGCAGTTTTCTAGGAAGTGAGCACAGAAGTAGGCTTAAGGAGCCGGTAAGTCAAGGCTTGGTGGCTCTTGGATCCATGTGGCCTTTGTAGTATATGAGATCTGAGCTGGGGCAGTTCAAGGATGGCCTCTGCTCATCAGTCCACGGGCTGGGACAGGCTGGGAATGCCTGTGAGGGGAGCCTATTAGTGGGGAAGACTCTTTCCACTGTCCCATGAACCGCCACAGTCCGTCATCTTACCCCTTCTCTCCCTCCCAATTCACACAGCCCAGCCACTGGCCTGATCTTCTCAGGCACTGAGTTCCTGATAGTCAATGCTAACCCTTGAATTTCTGAACAAGATGTCAGAAGTTAAAATAATGCAGGATGTAATAATGAAATTAGGGAGACTTAATGGGCTAGCACAGTCAGGAAGGAGGGGTCTAGTGGTCTATGGTAACTGCTGTTACCATAACAAATTATCACAGGCAAGGTGACTTCAACCACAAAAAAAAAAAAAAAAAAAAATGTATTTCCTCACAGTTGTGACATCTGGAATTCTGCAATCAGGTGTCAGCAGAGTTAATTTCTCCTAAGTCCTCTCTCCTTGGTTTGCACTGGCCATCTTCCCTTGTCCTCAAATGATCTTTTCTCTGTATGAATTTGTATCTTAGACTCATGCTTTTGTAAGCATAACAGTCAGTTCAGATTAAGGCCTACCAATGAGCCAATTTACCTTAATTCCCTCCTCAAAGGCCCTTTTTCTAAATATAGTTACACTCTGATATAGTAGGGACATAGTTCAGTCCACCCAAAAAGAATGAGATAGCTGCGTTAAAATATATGTATACTACTGGCCTGCAAAACATCTCTCACTATAAAACTATATACATCATGTAGTAACTGTGATACCATGGTATGGTTGTGTGTGTGTGTGTGTGTGTGTGTGTGTGTGTGTGTGTGTGTGTCAGAGAGAGAGAGACAGAGACAAAGGGACAGAGACAGAGAGACAGAGAGATTTATGTATTTAATAATAGCTCACTAAAACTTTTTCCATATAAACCCTTCTTTAGTAGGACTTCACATATATACCGACCATGAACATATAGAACTTTTCTTGTTATTCTTTAAGCTGTCAAGCATTTATTTCCACAGCATTTACACGGTATGAAGTATTGAAGTCTGCTGTGGATGGTAGTTGGCCAAAAAGAACAGAAGTCTTTGTTGACTGAAGGTTATCAGATTGATGTGGGGAGCCGAGTGCCTGCTTCTATGAAACAACCTAGGAGAAAATACAGAGTATGGTCACAACAGAGAAAACCCTTACGTTAAATGTGTAGAAAACATTGCCAGGCTTAGTGGCACCAGCATATGATCTTAGCTTGAAGGAAAGAGGATCAGAAATAAAGGCCAGCCTGGTAAATTGGGGAGAAGCTGTCATTAAGAAGAAGTGATAATGGGACTGGAGTGGTTCCATATAGTTCAATAATTAGAGCACTTGCCTAAAGACCTAGCAAACCCTGACTTTAATCTCCAGGATAGCAATGAAAACAAAAATCACCTATAGGCTGTAGAGATGGCTCTGTGGTTAACAGCACTGGCTGCTCCTCCAAAGGACTTGAGTTCCATTCCCAGCATCCACATGGCAGCTCACAATCATCTGTAACTCCAATCCCATAGGATATAATTTCCTCTACTGGCTTCTTTAGATACTACACAGATGCAGTATCCATTCGGGTAAAGCGCCATACACATAAAAGAAAATTATATCCATACATGTCAAACAAATATTACTATAAATAAGTGCCCATGGTTTCAAGTAAAGTTTAAACAAAATAGTTTTTGTCATCTATTTGTTGTTACATTTGTTTTCTGACTTTTATCATGAAAAACTTCAAACATAAGAAAAGCTAAAGAGTGGTGTTGCCAGTGCCTACATGTTAGCCCGTTACAACCAGAAACAGCTGGCATTTCCTACATTTACTGCCCCCATACCCTCATACACAGCTTAAAAGAGATAACATTCATGATCTGATCCTGCTTACGAAAAGAATGATGATCCCAACCGTAATTACATGTTCCAGTGGTTGAAGGACACATTGGGTGTCTGTGTTTGGTTCTGTTTGGGAGTCAGCCTCTAATCGAGCCTCAATAACCAATGACCTTCACTCTCTTCTAGCTCAAGACAACTCCAGCTCCATCTCTCCCCTCCAGTCCCCAGTGATACTGGCTCTTTCCTAGGTTTGTGTGGGTGCCTTTCCTATGCTATTGTTTAGTTTTGCTCTCCTTCCTGCACGGATGGAAGACATGTTTTAAATTGAACTTAAGGCAGGGTGAATAAAAAGCAAACATTAAATGTTATCAAACAAGGTGAAAAAGAAAGAGCTGTAAGCTGCTATGGGAGTCTGACTCCAGAACCATCCAGCCTACAAGTGTCCTCAGATGTTCAAGGCTTTATAAAATGGCGGGGCGTGTGCACAGAGTTCATGCTTGGCCTCCTGGGTACTCTGTGTTGTACGCAGACTCCGTGAATTGCTTTTTTTTTTAAAGACTGTTCTTACTATGTAGCCCAGACTAGTTTTGAACTCAGACCCTCCTGCCTTAGTTTCCAGAGCTCCATCACAGGTATGTTTATCCAGATTATTTTTGGTATTAAAAGTAACTTTCTGTCTAAATTCTAAACTTGTTTTTAAAAAGTATTGTTTAGAGAATAGCAACAGGAAGAAAAGCCTGCACACATGCGACTTGTTCATAATCTAAATCTAGCTGAATAGCAGGAAAGATTGCATACAAGGTGCACAAGGTTACACACATGTATACAAGGGCCTTGTGTAGGTTAACACTTGGGGGTGCTTATAATGGTGCTTGGCCCACTGTCTTTATAAGCTCTTCCCATTACTGTCAACTCACCGCCCACTCGTGAAGGAGATACTGACTGTGCTTTTTGAGTATGGTGAAACTTTGGAGTTTCAATGAGTGCTCAATGAGCTAAGGAAGGGAGGGGGATCATGAGTGAGTTTGAGGTGAGTCTGATCTACAAAGTAGAAATTTATCTCAAAAAAAAGTTAATACAGCAGATTTAAGATTTATCAGGCAAAAAGAGGAAGAAGGAAGAAAGTTAGTGAAAACTTACGTTTTTATAGCAAAATTACTACAAAACAATACTAAAATGTTTAGATTATATAAAATATTGGAGCCTGTTATATGGTACATGCAAGCGATTTCAGCACTTGAGAAGGGGATCCAGGAGAATCCAGGCTAGCCTAGGATACACAGGAAGTCCCGTTCTCAAAAATAACTAGAAATATAAAGAAAAGTAAGCTATCATAGAAAGCAAGGCTGAGTAGGACATATGTCCTCAGGAGCCTTGGACCTTTGTTTGCCCTGAGAGCAGAAAAACATCCTGGATGCTGCAAGAGTAAATGTCCCCAAGGCTGCACGAAGGAAGAGATGCCATAGTCAAACCCTAGATCTCCTACAGCCAGCGGACCAGAAGCATCCCAGGGTATCTCTGGCCAGGCTGTTACTTCTATGATCATCAGTAGGGCAGGGAGTCACACAAAGTGTTTTGAAGATGCTTTCCAGTCCCAGAAGTCCCAAAGTGTCCTCATCCTTAGGTTTTGTTGCTGAGTCCCTCCTCATGTTTGGGTTTTGTCACTGAGTCCATCCTCATGTATGGGTTTTGTCACTGAGTCCCTCCTCATGTTTGGGTTTTGTCACTGAGTCCCGTCCCTTGGTTCTTCTCTCCCCTGGATTCTCCAGTGTTCCCTGCCATTTCTTGTTTGGTCAGGCTTGGCTCAAAACGTGAAACTGCATGATTTCCTGTACCCTACTTCACTCCAACGATGGGTTTATCTGTTCTTCATCAACACACATTGTAAAACCAACAATGAGAAACGTCTCTACACCCCCATTTTCAAAGAGAAGCCAAAGAAAAATCCTCGAGGCAGCAAAAGCCATCCATCAAAACTTGCATCCAACTTTCCAGTATTGTTAGTCAAGAGGAGATGGTTCAGACGTCCCAGAAGGCCACCAGGAAGGTGGTGTCAGGCAGGTGAGAGTCTGGGTTCTCACACCTGTCAGACCCTACACTGCTGACACATGACAATGTCCATTCATCCAGAGAACACCTAACCACATGAACATTCTGGATATGATAGAGACTGGGTCCCTCATGAAAGTCTGTCTCAAACTCTAACATTCTTGACCAAGGGCAAACTGCAGCCCCTTGAGGAGAAGAAAGACATGTGCTCTCACTGAAGCGATACCAGAGACTGCTCACCACTCGGCATTTCTGAGAAGAAAGAATTTGCAAATGTGGCATGTTTAACTTTCTGAGATGTTTCAGGGTACGTCTACTGATAGCAAATGAAAGTCTCCACACAGAGGCTTCAGAAATACTTCCAAATGTAAAGATGCTCCAGTATCCCCTTTTCTACATAATCATCTGTTTCTAGCAACAACCACAGTCCTCCCAAGCTGTCAACACTCCTATATCTCTTACTCCCTATGGTAAGGCCTTAACTCTATTCTTACCCATTACTAAAACTGTTAGGAAAGATAAATCACAGAATAAGAGCTGTGGGGACCAATTTAAATACTTGGAAACCCAGCCATCTGTGTGGTGGTTGGGTTTTTTGTTTTTTTTTTTTTTTTTAATCAATCTTAAATGAATGTGTCCTGGCTTGAAGTTTCCCCAGATGTGTTTTTCCAGACAGTTACCTGATCACAACACTTTCTGGAGAAGGAATGTGAACTGGCTGAAAAGCTAGTGGCCCCACAGTGGTTGCTGTCGGCAACCAGGATGGGCCTTGAAAGGAAAGAGAGCTTCACAGAAATCACAAGCAAAAGCAGAAGTTAAGCCCACACTGGCTCTGCCAGCTGGAAAAACTTGTGAGCTGTGACAGACAGGGCATAGGGGAGAGCTCCTGCACAGCCCATCATCTGACCAAAACCGGTTTGTGGCACTTGCCTGAGTTTCCTTGTCCCTACCTGGAAGGAAAGGGTTCCAAGGACCTGCTGAGCTCCCAAACACTGGCGTCTACACAGAACCCTAGTTCTTCGTTTACTAAGCCACACTGTACGGTTTGTTTTGTTGTCCACATTCACGCTCTTGGGCTTAAAAGATTAAGTGTCCATAATTGTAATCAATGTAGAAGTATTATTTTTAAAAACTGAGAGTACTTAAGTTGGAAAGTACTCAAATGCTGTCGTCCATTTGCATGCTTTTGTCAATGCTTATAATTTAATAAGCAATAGTTTGCTGTTACCCTCCTGACCCACAGAAGGAAAAAGAGATGTCGGATTTGATGACAGAGATGAGAGGGTTGAACTCTGAAAGGAGAAACAGAGGAACCCTGTGAGGTAATAAGGAAAAAGGCCACCAGCATTACTGACTGTGACTTCCCTGGGCTGCTCGCACAAAGCAACACATTCAGGTAAAGAAACCTTCACTTGACACAAAGCTGGTCGATCCTAGATTTGACAAATCATGTTGTCCTTGGCCTTAAATTTTTGCCTTCTGCTTGCTTGTGTGTGGTTCACCTTGCTTCTGCTGCTTGTGTGTTCCTTCTGGGACCATTTCCCTTAACCTTGAAGTATGTCCTCAGGAAGTTTCTTTAGTGAGAGACATAGAGCAGTAAAGACTTCCGGCTTTCATGTATTTGGGATTGTGTTTATCTTTCTTTCAGGAAGATAGTTTTCCTGGGTGTAGAAACCTCTGGCTGACAGTTTTGTTTCAATATTTGTTTCCTTATAGGCATGGATATTTGGAGTATGTTGTTTTGTTTTGAAGAAAATATCTTCATATATGCTGGAGGACCTTTTAAGTTAAAAAAAAAAAATAGCGTGCTTCCTATGTTTAGTCTGGTGTTACTAGGGCATATCCAAAAGAAGTGGATCTCCCAAATAGTAAATTAGACTTTCTTATTCCCAGGGCTGCCTAGACAGGAAATACTATATGCTTACAAATGAGATTAGAAGAGTCTAGATGAACAGGTAACTTCAGAAAACATGGTAGAATATAGATTGGAGAATCCTGTCAGTGAGGTTAAGAGAGGCCTATATCATTCTTGAAATTCACTATATAACTGTAGAGAAAAGAATTAACCTTAGCCAAAATAGCAGCCTGTCTCGTAATGTCTCAGATCCTGATATGTCCTCCTGAAAGAGACTTGTCATTCTAGATGTATAAAGCACTCTGCCCCTGCCTTGAGTAACTCCATTTTGAAAACAAATGCTGAGGAAGATTACATGGCTTGAATCTACATGTGAACAGTCACCACCTGCTCAACACCCCTTTTATGCTAATAGAAAATTATTACCTGAGAGTTGACAACCAATCCAGAAGAAGAAATGATACAATCCTTCATGAAGGGCACATAAAAGGAGAGATACCTAGACTGTAGAACAACACACCCACTCTTGGTCGAAGGGCCAGTCTGTTGTATGTGTCATGGCCTCTGCCCTGGGGATCACCAAGTGCCTCCCAAGGGTTCAGTCACACTCACAGATGCTGCCTGTACCACCTCCTGGACCCTTTGAACCAGCCTCACCACCGTTCTTTAACTCGGTGTCCCACTGTCCACTCAACTCTCCATCTGCACTAGCTCTCAGCAGTAGACTTTTTGTCATGCTTTCTTAAGTCCTATGATCTCAGTGTCCTCTTTCAGCATCTCTGAGGTCTGTGCAGTGAGAATGTGATATGCGTGTTACCGATATTTATAATTAAGATCAAGCTGGAATAAAAATCTTGAGATCGCTGTGGTCACAACTCCAAGTGAAAGCAGGTATGCCTAGTGAGCTTGCACTGGTGAAGCTGGCGTGGCTGATGTGCAGCTGCTCAGGATGTCTTGACACTGTGGGCACTGTGTCAGTCAGGTTGACAGCATAGCTCGGTTACAAATGTTTGCCTAAGGCAGTGGTTCTCAACCTTCCTATGCTGCTGTGACCCTTTAATACAGTTACTCATGTTATGGTGACCCCCACAATAAATTATTTCATTGCTACTTCATAACTGTAATCTTGCTACTGTTATGAATTGGAATGTAAATATCTGATATGCAACCCCTGTGAAAGGGTCATTTGACACCCTGCCCCAAAGGGGTAGCCTCCCACAGGTTAAGAACTGCTAGCTAGGGATTTTAGCCACTAGAGTCCAACAATGTGATTACAATGCTACATTAGATCCCACTTTCAGAGAATCTGGAGGTGAATGGCCTTAGCCCAAACCTCAGGGAAACTCTCAAAATCAGCCACACATAATACATTATCCAGCCCTAATAAAACTCTAGACACCAATGTCTTAGTAAATGTCTTTGGTTAATAATACCCTGCCTCCTGTCAAACAATTTGGCCAGAAGATAACACCAGTCCTGGATCCACAGGAAGAGAATGGCTGTAGCACAGTGACTGTGAGTGGTAGCTGGATCCCTAGGCCTTCTGCCTGGTTGGCTTTTTCTTTGCTGGTGTCAACCTGCACCCAATTCCTGTGCCATTGGTGTGATTTTCAGATAAATGATGACTCCTCCTAGTAAATTATCAATCCAAAAGAGGCATAGCTGACCACCTTCGAAGTGAGGGGCACCCGTGTGAATTGTTCCCTCATTCCCTAGAGTTTGACAAACTCCACTACACTTACTTCACAGTGACTCAAATCCTTCCAAAACTCAGCCTCACACCTTCATTTCTAGCACTCTGAGGAGATGAAGGTCAAGTAGTGACATACACTGAAGTGACATACTATCAAAGGACAACGCCCCCCATGCAAAAATTTGAGTGATTTTCTAAGTATCTTGATTGTCTACCTTGTACTTAACTAGACTTTTGATTCTTTGCATTACTTTTTCAGGAATGAGAAAAATGTCATTTTTTTAAGAAAAAAAATTGAGAATAAACCAGAAGTACTCCTTAGACTTTTACAGATCCATGATGCCAAATTTTTAAGTATACTTTTAAGTATACTTTTAAGTTAACAGAATCTTCTGGAAAGGTTCTTTGGGTCATGAGAGAATTTTCATAAAAAGTCACTGTAGCAAGATGAAGAACATCTCAGAATGCTCAGGAAATTGTGCAGCTGGGCACTGTGAAAGTCAATTGGAAGATTCCAGGCAATGATGTCTAGGAGAAGTTACCAGTAATCCCTCTAGAGCAGGTAAAGAGTTAGCCTCCCTCTGGTGACCCGTGTCCCCCTTCTCTCTCCACACCATACCATGTAACCTGTCACCTCCTTGTTCTTCACCCAGTTCACCCTCCCTCATATACTCTCAGGACTACACTTGACTGATATGCTCCAGGGCCCGCCCTCTGGCTTCAGGGGGGTATTTGGTTCCTTCTAAGTACCTGACTAGTCCATGCTTTTCAGTTCTAGCCTGTCCATGACTTTGGTCAGCCTGGGACTAGGTGCCCACTTTGACTCTTAGACAACAAGGAGGAAGGAAGAAGGCATAATTAATACTGTCCATGATCACATTGACTTCACAGCTTTCCCAGAAGAAAACCAGGTTAAGACAAGTGACCTTCTAAGAGAGCATTGATACTTCACATGTTGGTGTCCCATGGGATACATATTTTTTGGCAAGAGCAAGGTTTTCAATGTTCAAAGAGTCTTGAGGGTTTCCCAAACTCAGATACTCCTTGAAGGTTCATAAATCTAATTAACATATTAAAAGTTATGAAGGATTCTATATCAATGATCTGTACTTGATTTTGCCCCCAAGTTTCACAAGCTAGGTTAAGCAGGAAATCTTATTATATTTTCCCAAACATCTATGAGCCATGGGACCTGCTTTAAAGATGTTCACTATAGAGCAAAATACCCTCATGGAAGAACAATTAACAGTGATATTTTCACTTTCTCTCTTTTCTTTCATTTTTGAAATAGGTCTCACTATGTAGCCTAAGCTGGACTTGAACTCACAGCAATCCTCCTGCCTCAGTATCTCAAATGCTGCTATATTGCAAGTGTACACAAACATCCAATCCTTCTGTCTTAGTTAGGGTTTCATTGCTGTGAAGGGACAACATGACTAAGGTAAGTCTTATAAAGGGAACTATTTAATTGGGACTGCCTTATGGCTTCAGAGAGTCAGTCCATTAACATCATGCCAGGAAGCAAGGCAGCATGCAGGCAGACCAGGCTGGGGGAGCTGAGAGTTCTACATCTTGATCCAAAAGCAGCCAGGAGGAAACTGTGTCACATTGGGCAGACTTGAGCATATATATGAGACCTCATAGCCCTGCCTCCACAATGACATAGCTACACCTCCTTTAACAAAGCTCCATCTCCTAATAGTGCCACCTCCCATGGACCATGCTTTCTCAAACAACCACACTACCTCTCTCTCTCTCTCTCTCTCTCTCTCTCTCTCTCTCTCTCTGTACTAAGGATCAGACCCCAGGATTTTGCATGCTAGGCAAGTGCTCACTCAGCCTCAGCTTTTTGTGTTTTTTCTTAGACTTCAAGTAGGAACTGATTTTGTCCCCTTTGAAGTTCTTGAATTCCTTAGTCATGCTTTTAACTGCTTTTAAAATTGTGTCCTAAGATTTGCCTAGGTAATGCTCAGCAGGACATTTCTACAGGACTTGGTCTTTGAGAAGGACAGACCATTGTCCTGCTCTTCCATACTGAGAGTCCGGGGTCAGATGAGGCAAGACAGTGCAGGGGTATGTGGTTCCTGCCAGAGCCTCAGGTAGAACTTGTTTAACAAAGAAATACATGTTTAACTTTGGAAGTGGATGGTTGTAAAGAGATTGCACAGATGAAGTTTGTTGCCTTCCTCCTGTGGAAATGTCCCCCAAAGGGTGGCTCAGAACACTAAGAAGCAGATGTCTGAACAGCTGACATTAAAACAGAAAAGATAAAGAGATAGGGAGACACCCTAGGATTTAGAGCAGCCTAAGGAGTCTGGGGAGAGCCACAGAAACAGCAAACAGGCACTGTGGAGGCTCTGCTCACTGAAGTTTTTTGTGTTTTGTTTCATGTTGTGCTGTGTCTGGGTTTTCTTTGTGCCACTTTACCATGACTTTGGCCTGGACTCCATACTGGGACAACTGGAGCCTGTGACTCAGCCCATGCTGTAGGCGTGTGGATTTCCAGTCATTGGAATCACTGTGGTCAGAACGCAGGGCTTCTGGGGGAGGTGACTGCAGACACGTACAGGGAGGAAGACGCTGACTGCTCGGCTCACCATTTATGTGTCAGTCTGGGATTTTTATCTTTTTAAAGAAAAATCCTTCTACATGGAAGACAGAGCTTAAAAGCCCATTCAGCAACTTAACCAGGTTAAGAATGTATATTCATGTGGCTTTTTACTGTGCTAGGACTATTTATACTCAAATACCTACATAATAGAGAGAGGGAAGGAAAAAAAATCAAACAAAAGATGTGGGAAAGGGGGCCAGGTCAGATGAATCCCAGTACTTATAGTAATGTGGTTATCATCATAGCTTACTGTTTTTAGTAATAAAAACCTGAGCTGGAGACGCAGCTCTGTGGTAAGAGGGCTTGCTGCACAAACATGAGGACTTCAGTTTGATTCCCAGCACACACAGAAAAAACACACATAAATGATCGTGTACATAGCTGTCACCCTGGTGTCATGAGGAATGAATATTGAGGCTGGCTGCTAACATAGACAAATTCAATAGGGGCCCCTGTGTCAAAGGAAGGGCCATTGAGGGATGGAGTGAGGCATGAGACACATTCCTTTGGCTTCCCTAAATGTACATGGCTGTAAGCTCACAAGTGTGTACATATCCCTCCCTCTCCGTCTCTCTCCATCTCTCTCCGTCTCTCTCCATCTCTCTCTGTCTCTGTCTCTGTCTCTCTGTCTCTGTCTCTCTCTCTGTCTCTCTGTCTCTCTGTCTCTCTCTCTCTCTCTCTCTCTCTCTCTCTCTCTCTCTCTCTCTCTCTCACACACACACACACACACACACACACACACACACAAAGTAAAAGAGAAGTCCATAGTAATAATATCCACTACTGTGACTGCTAACACGCAGTATGCTGGTACTGAGCACAACTTACTGCTTATAGCATTGTCCTTACAGTGCTGCTTGGGGGTTGTTAGGAGTGTGCAACCCCTCATCTGCACTCTTACACACCTCCGACCCAGACTCAGGTATCACCGTCTAACAATCATTCACTCGGTGACATTCCTAACATATTGAGAGTCCTGAATTCTGAAACGCATTTTGTTTCCTGGAGTTTGGGATTTGCCATGTTTCTTCTATTTTACCAATACAGAAACTGAGTCTGGCTCGCTCTGGCTCTGGCTCTGTGTGGTCGCTATCCTGTTAATTACTCATTCTATGTCTTTGAGACATTCCTCAGGGGATGGCTGAATTTTTTTTTTTTTTTGTTCTCTTCTAAGCTGATGAGATTTTAGCAAGTTCTCTTAAGGAATGGTTTTTGGAAAGGCATCATTCCCCGCAGATGGGAAAGTGCTGGCATCTCACAGCCCTTCACTGACCTCCGCTGAACTCCTCTGTGTCCCCGGTCCCTTGCTTCTCATTATCTCAGTGTGTTCAATGCCGCCCTTCCTCGGTTCCACCCAGAGCTCACACTGCCTTATTAAGCAATGGGTAAGGGCGGCAGAGGCCTGAGACATTGCTAAACGCTTTGACATCTGTGGTGAGAGTCAGCCTCCAGCATTCCCACCGGAGGCCCAGAGTGAGTGGTGGTCAGTGTGGTGGACACACTGACACACACGGCAATTCAGGGGACGCTGCATTTTATAAGCATTGATTTGATACATTGAGGAAACCATAAATATTATTTATCTTACTGTAGGCCTTGGAAGGTCCAAGCACCACAGCTAATTATGGCTCTATGAGAGAAGCCTTAAGCCAGAGCCTGCTTTTCTGGTTTATCCTAACAAGTACAGCAGTGGCCATTACTTTCAATTTGCAAACGTTTTGGTCTGAAGGCTGAGCAGAGCGGAAAGTATGCAGGATGGCTTGTCCTATAGGAGTCCTTGCCACCTTCTTAAGTCAGCACTAAGTCACATCTGTTGCCGTTTAGGGTTCTTTTTCCATTTGTAGAAGCACATGATTTGTTATAACCAAAACACATATTCCAATACAGATGAGGCTTTTTGCTAAAAGATAGCTAGTGTTTTCCAACCAGCAGAATAACGGATTTGGTCAAAGGAAGCTGATGAGAGCTTCTTGTTTGATGAGCCTTTCCCTGGCAGCTGGCTCCTGAGATTATTGCCCACATGCTGTCAGTCAGGGGTGACGCTAGGAAGCAAGCTGTGCTAGTGTGTGCCACCATTCCAGAGAGGACAGGTTGAAACTTTGAGCGATAACCTTCTGCACCAGTAGGGGAAGATAGTCATTTGCTGTCCCGTAGAGCATCAGCAGCATTCCTTCATTACCAGTCATAGAACCAAAGTGCATTCAGACACCACTGGTGTTCCCAGGAAGGCTCCTCCTCTCCTTATTAATCATGGGCACATAGTCACCAAGGAAGGGAGTTTCCTACATGTGTAGCCCTGTTCCTAAGCAGATTTTTTGTGTGTGTACGTTTATATATTTAACAACCAGAACATTAATCTAAAGTGCTGCTGTGCTGGACTTGTCTTCCATGGTTCTGCAATTGCCTGACTCAAAGCTTCTTCTATTCATCTCGTAAACATCTAACTATTGTAATGGCTGCCTGGTGCTTTCTGGCACGGATTTCCATAATTATTTGTGAAAGGCCTATACTAATGGTCATTTAAGTTTGTTCCCAGGCTTTTTGATGCTGAACAGTGTTGTGTCTATGATCCTCTATACCAATCCCCAAAACATCCCCCCAAATAAACAGATTACTGAGTAACACACCGTTCTAAATGGATCTGCAGAGGATTGGGTAGAGTGACATGGAGAATTCCAAAAGGTTTAGAGTTTTTGTGGTTTCATATTTGTAAAGATTCTTGTACTAACAAGTCACAGAAACGGACTGGCAGAAGCCAGAGATGATAGAGGCGGCTGGCCAGAAGGCAGGAGTGATTACAAAGTGTAATTTCAAGGTAACTTAAAAGTCTTGTGGGAAAGAATTGGTCTGCACCCTGACTGCAGTGGTGCCTACATGAATCCACACCCACGCTGATGTACTGAAGAGTATCTGTAGCCACAGAAACAATGGGAAATTTGAACACAATCAGCAGGTTGTGTCAATTTCATGGCTGTGAACATATTCTAAGGCCTTACAGTGGGACTGACAAAGCTTTCTCAATCTATCATTTCCTACAACTGCATGTAAATGTATGTCTCAAAATTATAAGTTTAAATTTAAATTTAAACACAAACAGGGGGCAGGGGGTTGCCTGTGTTGAAAGTTTGAAGTTTCTCTTAAGATTCTCTGCCTTTTAACTTTATGACCTCTTAAGGAAAATATATTTTATGTTATTTATTTCATTAATCATCTCTCTTATGGCTTTAGGGATTTGTGACAGCCTCATAAATGCCTTCTTGTGGTAAGTTCTATTTCCAAAATTTCCTCATGTGCAGATACAGTTTTTCAATTGTCTTACATTTAAATCATAAATGCATTTGGGGCATGAAGAAGGGTTATTGTTGTGTGGCATGTGTGTTTATAAAAAGCCATTCAATCATCTCGTGGGTATTTGTAAAATAAACTCCACACACTGTCTGCCACCCCATCGTGACCTCCTAGCTCCCCTCATACCCATCTTCATCTTCTACATGCAGCACTTGCGGGACTTGAAATGGATTCAGTCATGGATGTCAATGCCTCAGTCATCCGCTTCATCAACACTCACAAGAAAATGACAGCAAAGCAACCCCATAGCTCTCCGCGCCTTCTGAGTTCTCCATGAATTCTGACTGGGTGGAGAACACAGGCAAAGTGCTGAAGTCAAAGGAAGCGCGACCTTTGCTGCATCAGCTAAAGCCAGAGACATTCCCAAGATAGAACTCCCTAGTTGGAAGATTCCAAAAACAGAACTTCCAGGGTTAGGCCCATTTCGTTTCTGAGCTAACCTAGAATGGCCCCAGTTCTCAATGAGTCTTGCTGCTTGGCACTAAGGTAGCCATAGCTGGCAACCCTGGCCATGTGGTACAGAGTTTTCACTCGCTGGGTGTTTTCTCCAGGGTTTGGTATTCGTTGTACTCTGACTGTGCAGTATAAGTTAGTAGATAGTTGAGTGCTATTGTTGCCTAGAATATCTATTGTCTCTATTGCTGTATTAATCAACTTTTTGTCACAGTGACAAAATACCTGAGATTAACAACTTTAAAGGAAAAAAAGAGGGTTTTTTTTTGTTATTGTTGTTTTAGGGTTTTTTGTTTGTTTGTTTGTTTTGTTTTTGTTTTTTCTGTCTCAGAGTCTTTAAAGTTTTGGGCCATGGCCTGTTGCCTTGGTCATGTAGTGACACAGTATGTCATGATGAGTGTGCATCACAGAGGAGCCCTGCACACCTTGTGGCACCAGGAAGCAAACAGAGAGACAGGGAGGGACCAGGGTCTCAACATCCTTCAATAGCAAATTTCCTGTGGGAGCCATCAACACCAAAAAGCAACCTGGGGTAGGGGACGATTGACTTCATCTTAAAATGAGTAATTCTATCAGCCAGGAAAGTCAAGGCAGGAACCTAAATGTAGGAATTGATTAAGAGGCCATGGAAGAGAGCTGCTTGCTGGCTTGCTCCTCATGTTTTCCTCAGCCTGCTTTCTTACAGCACCCAGGACCACCAGCACAGGAATGGCACTGCCCACAGTGAGCAGGGTCCTCCCACATAAACTATCAATCAAAAAAAAAAAAAAAAAACCACACCACACCACAGGATTGCCTACAGGATAAGGTAGCAAGGTAGTAGGTGAATTTTTCCAACAGAGGATCCTCTTCCGCAATTACTCTAGCTTGTGTCAAGTTGTTGGAAATCTAGCCAGCAAAGGACAATGGAGATTGGGGATGGGAGAAGAAGGAAGGGAAAAGGAAGAAAAAATATGTTTTAAATATTCAATAAGTGGTGCTGACAAAGAAGACCTGAGAAATGGGCACAACTGAGAATTACTCCTTAAGAATCATGGAACCTGCAATAGAAATGTCATATACTTTGAATGTAGTGAGGGTAAACTGTACAGTAACGGAGAAGACCAGTGGAGATAGTTATTAGAGCAGGTAGGGTGTTTCAAAGGGCCATGATGTGGCTCTGTCAACACATTTGAAGTATTTTTTCTGTAATGTCTGTACCTAAGATCTAGAATCTATTCTGGATAGACAAACCTTTCTTCTTCTGCATAAAATACACTCAGCCAAATAATACCATGAGTTTGACTCAGCTTAATAGATGCCCTTTTTATTACTAGTAGGCCAACAAAAATACAGGCTAGGGTAGTTACATAGATGAAAAGGAATTTGAAATGTGGAATTTCAAAGCCAAGTGTCCAGTAGCTATTTATCCTCACCCAATATAACTATCCTAACCCAAGTTGCTATTCTAAACCCCAAATGACTAGGACCACATGAAGCATTCTTTTGAAGTGCTAGAATAGATGTGGACTCCCAGAACTTGCTGATTTATTGCAAATTTGAATTCCGTGCCTAGCTGTTGACCTGGATGTCTACTGCTTCCTGCATGGTAGGCAACAGGACACTGTGGTCTGGCCCAGGTTAGGGCAGTCCAGGGAACTCTGGTGTGTTCAGCTGGCTTCAGTCATCCCAGAGTCCTGCCAGTCCTCTCCTGTGCTCCTGGAGGCTTCCACTGAATCATGTCTCTGATCTCCCAGCTGACCTTGCTTCTCATTTAATTGGTTCCTTGAGCTCAATCCTGACGAAGATGAGTGTGTGTAGTCAGTTTGGTTATTTCCAAGCCTCACCAGCCTGGGTGTGCTTAAATAGTTATGGTAATGGAATAATTTAGATTTCACTCCCTCCTGCTGAAAGTGGCCTCCTATTTTTACAGAATTTTTCATAAAAGTCATTTTCAACAGAAGGCAAACTCCCTCCTGAAGCAATGCTTCACTGAGCTAAAGGAAGCCAAATAGGAAAGAGATGGAAGCAACTGGTATGATTCTTGGTCATCTTCCTCCTCAACAGTCACTATTCCCTTCTTATTCAGATCTTCAAGGTTGGCTCCTTTTCCACAAGGTCTCCACAGGCCTCCTGTGATGACCGGCCCACATCTCAGTTCAGAAGCCATGTAAACTGTCCCTAAGCACCCACTGGACCTGAAGTAACTTCCCACTCATCTGGGAGAAGAAAAATTTAGCTGTAATCAAAAGGTTTAGGGTTTTTTCTTCTTCCAATAATTATACCATGCCTCCTACAAAATAAAAATTTTAAGCTGATTAAGATAATAAAAAATGTTTAATGGCACAAACATGCTTGTGGATAATTATCAAAATAAAATTGATTAATTAAAAACAAAACAAACAACATCAAAAACTCTGGCTCTCTGTGATATAGAGAGGGAGATAAGAGTCTGGAAAGACAAGGACAAAAGCTGGTAGGATGTGAAGGAGTTAGAGAGAGCTCAGTCCCCATGGAAGGTCACCTTGAGGGTTAGATCTCTAGCCCTCGGACACTGCTTAGGAGTTTAGTAACTTCCAGAGGAAGCTCCATCTTCAAGAACTACAAAGGATAAGGCATAGAATTCACACAGAACAGAAAAAAAATGACTGTCCCTAGCAGCCAGATTGGACAATTTCATAATTTACATGAAATCAAGAGTATTTGGCAAATGATGATTTTATTCACAGTAAAAATAGCCCTGTAATAACCCATGATCTAGTCTTGCCTACCAATAGTAACAGTAAAACTTAAGAGAATCAAATAGTTTATAAATCCAGACTTAAAAAGATAACCTATAGAACAGTAAAATTAATTAGTTAATTAATAAAATACATCATGTATCTGATAAGGAATTAACAACCAGAATACATAGAGCATTCTTAAAATTCAGTTTTCAGGGGCTGGAGAGATGGCTCAGTGGTTAAGAGCACTATCTACTCTTCTGAAGGTCCTAAGTTCAAATCCCAGCAACCACATGGTGGCTCACAACCATCCGTAACAAGATCTTACTCCTTCTGGGGTGTCTGAAAACAGCTACAGTGTACTTACATATAATAAATAAATCTTTTAAAAAAAGAATTAATTTAAAAAAAATTCAGTTTTCAAATGAGCAAAAGGGGAGGCTAGAGAGATAGTTCAGTTACAGTCTTGCCATCCAAACACAAAGACCTGATTTTAACCCTCCCAGCACCTGCACAAAAACAAAAGCCAGGAAGAGGAAGTCACATGTTTAATCTCTGCCCCCGGGAGGCAGGTACAGGCATATCTCTGGCAGATACTCTGGCCAGTCAGCCTCAACTAATTGCCCAAGCTTATGTCCCAGTGAGAGAAACTGCTTCAAAAAACAAGATAGATAACTCCTAAGGAATGACAACCAATCCAGGGTCAAGAAGTCAGAGACAGAGGAATCCCCAGGATGCACTGGGCAGCAAGTCTAGCATCCTGGTGAATCCTAGATCTCTATTAGAGACTATCTGAAAATATAAGGCAGGCAAGTGAGCTCCTGAGGAACAACACTTAACAAGTACTTCTATGCACATATAAGACACACAGGCACGCACGCGCGCGCGCACGCACACACAAACACACACACACACACACAAACACACACACCACATTTTTTTTTGGTTTGTTTTGAGACAGGGTCTCAGATAGCCCAGGCTATCCTTGAACTCACTATGACCTAAACATTGACTTTCCTGACTCCTCTTCCTGACTGACCAGACTACAGGTTAGTCATGCTCCACCATCCCTGATTTATGTCAGGCTGAGGCTCAAACTCAGAGCCTTGTGCATGCTTAGCAAATCATTTTCCAGCTCAGCTAGACACCCTACCCTGCATGTTTATACTTTTTTAGAGTGTGAATCTTATACACATTCATTTTCAGGCATAGACATCTTTCATGTGATGTTGAAGAAATGGCAAGCCACAGTCACGAAGAGAAATAGCCAAGCCACTAACTGCATTGTACTGTGCGACTCAGTTAAGCAGGCCTGTGTGTGATACACAGCAAGTCTGGTGTTCGGCAAGTTAGGCAGACCCAGTGAATTTTTAACATGATAGTTTCAACTTAAGACAGGCTCAATGGGGCATAGTCCACTGTGCATCTAGAACTAGCTACAGACCAAGATAAAGCCTTTGAAAGAGCTGCATCTTTTATGATCCCCAATGAAGTGGAAATTTCTGGTTTCGCTGGAGACTCAGTTGTGTCATGTGATGTTTTTATGGAAACTGTCTTATGAGAGGACATTTTCACCAAAGCAGACACATGGAGGATGTTTTGCTAAGAACCAATACATAATGGTTTTCTGGAGGCAGCCTGGAAAAAGGACGCATGATATTTTGCTAGAGTGGATGCTTGAGAGAACATATGATGTTTGGAAAGTATATAGATATAGCCCAACAGACAGTGGATGAAGCTAGATGGTATTGGTATGCCTTACCATTCTTTGTTGGTCATCATTTGTCATGACTTCACAGAGAAAAATGCACCTAAGCTCTTCTAATGATGTTCTGGCAGCTTCTAGCCGCTGCTTCAGACTTGGGCCAATTGGCAGAGCCTTGAGGTTTCTTTTGGATGACCTGCTGTTGCTCATTCATGAATGGTGTTTGAGAGACCTGCTGGCACTGGTTTATGAGTAGCGTTTTCGAGACCTGCCAGTGCTTATTTGTGAATGGTGTTTATGAATAGATCCAAGCTGCTGATGCTTATTCGTGTAAACTAAACTGCTGATATCCTGACAACACAGACTAGATTTACTCCAAAGAACCATTTCTAAACAGGACCACATCCTCCTTTTTACTCTATTAGCTTTCCTTTCCACTACCTCTCGTGGGTGGTGGGCAAGAAAGGACATTAAAGCATTGAAGAACTCTTACTAAAAATAGGTTTTAAAAAATCTAAGCCTACACCCCAAATTACAGAAACTTAACCAATCACTAGACTCCACTTTCGTGGCCAGAGCTTGTTTTACAACATCTGCTTTTAGATGACTTTACCAATTTATATAGCCTCCTCCAGGAGTGCTGCTCTTGCCAGGCTCTGTTCTGAGCACTAAGATCCTAGAACGAAGGTGTCCTGTTGGCTGGACAATGGGACTAAAAAGAGCTCCTCCTGTGGTGCTGATCTATGTATTGGAGTGGGTAGGAATGTCACATGATAGAATGTTTCTGATCTCCATCTAGATCAGATACTCAAAAAAATCTAGTAGGATGGTACAATCCAGGCAGGTCTGTGACATGTATCAACGTTGTCTCAGTTGGCCTCTCAGTTAGGTAAACTGCTCTAAGAATGTTTAGCTCTATTTAACTAAATTTAACACAGCACCCTAAGAATATCTTTATCATACCAGTGATTACAGGGATATCAGGTAAAAATGTTTTCCTTCATAGCCTAGGATGGATGACAAGCACCTTTCATGAATTTATCCCTTGCCCTTCACAGGGCAGAGCTGGAATGAAAGGTCCCTTGGTGGGTATTCCTGCCTTTTGGGGGCGACCTCCTTCTTTCTCTACCTGCAGTCACTTGCAGTCCATGCAAGCCACACAGGGTGAGATGGCACTGCTGGTTCTGAGCCTGGCCTGGGACTTATCTATGCAGGAGATGCTTCACTGGGGGCTGGTTGGTAGGGAGGGAGAGTTGATGAGGCACTGGATACCTAAAATCAACCTCTACTCTCAAAGTGAAGGATAAGGACACATTACTCTGGTGGCTTAACACCCCACCTGGATGAAAAGTACCCAACAAAAAAAAAAAAACCACGAGGTGTATTTATCAGCATTCTGAAAAAAAAAAAAACCAGAATAGATCCAAAGAGACTTATATCATCAAGGTAAAAACAGTGTATCCACATGAACTAACCTGATCAGACTGTTCTGGTTTGTGCCTATAGTCTCAGCCACTATAGAAGCTAAGGTATAAGGACTATTTGAGCTCAAAAGATTGAGATCAGATGGGACACCACAATCAGACCCCATCTCAAAAAGCAATCAAATAAACAAACAACCCCCCCCAAAAAAATAAAAACTTCCCACCATCATCTACAAAACCAAACAACTTCCAAATGGAAACAAAGCACTCCCTCCAGGGGTCCAGGGACACTCCAGCAGGGCCCATAAAGGCAAGACAGGGCTCATCCAGTACTATTCTTTCTATGAGGGCAGACATGTCACTCGGAGAATAGCGTTCCTCCTATTTTTCCAGCCCAGTATGGCGGTTCTCCACCTGTGTTTATTGAGGAGGTTGCAGAAACAGGGCATGGTGAGTTCTGTCTCTTCATGGGAGGAAATGGAATGTGTATTTGCCTATGGGTCAGATGCACTACTGGAAGAGAGAAGATCAAGATGTGGATCAAAGAAAAAAAAAGAATTTTGATGGTTGGAGAAACTCCTGGGTGGATAAACATACTTTCTATATAAGCATGAGGACCTGAATTTGATTCTTGGCACACACACAAAAGCCAGGCAGGCCTGTACATGCCTGTAACAGCAGCAGAGGGAGAGTGAAGACAGGGAATCCATCAACTCCTCTGCCTGGCAGCCCAGCTGGGACAGCAAGCTTCAGGTTCAATAATAGACCCCACCTTGATGAAGAATGGTAGAAGATGCTGCAAATCCTTCTTGGGCTACTCTGCTTGTTTATGTCACACATATCTACAAGAGAGGCAGTGCTATACACACAGCATGCACCTCATACATGACATACCACACACACACACATACACACACACACACACACTCAGAAAGAATTTTTCTTCTCATTATTTCAAATTGAGAATTCAAAGTGTTTTTCTGTATTCTTTTTTTCTTCTTGTTTGGTTGGTTTTTAGTTTTCCAGAGACCACACTGGCCTCACACTCACAGAGATCCACCTGCCTCTGCCTCTGGGGTGCTGGGATTGAAGGCGTGCCCCACCATGCCCGGCCCCTGTATTCTTTCTTATGCATTTTTACTCCCTTTCTCTACAAGAATGAACAAATGGCATCTCAGTGCCAACAAAGAGCCCTCCTCACATTTCTACCTTCTTGGCACGCAGCAGGAAGACAGTGGCAGTTGGCTGACTTTGTGCTGTACCTTTGAAAAAGTCTAGTATCTTGGTATATCTGGAGCAAATTGAATGGTAACAGTCTGACATAGCCACCCCAGACTCCTACAACCCCACCCCATCTAAAACAGATTTGAAACTCGGAAAACCTAGCCCCCTCCCATTTAAAAATTGTGTTTGCAGATCACCCAGGAAATTTATTTCCTCAATAAAGCAGGAACCTCATACTTTTTTGTGAAGGGCCAAAGAAAACTTGTCAGAGTCCTTCAGTCTGTAGACTGACCCCAGACTGAGGCTAGGTACCCACAGCTGCTGACTATGCTATTCCATTTGGGATGGTTGGTTGCTCAGTTCTTTCCTTTCTTGCCTTCAGTTGGGGTGGAGAAGCACAGAGACTGTTTCACTGGCCTGTTTAAGCATCAGTATCTACTCTTAACAATCTCAACATGAAATTTCCAGACATGACTGACAGTATCTGCTTGCCCCAGAAGCTCTAGTTGACTGCCCACACCCACTCATCAGAAGAGAGGGGTTCCCAGGATCCAGGCTATATTACAGGAACTCTGCTCCCCAAAGACAGGCTTCCAGATTCTTCTGCCTCATTTGGTCCATGTTCCATCAGAAGACGCAGTACCCTCTCAACAGGAGTTAGGGGCACAGAGGGTCACTTGGGACTGGGGGGGGGGGCATGACGGCATTCTGTATCTGATGACACAACTGGGTATCAGGATAATCAGTGGAGGGTAATGACAGCCCAGATTAGGCTCTCATGGCATTGGTGTCAGAGCAATTTCAGAGATGCTTGTGCAGCATCACCACCCTACACGCTCAGGACCCTGGGCGGCAGACAGTGCTAAGCAAGCACAAAGCCCAGCACTTTGTCAGAGGACACACCTGGCACCACAAGCAAGGCCAGCTGCTTTTGTGTGCAGCCTGCTCTGTCCTGGCATTTGAAAGTCAGGCAATAGGACCTAGTGTGGGAGGGAAACCAGTTCCTTGAGCCTGCAGACATGATACTTTAGGACGAGGCAAAACAAAATGATTCCAACGTTCGTTATTTCGTTTGTGTCATCTATAACTAGACATTTTCAGTAGTTTGTGGTTATAATGGATTGAAAGTTATGCCAGTGTTTCTACCAGCATTCAGGTCCTGGCAAGGTAAAGGAGGCAGTGCCCAGAAACATAACAAATGAAGCCAGAGCTCGGCCATCCAGCTGCTCCCGTATTCTGAACCCGGGGTGCAGGTAAGGAGACTGCGTAGCAACTTTGCCGTGTTGCTTGCAGCGAGAACATTTCATCTCTGAGCTGAGCTGTGCCAGCTGGTGACTTAATATCCATATGGTGGTGTGATATGGTCAGTGCAAAGGCCACTTGCTGGCCAGACTGTGGCCTCATAAAGGCAGAGGCTCTGCCCATACCTCACCAGGAATGACTTGGAACTCAGAGCTGAGCACTCTGAAGCAATCGAACATGAATTCACCTTCAGGAGCTTAGGAGCTGATGTCACCAGGAAAGTGAAGTCATCAGAAATGACCTAAACAGATGGGAACCTGCCAGAAAAAAAAAAAAAAAAGTCATACTGTGCAGACACAGCCTAACTTCTCCTGACTCCTGGGTTTCAGATTTCTTGGAGGCTGCTGTGTTCCCCCCCCCTTTCTCTCTCTCTCTCTCTCTCCCGCTGTCTCTCTCTCCCTTCCTTCTTTCCCTCCTCATCCATGTGGTGTGTGTGTGTGTGTGTGTGTGTGTGTGTGTGTGTGTAAATAAGGACTTTCCCAGTGAGGCCAACAAAGGATTCATGGTCCTTGTGGTCAGACTGTATCATTTGATGGGAAAATCCTGAAAATAAACAATGCAGTTCCACTGTTCGTGCACTTGAGAGGTGAGCCCCCACCCTTTCATCCAGGAGTTGTCATCTGTCTCTACAGATGCACAAAAAAGAGCCAGTAATCTGTTTTTAATAAGCAGCCACCAGCGCGAACAGACTGTTAGCAACAGCAGATCCCCACAATCGCAGTCCTGAGGTCTATCGATCAGAGACCGACCCACACTACAAAACCAGCCTTTTACATTTTAAAAAATTGTTTTAGTTCTTTGAGAACTTCATACAATACGTTTAATCACATCCATCGCTCTGCAAATTCCTCCAGGATCTAAAACCATCCCTTGCTTGTCAACGTTGTCATCATTTTATTTGACTTGGTTTTAGCCCATGAAGTCTAACTTGTGCTTCCCATATGTTCTTAAATGTGTGTCCTTCTACTGGGGTATGGTCAGCTTACCAAGGGCTATATGGCAACTCTCTTTTCTTTCTTTATTCTCTTTTTTTAGTATTAAAAATGTTTTTCATAACTCCACTTTCAGCATATCCTCCGTGGGTCAGCCCATCACTGAGGGAAGGCAGGGCAGGAGCAGAAGGCCTGACCTACACAGAAGCCATGGAGAAGTGCTGCTTACTGGCCTGCCCTCCATCACGTGCTGAGCCCGCTTTCCCGTTCTTCCTGGAGCCACCTGGCCAGGAGTTTCGCTGCCACACACTGAACATCTCCCCCACTGCCCATCAATCATTAATTTAAAAGATGCCCACAAACTTGCAAAGTCCAATCTGATGAATATATTTTTTCTAGCCCTCAACTCTGGTTCCCTCTTCCCAGATGACCCTATCAAGTTAACCAAAAGGAGAAAGAAAGAAAGAGAGAGAGAGAGAGAGAGAGAGAGAGAGAGAGAGAAACACTAATCATCACAGGTAATTTTAAAGTGGGAGGGGGTGGGGAAGGGATGGACTCTATAAGGGGAGGATTGGGTGTGCAGTATTTAGGATGTAAATAAATAAACAAATTTTTAAAATAAAATAATCAGATATTAATAGTTTTATTTTGTAATAACAATAAATCAATACTCAATGGGCAATAAATTAAATGAAAAATCACTCAGCTATAATCCTTTATAACAAAAGACTTACTTTAAAGGGCTACACTCTTAAAGAAAACTAATTTTTCTCTCCCAGCCACTATCAGTTAACTATGGCTCCTTAGGAGAGTTGCCTCATGCCTACCTCCCCTCTCCAGGCTGCCATTTTACCTGACAAGCTCACAAGGACTTGTGCCTTCTGTCACAGTCACTGTGAGTTCATACGTGCAACTCTTGTGTCTGGAAAATTCTGTTTTCTTGTAATCATCCACCACCTCACACCCTTACACACTTTGGCTCCCTCCCCCACAGTGATCTCTGAGTCTTGGGAGGAGCATGAGTTAGAGATGCCCCATTTAGGGCTGAGCCTTCTTCAGTCCCTTATTCTCTACACTTTGACTAGTTGTAAGGTCTCTGTGTTGTCACCCATTGCTACAAACCCCTGATCTTTGACAAAGAGGCCAACCACATATGTTGGAGAAGAGGTGGCATCTTCAACAAATGATGCTGGTCAAACCGGATAGCTACCCTTGTAGAAGAATGCAGTGCAATTCTTTTATCCTTCACCACACAAAACTTGACTCCAAGTAGATCAAGTATCTCAATATAAAACCTGATCCCTTGCATCTGATTGAAGAGAAACTATGGATATTCTTGGACCGGAAAGGACTTTCTAAACATGACTGCGACAGCATAGACTTTACAACCAACAATTAATAAATGAGATCTGTAGTCTGTGCTTTCTCGTACATACTCAACAGAAATAAGAATTTAAAAAACACTACAGCATTTCCCTACAGCTCAGGACTTGCCGGGATGATTTTCATCCTGTTTCATGGGCTCTCTTTAGGCTGATTTGATGTAGTTATTAAATTTAGAAACCACTAATGGGTCAAGGTTCAAAATTTGGAAACCACTGAGAATTAAGACCATTTAGGAACCGAGGCAAATAAAATATGAATTAGAGTCCACTGAGGGAAATAGCCTGGGTTTGGGTGAGGATTTATAATGCTTTAAGGCCAGGAAGTGGGAGGTTAGGACCAGCTGCTACCTTGCCATGAATTACTACCAGTTGCCACTGGAGACCTTTCATTAGAGCCGATCTACTCACCGCTCCCAAACTCACTCCCAATAAGAGAGAGAGAACATAAACTCCTCCCAAGGACCTAATGGAAATCGCTGTGTACCATAAACCTAGGCCACTGAAGCAAAAGGACTGCCACCAAGGAATGACATGCTTGGGATGATGGACCAGTCGTGATGATATGGGGTGATATGATACTAGATCTACTCAGATCCTTTATGGAAAGACAAACTCTAGTAAATAATACATTCAAGTATCTATGGCAAGTCAGCAAACTATCAACCAGGGTTGTCTTTGGGTATTGTTGTAATACCAAAAAGCTCTATTGGAAGAACTAGCATGGCCAAACATTGAAGATATTGGGCTGATCTTCAAAACAGAGCAAATATCTATTGAGCCTTCTCTAGGCTATGCACTATAATAAATTTGCCCAGCTTTTAACTTGATTGAGTAGAGTAGGTACTTGATTAAACCAATAGGACTCTAGCTTGAAAGGGGTTTTAAATATGCTTCAACATGTGTTGGGGCTGTAATCAAATATTACTGATGATTCTTTGAGCATACTTTCCTGAAATATCAATAACTCTCCAACACTAAGGTTAACACTTGAATAAATTCATCCCCTACAGAATGACCATGTTCATTTCACAAAGGGGGGGAATTTAAATGGCTCGGTCTCATGTTTTGATTTCATTGGAAATAATTCCCTGTGTACCAGCCCGAGTTTATCTGCAGTGTGTGTGTGTGTGTGTGTGTGTGTGTGTGTGTGTGTGTGTTAAGACCCATGTTGATTGCCTTTGGGTAGTGTTACAGCAGTCAGCAAGAGCAGTGGTATGCTAGTGGGGTGCACTCCAAATATTTGGAAACCAGATCTTAGCTGCTGCTCTCTCCTCTCACTCCACTCTGAGGCACCTTGAGCAGCGCTGATGACAAGCTCCTGAGCCATGCAGCCAACAGATGAAGAAAACAGGTCAGCCCTTCTGTGAGTGTGAAGCTGCTGAGTATCACAGACAGGCTGACCTCTGAAGAGGTCACCTGTTACTGAGGGACCGATATGGTTAAAAGTTCTGATCACTGCCTCATCTGATTGCTTTCCCCTAGAGAGGAATAGGAAACTTTTGGCCCCCAGTTTCAAATCATGGGATCAGACTATGGGGTTCTCCTAGGGATATGACATACAGTGTAGAAAACACAGGTCTCATAGGTTCATAAAGGGAAAGACACCACACAGGTGTTTGGGTTCTGGTTGGGTATATAGGTACTTTCCAACAGATTAATTCCATAATCCAGTCTTTGAGCCAGCCCTGATTGATAGCCAAGGAAGAGGAATCTGATCGAGCCCAGGGAAAAAGTCTTCAGTGGCAGGGAGAGACTGGTAAAGGTGGAGTTGTAAAATCCCAGGGAAGAACACACATTAAAATAAAGTAGTGTGTAATTGGATGATTTACAGGGAATAAACAATTAGATTGGCTGGTAGAGATATTAGGACCTATGTGAGAATAGCAAGGCAGTGAGTACCCAGGAGTGGTTACTAGGAAGGAAGAGCCATTGTGCTTTGGAAGAGACCCAGAGGGTGATTTTTACTACCCTGTGTTATCCTTCCTTTCCTCCTAGAGCTTCACCCTCTCCACACACTGTTTTAAGTAGGGAACTTTGGAACAGATATGTTGTGTGATTCAAGTATACAGACTTACCTGTGCCTTGAGAAAAAGAGGTGATATGACCTCTTTGCTTCTGCAAGCCTTTCATCTGTTTCTCTACACCCTGGCTCAATAAAGGAGAAAGTCAGGAAACACTGATCTGAACAATCCTTCTAAAGGAAAGCATTTAATTGAACCTTACAGTGTCAGAGATTTGACCCATTGTTAGCATGGCAGAGAGCATGGCAACATATAGACAGGGCACCAGAGAGGTACCTGAGAGTTCTATATTGGAAAAGGCAGCCAACAGCCAGAGAGAGAGAGACAGAGAGAGAGAGATGAGAGAGAGAGAGAGAGAGAGAGAGAGAGAGAGAGAGAGAGAGAGAGAGAGAGAGAGAGAGACTCTGGACCTCCCTTAAGCATTAGAAACCCCAAAGCCCTCTTCCTCCAACAAGGCCACATCTCCTAACAGTGCCACTCCCTGGTGACCAAACATTTAAATCTATAAGGCTATTGGGGCCATTCATATTCAAACGACCACAGAAGCATCTAATGAAAGCCCTGGGCTCCCCGGGATCTTTACCACCAAAAAGAACTTCACAAAGTGAGCTGGGCTAATCTGGGTTTCTGAGAATCGGATATCGGAATGGGGTTAAATGTTCAAGGTTTTGTTGGAAAAAAATGCTCAAGTGACAGCCACACACATACACATCAGGTAACATAGGCAAGGCATGGTGTGAGGCAGAGGCAGGAGAGTCATGAACCACATGTGTCTATGAACCGCACCCAGCTCCTGGGCCCCGTTCAGCCCAATGAACCCAGGAGAGCTAGGCATGAAAATAAAGGTGTCAGACTCAACCTTCTGTTACTCGTTTGTGTTTCTGCTTCACACTATTAGTTCACAGATGGCTAAACAAGAAAGCACCAAAACTCAGCTCTGCACTTGACCCAGGGCAGGAAAAATGTGACTCAGATTAGCATGTGACCTACAAACCTGATTTATTTATCTGTCATCTCCCTAAATCACATTTATGCCAATAAGGTGACCTAATGGATTTAAAACTGAAATAAAACAGCCCAGTGAAAATGGACTGGATCTCGGGCCCGCATATTGAGTCCCTCCATTAGAAGCAAGGCCACAGGCTAAGGAGTAGGAGAAACAGCAAGAGACTGGTCTGCACCATCCTCAAGAGAGGCCATGGCATCCCTCCACAGAAGTCACTGTTTTATGCCTGCAAGGCTTGCAAGAGGCATGCTCTACACACAGGGAGGTCTGTGTTCCCATTCCTTCTCTGTGATCAGTCTTTTAATGGATGTGTTTGCTGTCACATTCTTTAGGGAGATGGTCCTTAAAGGTTGGGGGAGGAAGAGGAAAAGGAAAGGTTAGGAAAGAATCAGTGTCACTGGGTTTTGTCAGATGATTTTCATTCCTTTGAGGATTTTGGAAAACCATCGATCATCCAACCCCTGAGAACCCTTTCTTCTTTGGACTCCTCTCCTGTTGCATGTAATTTTAAAAATCTACACTTGGCTTAGCTTTCTTAAATCCTAACCAAATCTCCTATTTTCCCTCCCCTTTAAAGATATTTCATTGCCCCTAGAAGAAGCCATGGGGAGTTGTCAGCCTTATTCCCTGGCTTTGGGGGTCTAGAAATGGTTATTATAAGGTCGTCTTTCCAGGGAATTTGGGAATGGTCATAATTTGAACAGAGAGGAAATAGGTGGAATTGATTATGTAGCCATAATCTTAATTGTTAGGAATCTTTATATTGTTGCAATGCTAAAAGTATATTTTCTTACATGGAAACATTTAATTGGCATGAATTTCATATATTGATACAAATTTGGGATTAATAATGTTACCCTTAGACAGGCATTGTGCGTATGCAGCTCATCTAAGAATCCGAGGCTTAGACCCAGCCCTCCAACTCTACTACAGACTGTTTCCAGTTGATTGAGCAATACAAGTTAAGGACCACATAACAAACTAAGGGTTTTGAATTAATTATAAGAGGGTGTTTTCAAGACATTTCAATTAGAAATGGCTGAGAGTAGTTAAGGGGCAACAGTTCAGATATAATTTGCATAGATAGAGAGTCTTCAAGAGGGTCAGAAGTCCAAATTATACGACAGTTAAAACATTCATTATTAAAAATCATTTGACTAGAGACGTGCCTGCTCCTGACACTGCCCCCTTCACAGTCTGGAGAGGGTGTTAAGCGTCATTACCTCCAGAGGTTGCTTTCATGGCAGGGCAGCCACTGGGCAGAAATTGCCCTTTTCATCTACAGACCATTCTGTGCAGAGAAGGACACACTCTGCAAAATAGTCGGCTACTGGCTTTGTTGAGACAAGGACAATGGCCTTTCAATTTTTTGCATAATAAGACTGTCAGATAGATGATCCTTTGGCCAGAAGGCCAGAGATGAATGTTCTTGGATTCTGAAAAAATGGGGGACTGTCCAGATAGTCAGCTGTCTTTACATTGGCTCAGTTTTGGAAGCTATGTTAAGTGCTTCCTATATTTTCAGGTAATATTTAAGTCATTCTCGGATTTCTGGCAGGATTGAAGGCTAGTTGTAGTCTCATGGCCAACCCAGGCTGTTTAGCATTGAAATATATGATACAGATTTGAGAGGATGGTTTTCAGATGATATATAAGCTAAAACCAGGACATAACTCAGGTGTAAAATAGTTAGCCTTTTAAGTTAGGATAGATGGTGGAGTACTTTATATAATTTGACAAATTGATTAGTGGATGTCATTTGTATCTCATATTGTATAATTTACTTGTCATGATTTTTTTCAATTTATATCTGGGAGAAGAGGGCTTATTTTATTTTATTTTATTTTATTTTATTTTATTTTATTTTATTTTATTTTATTTTATCTTATTTGTTGAACAGAAAAGATGAGATGTAGGGAGAGGCACATGAGCCATGTAAGGTCTGGGGACTACTAGAACCTGCAGCAGCCTATGCTACCAGCAGAATTCTAATACAGGATAGCTGATGAGTTTAGAGAAATAGATTCTTTGTCCAGTAGTTGTGTTATCTGGCTGGTTATAAAGTGTTAGAACTATCTGGTGTTTTCCATCCGTGGTGACAGCAGAGACTGGAGCAGCTTATCAAAGCTAGCTGTGGGGGCTGGGTGAGACAGTCATTGCCAGCACCAGGCAAGGGCAAGTGTAATGCATAGACTATCACAACACTAGACAACCTGCCTTATTACATTTTAGCCTCATTCCTTGCCTCCCATAACTACTCTGGGCTGTCTCTCACTGTACCACACAGAAACCTGGCCCACAATCTAATGCCATGTTTTGAAACTGGGGACTTCAAGTTTCCTATTCCTCTCTAGGAGAAAGTAATCAGGTGAGGTAGTGATACGTACTTACATCCATATTTGTCCCTCAGTGACAGGTGACCTCGATAGAGGTCAACGTGCCTGTGATACTCAGCCAGTTCACACTCTTGGAAGGATTAGTCTTCAGCTTGTCACAGGGTACACTTTGAGTAAAGAGCTGAGCATAAATATTCACAAAGAGAAGATCATAAAGTCACTTCACATCATGCTAGGAAAAATGTATAAATTACATCACCAGATACTGCCAAGGACATGGAGTAGCAGGGATTTTCACATAGCTGTTGAGTTTGCAGTTTGGAATATATATTGTAGAGTGAAAAAAGTGAATGTTGGCCAGAGAAGTCAAATATGCACACATCTTGTGCACCGATAATCTGACCCCTATGTAGAGAACCCATGAGAAAATCCAACAAGAATGTTTTAAGAAATATGTCAAGAAAGTTCTTAACAGAAAGTTTTGTAACTAAGTAGAAAATAGTGGAATTTAATTTACATAAAGTTTATTCCAGAAATCTCCACCCACCACAGATTTCACCCTGTCTGATGAACTCTCTGACAATAGTCACTCAAGCAGGGGTAATATCTAAGATCTCAACAGAAGGGTCCTAGAGACAGGAGTCAGTCAACTAAAGATGCATTTGAGTATGTCCAAAAAAATAAAACAAGTCAAAGAACTTAGGAACAAAACACAAAAGAGTTACACAGAACTTAGGACAGCCCAATGCAAAGGTAGGAATGAAGAGCTGTCTAGCAGGGTCCTGAAGTTCAGAGTTCTTGAGTGATGTTCAAGTTCCTAGTCTGATTATTTTTATGGTGTCTTTTTAAGTTAAAGCAAATTTGTCAACTTACACTGGTAAGTTAATAGAACAGTGATTAAAACCCATGTCTTTCTGACTATAAAGTCAGAAAGTATAAAGTATTTTAAGTACCCCATACACACACTAACTCCCAAAATACTGTAGTCACAGAAAAATTTCAATCCTTAACTCACATGTCCACCCATCAAGGAATGGATAAACAAAAATATTGTGTATGCTATGTGGAAAGAGGGTTAAGCCTTAAGAAGGAAGTAAACGCAGACATATGCTGCAATGGGTACAATGTGAATGAACCTGGAAGACATTATATACTAAGTGAAATAAAGCATTCATTAAGAAAAAAGAAAGACTGTATGATTCTTCTTACAGGAGATAAATAACACAGCCAAAGTCATATGGACAGAGAGCAGAAAGATGGCTTCCAAAGGTCAGGGGTGTGGCACAACAGGAAGTTCTTACTTAATGGCACAGAGTTTCCCTTTGCCTGGAAAGACGTCTGTAAATGGATGCTAGAGGTGGATATCCAGCTTGTGAATGAACTTCACACAGTAGATGGCAGAGTGTGCTGGTCGATGTGATTCAAACCGAGCTGGGGAGAGGGCTTGATGGTTAAAACACTCGCAGATCAAACAAGAAGACCAGAATTTGTATCACACAGAGAGGGTGTAGCAGCCTCCTGTCATTACAGACCCTGAGATC
Organism: Apodemus sylvaticus; assembly: GCF_947179515.1. Taxonomy (NCBI): domain Eukaryota; kingdom Metazoa; phylum Chordata; class Mammalia; order Rodentia; family Muridae; genus Apodemus; species Apodemus sylvaticus. The sequence goes on from NC_067479.1 coordinate 65,595,107, forward strand.
AGGACCCCAGGGAAGCTGCTAAGGTCACTAGCCAGCCACATCAGCAAGCTCTAAATGGCTGAGACAGTCTATCACAAAGAATAAGATGGAAGAGCTAATTGAGAAGATTCCTAATGTCAGTCTCAGGTTTTGCATGCACACACATGCTTGTACAAGTGCATCCACACATCCGTGGAAATGTGCATACATGGACACACACATACACACACACACACACATACACACACACACACAGAAATTTAAAATAATCTTTTAAATTTATTTTTATTTGTGTATGTGTGGTAGGGATGCTCATGGAGACCAGAGGAAGACATCAGGTGCCCTAGAACAGATGTTATAGGTGGTTGTGAGCCACCTGATATGGGTGCTGGGAACCAAACCCGGGTCTTCTACAAGAAGAGTAAATGTTCTTCAGCCCCAAACCAGTTATCCAATCCCCAATAATTTTCCAAACGACCCAAATGATAAATTTTCCTATGTCTATTTTACCATCACTTTTTATGTCAACTTTCTGGGGTTTTATTGACACTTGACATTGATAAATCTGAAAAACTGCCATTTTTCAATCCTTGTCTGGATGGCAGTGGGGATAAGTGGCATCCAGAGGCAGACAAGGCACAAGAAAAGGCACTTCCTACTTCCCCACCCTTCCTAGCTCCCTGTCAGCTTTGTCACCTGAGTTTCTGGAAGTTGGTCTGTCAACTAAAGAAACTGCCTCTTCTAGTTTGTCCCTGTCTGCATCCCCTTAGCCATGGAATGAAATGGCTGCAGATGACAGATACAGCAAAGGGTGGGATGTGAGGTTGAAAGAAACAAGAAATAAAGGAGTAGTGGATGCTGCTGGGCCTGGGCCTGGGCCTGGGCCTGGGGATGGGCCTGGGGATGGGCCTGCAGCTGTAGCCTGGTCACTTCAGTCCCTCTGACTCCAACCACATGGGGGAGGGAGGCACAAGACCAGAAAGCAATGTGTGTCAGAAGAAGAAAGGAAAAACAGACCTCAGCACCTGGAATGCTGCAACCCAGCCTGAATTTCCCAGAGTTGAGCTGGAAAGATGAACACATCTTCAAGCAGAAGGACCCAGAGCTCATTGGACAGAAACAGGATACAACACAAATACACCCCAAAACACAGTACTGAACTAGATGTAACTTTAATCACGCAATTCATCATACCAAGAAGACAGCACCCAACTGACCGGTTCTTGCTGCCTGACTTTGCGGCACTGTGTGTATCAGGCTCAGTGTGTGTATCAAGCTCAGTGTGTGTATCAGCCTCAGTGTGTGTATCAAGCTCAGTGTGTGTATCAGCCTCAGTGTGCCCCAGATCAGATGGCAAGCGCAAGCAGACACATTTTGCACTGAATTCAGCTTACGACATGATCAAAAGCCTGTTGAGCAGACCCTGTTTCTGCCCAGCTACAAAGCCCTTCAAACCCATCTCAAGGAGCAATGGGACTCTCACACCCCACTTGCTATTCTAGAAATCCCAAAAGGCCCTTTAAAATGTGAAAACCTGCTCTAAGAACAAACTGGGAAGAAAAGATAAAATGGTGCCCTTGCAGTCCTCTGCTCTACTGCACATTTGGGATGCCAGTGTTCTCCACGCTGTGACTTCCACCATGCTCCTCAGGCTGTGCAAATACCTCTACTTGCCTGCCAGTGTGACCACTTTCCACCAGTGTAACCAACAAGTACCAGAGCTAGCACCAAGTGGGGGAGATTAGATACATCTTGCCCCACTCTGCACCAGAGGTTACCTCAACTGAAGTTTGACAGCTGTGGGATCCTCCCGGCCAGGACACTGACCACCTCCACATCGACAGAGGATTCACTGCAGTTTATCCAACCACAGCCCTCAAATCCCAAGCATATTAATACATATTGGTGTGTGTTTTTCTTGAATGCCAGTTCGCTGGTGATAGAAATGTCTATCAAGTCAGTTCTAGAGAAATAAAATACAAGTATTCTTCATTTTCGAATGGGGTTGCATTTCAATAAACCCATCACAATTTGAAAATACCATAAGCTGAAAAACCATTTAGTCATCCTGACCTGTCAAACATCCTAGCTTAGTTGCCTTCCTAGGTCCAGGGGTAAGTGATAATGGCCCAGCATGCCGTGAATGTCACCTACACATGGCTAGTCCAAGAGAAGATCTAAATTCAACCTTCAGATGCACATATCTACTCGGTGATCACTTTTTCACCCTGCCAAGGTAAATCCTGGATAAGGACAAACAGAGATATCAGCACTTTGGCTTTTACTGATTGTTCTTATTCTCATCTAACCAGTTCCGGCCCCCTTCCCATCCATTTCCTTTTCTCTGTTGATCTGACCTGAGGTACATCAGCTACTAAGTGTTTGTGAATGGTGTGGGTGAACTGTGGGGAGGACTATTAAGGGGGTTGTCCTCACTCCTCAGACAGCATGCTCTGAGCCGGTCAGTCCCACCTGGTGTCCAGGCTGCACTGCCCAGGGGTCTCTGTACCTGCCTTGTTTTGCCTCTGAGACCTGTACCACATTTTGCTGCTGGAGTCTTGGTTAGAAGTTGAAGACCTCTTCAAGTCCACTGGGTGTCCTGGTGCTGGGATTGTTTCGTCCACTCCTTCAGTTACCTTCCACACTGTTCAGGAGACACAGGAAATGTCAGCTGTTCCCAGGACAACAGAAGACCAAATGGTTTCCGTTTGACCTCTTTGCCCCATCCCCCAATAAATCCATGATTGCTGTCAGCTTTCTCTCCTAGTTCCCTGCAGATGCTCTAGGATGCAGCCTCCTCTGTGGGCTCCAGAGGAATAAATACACATGCCTGTTCACCCTAGAACTCAGAGTTCTCTTTTTATTCCGGTCTTACTCTCCTCTGCAGCCAATACTGCAAGGCAAGGAAAGAGCAAGACACATGGCCCCTTTCGATCCTACATCTTTCCTTTCCAATGCTCTAAGCCATCATCCTTGGTCCCAAAGGCTTTTTAATCTGCTGTAGTTTAGTTGTTGAATGTCCTTCAAAGGCTTTTGTGTTAAATACTTGGTCCCAGGGTGGATACATTAGCAGGTAGAGCCCAGTGAGAGGTTCTTAGGTCATTAGGGACATGACCTCAATATTCATGATAAAGACTGTGTTTGGATTTGACTCACAGCTCTCTGATTCCTTCCTATCTAGCTGCCCAAATAAAGGCAGGCCACTCCTTAAAAAAAAAAAAGAATATGAAGGGGAAAAATGCTATGTAACTCAAAAATTATATAACCAATTGTTTATACATCTACTGATTAATATTTTATATTCATTTTGTAGGTGAAAACATCTAGATTTAGAAGGGTTCAATATGATCTTGGGTAATTTATATAATCCCTATATACCTCAATTTACTCACTTGTAAATTAGTATAAACCTCCTACATCAGACTCTTGCAATCTTTTTTTTAATATTTTTATTTTCTATATTCTTTGTTTACATTCCAAATCATTTCCCCTTTCCCGGATCCCCCCGCCCCATATGTTCCATAAACCTTCTTCTCTCCATCCATCTCCAATCACCTCCTTCCTTTTTCTCTGTCCTTATATTCCCCTCCAATGCTAGATCAATACTTTCCAGGATCAGGACCTTCTCCATACTTCTTCATGGGAGTCAATTGTTATGCGATTTGTGCCTTGGGTATTCAGGGCTTCTGGGCTAATTAATATCCACTTATCAGAGATTGCATTCCATGTGTATTCTTTTGTGATTGGGTTACCTCACTTAGGATGATATTTTCCAGATCAAACCATTTGCCTAAAAATTTTGTGAATTCATTGTTTCTAATTTCTGAGTAGTATTCCATTGTGCAATTATACCACATTTTCTGTATCCATTCCTCCTTTGAGGGGCATCTGGGTTCTTTCCAGCTTCTAGCTATTATAAATAAGGCTGCTATGAACATAATGGAGCATGTGTTTTTATTGCATGCCGGGGAATCCTTTGGGTATATGCCCAGGAGAGGTATAGCAGGGTCCTCTGGAAGTGTCATGTCCAGTTTTCTGAGGAACCACCAGACTGATTTCCAAAGTGGTTGTACCATCTTACAGCCCCACCAGCAGTGGAGGAGTGTTCCTCTTTTTGCCACATCCTCGCCAACACCTGCTGTCTCCTGAGTTTTTGACCTTAGCCATTCTGACTGGTGTAAGGTGAAATCTCAGGGTTGTTTTGATTTGCATTTCCCTAATGACTAACAATGTTGAGCATTTCTTAAGGTGCCTCTCGGCCAGGCAAATTTCTTCAGGTGAAAATTCTTTGTTTAGCTCTGTACCCCATTTTTAATAGGATTATTTGGTTCCCTGGGGTCTAACTTCTTGAGTTCTTTGTATATATTGGATATTAGCCCTCTATCAGATGTAGGGTTGGTGTATATCCTTTCCCAATTTGATGGTTGCCATTTTGTCCTTTTAACAGTGTCCTTTCCCTTACAGAAATTTTGTAATTTTATGAGGTCCCATTTGTCAATTCTTGATCTTAGAGCATAAGTTATTGGTGATCTGTTCAGGAACTTTTCCCCTGTGCCCATGTCCTCAAGGGTCTTCCCCAGTTTCTTTTCTGTTGGTTTCAGTGTGTCTGGTTTTACATGGAGGTCCTTGATCCACTTGGAGTGAAGTTTAGTACATGGAGATAAGAATGGATCAATTCGCATTCTTCTGCATGCTGCAATTGAACCAGCACCATTTGTTGAAAAAGCTATCTTTTTTCCCACTGGATGTTTTCAGCTCCTTTGTCGAAGATCAAGTGACCATAGGTGTGTGGATTCATTTCTGGATCTTCAATTCTATTCCATTGGTCCACTTGTCTGTCACTGTGCCAATACCATGCAGTTTTTAACACTATTACTCTGTAGTATTGCTTGAAGTCAGGGATACTGATTCCCCCAGAATTTCTTTTGTTGTTGAGAATAGTTTTAGCTCTCCTAGGTTTTTTGTTATTACACATGAATTTGAGAATTGCTTTTGCTAACTCTGTGAAGAACTGAGTTGGGATTTTGATGGGGATTGCATTAAATCTGTAGATCGCTTTTGGCAAGATGGCCATTTTAACTATATTAATCCTGCCGATCCACGAGCATGGCAGATTTTTCCATTTTCTGAGGTCTTCTTCGATTTCCTTCTTCAGAGACCTGAAGTTATTGTCATATAGATCTTTCACTTGTTTGGTTAGAGTCACACTAAGATACTTTATATTGTTTGTGGCTATTGTGAATGATGTCATTTCCCTAATTTCTTTCTCAGCTTGCTTATCCTTTGAGTATAGGAAGGCAACTGATTTGCTTGAACTGATTTTATAACCAGCCACTTTGCTGAAGTTGTTTATCAGCTGTAGGAGTTCTCTGGTGGAGGTTTTCGGGTCATTTAAGTAGACTATCATGTCATCTGCAAATAGTGATAATTTGACTTCTTCCTTTCCAATTTGTATCCCCTTGACCTCCTTATGTTATCTAATTGCTCTAGCTAGAACTTCAAGTACTATATTGAAAAGATATGGAGAGAGTGGACAGCCTTGTCTAGTCCCTGATTTTAGTGGGATTGCTTCAAGTCTCTCTCCGTTTAGTTTGATGTTGGCTACCGGTTTGCTGTATATTGCTTTAATGATGTTTAGGTATGGGCCTTGAATTCCTGTTCTTTCCAAGGCTTTTATCATGAAAGGATGCTGAATTTTGTCAAATGCTTTTTCTGCATCTAATGAGATGATCATATGGTTTTTTTTCTTTGAGTTTGTTTATGTAGTGGATAGCATTGATGGATTTCCTTATATTGAACCATCCCTGCATCCCTGGGATGAAGCCTACTTGATCATGGTGGATGATCGTTTTGATGTGTTCTTGGATTCGGTTGGCAAGAATTTTATTAAGTATTTTTGCATCAATATTCGTAAGAGAAATTGGCCTGAAGTTCTCTTTCTTTGTTGGATCTTTGTGTGGTTTTGGTATCAGCATAATTGTGGCTTCATAGAACGAGTTAGGTAGAGTTCCTTCTGTTTCTATTTTGTGGAATAGTTTGAAGAGTTTTGGTGTTAGGTCTTCTATGAAGGTCTGATAGAATTCTGCACTGAAGCCATCTGGTTGGACCAATTAGATTTAACAGATATATACAGAACATTCTATCCTAAAGCAAAAGAATATACCTTTTTCTCAGCACCTCATGGTACCTTCTCCAAAATCAACCATATAATTGGTCACAAGACAGACCTCAACAAATATAAGAAGATCAAACTAATCCTATGCCTCCTATCAGATCACTATGGAGTAAAAGTGCTCTTCAATAGCAACAAAACCAACAGAAAACCCACATACACGTGGACACTGAACAATATTCTACTCAATGATACCTTGGTCAAGGAAGAAATAAAGAAAGAAATTAAAGACTTTTTAGAACTTAATGAAAATGAAGACACAACATACCCAAATCTATGGGACACAATGAAAGCAGTGCTAAGAGGAAAACTCATAGCCCTGAGTGCCTCCAAAAAGAAAATGGAGAGAGCATACACTAACAGCTTAATGGCACACCTGAAAGCCCTGGAACAAAAAGAAGCTATTTCACCCAGGAGGAGTAGAAGGCAGGAAATCATCAAACTCAGGGCTGAAATCAATCAAGTAGAAACAAAGAAAACCGTACAAAGAATCAACAAAACCAGGAGCCGGTTCTTTGAGAAAATCAACAAGATAGATAAACCCTTAGCCAGACTAACCAAAGGGCACAGAGACAGTATACAGATTAACAAACTTGGAAATGAAAAGGGAGATATAACAACAGAAACTGAGGAAATTCAAAAAATCATTAGGTCCTACTACAAAAGCCTATATTCAACACAACTGGAGAATCTGGAGGAAATGGACAGTTTCCTAGACAGATATCTGACACCAAAACTAAATCAGGATCAAATAGATCATCTAAACAGTCCCATAACACCCGAAGAAATAAAAAGGGTCATAGAAAGTCTCCCCCCCCCCCCCAAAAAAAAAAGCACGGGACCAGATGGCTTCAGTGCAGAATTCTATCAGACTCTTGCAATCTTTAAGACTCATCACACAAACAATAACAAGCAGAGTCCTATAATGAAGATGTAGTAGGGAAGAGCCCATCAAACAGACTAACCAGGGAACAACTTGGCTTTGGACAATCTGGCAACTGGTACAGCACAAACATGTCATGTCACCTCTCTGACTCCCATTGGTCATTGTAGAGTAAAATTATTGGACTGAGTGTTAACCACCCTTTTGTCCTTCAGATTCATCAACTGTGAGTTCATCCCAACCCTGCCAGAGGACATGGATTCAGGGAGAGTTCTAGAAGAGACAGGAAAAGGGCTGGGAAGATGATAGCTGGATCCCACATGAGACCTGGATCTGATGTGTGAGGCTGTGAAGGGTGATGGAGGGCACACCCAGCACCCTGGGAACTACCATGATCCACCATGATTAGAACAGCGTGTGGTGAACTGTGAGGCCTGAGTGAGGGATGAGGGACTCCAGGGCAGGGAACAAGCCTTGACTCCTTCTAAAGGAAGCAGAGCCCAGGGGCTACACACGAGATGATTCAGTGTTATTTGTAGTCTGCCAAGCATGCCTTCCACCAGCATCCTCTTGCCTTGTGGATAGGGTTAAACATAAACATAGGTTCACAGTAAGAGCTGTAAAGAATAGCAAAATTGAGATTACTACCACTCCATGCAGCTTCCCAAGAGGATTAATAGAAGACAGGTGAGTCAGGAAGTATCACAGGAGAATTGGAAGCTGGATAGGTAAGGAAGAGCACAGCCTTGCCCAAGGGTGTACCCCAAATGTCACCTACCCTGGGGCAGATTTTCTAAAATGGGGTGTGCCCTCTTCTTTGTGCCCCAGGGCATCTTACAGCACACAATATTTCTCCATACGGCACCATTTAAAATGCCAAAAGACTCACTCTGCCCCTACTCCCATACTCCAGGAGCCTATAGTGTCAGAGTTCTCAACAAGTCCTCTTTTGTGCTTAGAAATTCTAGTGTTGGATGAAGTCCCTCCAATATTTCAACCTATGAACAAGAATTTTTTTTAGTAGATATTTTCCCAGAATTAAAAAAAAATACTCAGAACAGCAGAGCTTGGGTTCGATAATTCAGCAGCTAAGGTGCTAGCTGTGCAAACACAGGGAACCTGAGGTGGATCCACAGTTCGCAGGTAAAAAGCCAGGTGGAACTCGAGGGCTGGGATTGGAGACAGCGCAATCTCTGAGGCTCACTTTAAGCTGTGGTGGCTTGAATAGGAGTGGCCCCCACAGGCTCATATATTTGAATGCTTGGTCATCTGGGAGTGTGTCCTTGTGGGAGTAGGTATGGCCTTGTTGCTAAAAATGTGTCACTGGGAGTGGACTTTGAGGGTGTTAAATGCTCAAGCCAGGCTCAGTCTCACTGTCTTCCTACTGCCTGCCTAGTGGGATGTCGAACTCTCAGCTACTTCACCAGCACCATGTCTGCCTGCCTGCTGCCATGCTTCCTGCCATGCTGATAATGCACTAAACCGCAAGCCAGCCCCAATTAAATGCTCTTCTTTTATGAGAATTCCCATAGTCCTGGTGTCTCTTTACAGCAATAGCGCACCAACCAAGACACCAGTCAGCCAGTCTGCCTAATCATCCAGTCCCAGGTCCCAGGAAGAGATCCTGTCTCAAAATACACGATAAGACAGCTCCTGAGAAAAGATAACCTAAGGTTGACCTCTGACCTCCACATATACATGCAAACACACAGATGTGTACATGTACACATACCTGCACACATATATCCACACATGAACGCACTCAAACACACACAGACACATACAGATATATCAGAAAAGTATTGAAAACAGAAAATTAAGGCGAAGTCAGTGTTGGTTGGCATAAGGGCAGGCAGGTCACCCCTGTAGGGACTAGGGCATGAGGCTGACTGTTGAGATAGATGGAATTTAATAACAGAGACAGTGATCACAGGATGGAGAGTCTGAGTTGGGAGGAAGACCTTGGATAGCCCACAGAGACACTTAGGAGAGCTGGAAGTACAAGTTTCCGGGTGGCTGAAAGGGCAGGCATCTGAGCCTTTATCACAAGCAGCGTTCAGACAGAAGAATTTCAAGTCCAGGGCCAGCTACAATCCAGGGGCTTTATCCCAGTGCCATTCCACCCCGCCCCACTGAGGAACTGTCTTTCAAGGAGACTTTGCTAATCTTCTTGGGAATTACAGTGGTTTGAATAAGAATGACCTCCTTAGCCTCATTTATTTAAATGTTTAGTCACCAGGAGTAGAACCATTTGAAGAGATTATAAAGATTAGAAGGTGTGGCCTTGTTGGCACAGGTGAGGCCTAGTTGGAGAAAGTATTCAAAAGCCCACACCAGTTCCCCCTCCCTCTCTCTCTCCCCCCTCCCCATCCCCTTCTCTATTCCCATCCGCCCACCCCCCACCCCCACCCTCACCCTCACCCTCACCCTCACCCCCCACCCCCCACCTGCACTGCCTTCACCTTGATGATAAAGGCTAACCACTGAGAACTTGGGCAAGCCCCCAGCTAAATGCTTTCTTTTAGAAGGGTGGATGTGGTCACAGTGTCTCTTCACAACAGTAGAGCAGTGACTAAGACAGTAATGATGAAGACATTTATATCCTGGGCTTATTGCAACAGACTAGGTTCTCAGAACTGACTGCTTTGGAAAAAGAGATTCGTAACTGTCCTTCAATAGGAGGCTGAGACTCCCAGAAGGGTCTGGGATAGCTGGTGTGACTGACAGACCACAGATACAGGCTGGGGTATGTACTTCAGTGTGCAGCTGTAAGACACGGCCTCTGAGTCTGTCTGTATGAACCCATTAGAATCCCGGGGTCATTTTTGTTACCGTTGGTATCGTTACCTTTGGTTTGTTTTACTATTCAGCTCATATTAAATTTCATTTATATGTGCTGTATTTCTATCAACCACTCCCCCCAAATGCTCCCATTTCCTCTCTACTCCCTCTCAGATTCCTGGCCTCTTTTTCTTTCATTCTGATTGTTTCAGATGGCTTGTGGGTGCAGGAAACCTCTCTGACTGGTGTTGGAATGGTGAGTCTGTTTTCGCAGGACGCTGCTGGTGCCTGGGCCACGGCAGTGCCCTACAGTGACAGCCGCTTCTCCCGCCACTACTTGGTTCCCAACTTCGCACATGCACACACACTTTTAGTCCCTTATTCCAGCCCTAGTAACACCCCTGTGTCTCACCCAGGTAAGCCTAGGCACTAATCAATCCATTTTCCATCGTCTTCAAAAGCAGGCCTCCATAGATCCTGTCACGTGGATAAGTGAAGGGAAACGGGTTTGAATGTGGCATGTCCCCTAAAGGCCCAAACACTTACTCCTCAGCTGGTGGCCCTGTTACAGGAACCTTGGAAAACTGAGAGAGTGGAGCTCTACGGAAGAAATAGCTCACTGGGGGCAGGCCTCGAGGTGCTGTAGCCTGGCTGTATTTCTGGTCTGCACTCTGCTTCCTTTCTTCAGAAGCAATGTGACCAGCCCTCTCCCGTTCCTGCAGCTGCACCTTCCTTACCACAGTGAACTCAACTGCTTCCCCCTTTTGAACTAAAGGCCAATACAACTCCTTCTTCCTTAAGTTCTTCCCGTAGGATATCTGAGCACAGCAACAAGTAAAGCAGCTAAAACTGAAATAAACTAGGTGCATGGGGCTATGCCAGAGCACAGAGATAAGGAAGATGGACCATGGCTCTGAGATACCCATTACCTGCTAAACCAACATCTCAAAGGGTGCAGAAGCAGGATTGCACCATGCACTTCACATTGCTGATAAAATGTGAGGATAGGACCTCTATGAATTAAAGCCGTGGTCAAAAACTTAACAAAAAAAAAAAAAAAAACAAAAATAAGAAAAGAAAGGCATAAAACATGCTCATGAAAACAAATCATAAGTAAGGACTGCTTTTGAGGCAAAGGGTAGCAAATCATCGGTAGAAAAAACCTACTGATATAAAGAACAAACTTGAGCTAAGTGCCCAAATGCAAAAGAGAGAAGGCTGGATGTGGGGTGGCAGGGGTGGGGGGTAGCCAATAGAGATGAGGAAAAGAAACAAAATCTAAATCAAGCAACCAAAAGAAAAAATTTACGTTAAAAGTAATAGGAATAATGAAATGAATTAAAAGCCTGTAGACATTTTTTTTTAAGGAAAGTGTTTAAACTACATAAATAACACAGAGGTAGTGTAAGAGATTTGGCATACTGTTTTTGAGGGTCAGCAAAGATCCATGAGGAAACTGCAACAGAGACTTCAAGATAAATTACATTAAGCTTTTACAAGAAGACAGTGTTTTTAAAAACTGATAAACAGTGCCATCTTCAATTAAGATTTTACAATAAAAACATTTTACACAGCTCAGAGCACAGCACCGGTGTAGAAAGCTAATTCAAACCTTGGAGCCACCAGCCAGCCCCGGCTGCCCAGGTCCTTGCTGGGCAGCCTCAGGTCCTTGCTGTTAGTGACAGTCCTGTTGGAGAAAGTAAGAGACTTAGCCAGGTTCATGCAAACAAGAAGTGGAAAAGTCCAGAATCCTGACAGGTAACCCAACAGTTCCTGTCTACTGTCCTCCCAAATGAGCATCACCAATATTGCCTTTCTGTCTGTCCCTATCAGCTGTGAGGAGCATGAGGAACATCCCAGACACGGGGTTGGTTGTAGGGGCCTTGCTGGCCATCCTGCCCTCACATGGAACGCTGGTGTAGCCAAGCCTCTCTGTGAGCAAACTCCCTCAAACTTTCTTTTCCTACTGCCTTGGCAGCAGACAATGTTCTGGATAAAGAGTTCAACAATATCGCAAAGCAAGGCAATATTTGTGTTTTAAGTCGCTAAATGGGAGGGGGTCAACACATGACCTAAATTCATCCTCAATGAGTCATTATTAATACGTTTTTTTTTTTCTAACACGGAGCCAAGCACAAATGCCTGGCAGTACTCCACAGGAAGCAGTTTCGTAGGCCAAACACCATCAATCAGTCATTTTTGGCTTTAACCATTTAACCGGTTATTAATCCCTCTAATTGCACTATCTCATAGTCCTCTAGGCTATCAAGAAAGACTATCAAAGACATCAAATCTATTGCACTGCCTTTCTTTGTCGTCACAGGCCTATGGGACCAAAAAAGAGATGAGTCGGCACATACTGACTTTTCAACAATTCACAGACTTCTGGTGAGCAGCTTCCTGATATATATATATATATATATATATATACACACACACATACATATATTTGAACTGAATCTTTAAAAGGCAAATACAATTTTCCCAGGGTACACATAGAGAGGAAAGGATAGTTCTGACTAACAATGAGCAGTTAAAGCTCATGAAAGTGCACCGGTTTGGAGCTGTGGAGCCATGGCTCAGCACTTAAGAGCATATACCGAGTTCGATTCCCAACACCCACTTCGGGTAGCTCACAACCTGTAACTCAAATTCCAGGAGTCACAACACCCTCTTCTGGCCCCTGACACTACGTATGAAGACAAACCAGACCTTACCCCTTACTTGTCATGCCCAAGGTCAAAATTATGTAGCAGCATCCAAAGCTGTGAGTTTCCAATCAGTCTAAGAAAACACATAAGCACATGTGTACATGAGCATGACCACACACAGAGAAGTATTTTCTTCTGAAGCTGCACAGGTTTAAGTCACCTACGCTGTGTCTAGTTTAAAGCACTATGGAAAGGTGGGCAGAGTGACCTTGGGTGTAATCAAGGAGCGTTAGAGGCAGGGAAGGAGTGGAGGACTGAGAGAAAGCCTTCTTCTCAGGTTTAGGCAATCTGTGAAAACTGGCCTACAGTTATCTGAACAGCAGTTCTCATCCTGTAGGGCAAGACCTAGAGGTTGGAAAATACAGATGTTTACATTACAACTCATAACATTAGAAACTTATAGTTATAAAGTTGCAACGGAAATAATTTTATGGTTGGCAGTCACCATAACGTGAAGAACTGTAATAAAGGGTCTCAGAAATTGGAAGGTTGAGAACTGCTGCTCTAAATGTATCTCAAAGTATAAATATATAAGGAATTATACAATAAGCCTCCCCTCATATTATTTCCTAAAAAAAACAATAAATGTTCAAAGACAAAATAGAATTATCAATTCATTTGTGAGATTACAGGCAGATATATAAAAGAGTTAAGAGTTTTCCCTGGAGAAATATATTCTCTTTATTAAGATCCTTTTCTGGCCATAAATTTGTTTCCCATGCCCTTAGCCAACATTCAGAGATTTCAGGACAGTGATAGCCCCTGCAGAGGGATTACTGCCCACTAGCTGAGAGGACAAACCACACATCTCCTCAGACTGCCATGCCCAAAGTTAGAAGGCTTCTGTGTTGTACACAAAGCTGGAAACTTCCAAATAGTCTAAGAAAACGCAAACCACTGCAGACAGTTTTCCCCTTTATTTATGATGCTACCCACGATAAGATGAGATGTCCTGAGCCTGAGATGTGCTGTGTAATCAAGACAGAGTTAATGGCTTGCTTGAGGAGTAGGATTCTGGTCTTGCCTGAAGGGGTCATTTCCAAGCTCTCTTCCCTTGACAGGGTTAAGCTGCCCATGGATTCCTTGGATACAGTTGCAAAGGGCCAGTACAGTACAAACGCAAGTCTCTGATGCTCTAAGGTAAGGACGAGGGGGGTGGGGTATAGATCTCTCCCTCTTACTTCCTTCAGTTTTTCTGCCTCTACAGAAGATTAAAATGCAATAATTTCAGTAGATTGAAGCTACGCAGCTGGGCAAGAAGCACCAAACCACCTAAACTGCCCGTGAATTTGAAACATGGTTTCAAGTATTAAGTCGTGATGCATTTGGCCATCGTTTTTTTTAACATGCCTGTACTTGGACTCAAGTAACAGTGGTGGATGATGATGCTGGTAACTGAGGCAAGGCTTAAGCAGACTCTGGGCCCTGCTACCAAGAAGACTTGAACAAACACCTGGTGCATCAGGATTCTCCTCTGAAACCTTCACGTTGCAGCCGGCAGGAGCTAACCATGAGAGTCTTTCTAGCTACCGTCAGCTCAATCGCTAAAAAAGCAGGAAGTGCCGGTCCTTCCTAAAAAAAAAAAAAAAAAGCAAGTTCCTATTTTCACAAGATTTCTTGGGGCTGTTTCGCAATTTCAAAGCACCAGGCCATTGCTTAAAACCAGAACACAGAGCTGTGGCAGCTGCAAGAAGAGTCTTGAAAGATCATCGATTCTAGAAGGTCTTTTGACAGATAAGGAAGTGAGGCCTTCACAGGGGAAGTAGCTGTAGAGACCTGAGAGAAAGACATTGAGTTCTTCATTTCCCTCTAAGCTCTGCATGTGCTACCTCCTCTCTATAGATCAATCCTACTCTCTAGTCAGTCAGTCAAGACTAGGTCAAAGATGGGATGAACAAATTCTCCATCTAGCTTTCTTCCGCCTCTGTTCCCCTCTAGCTCACACGTGGTTACCCCACCACCACCACCACCACGCTTCTCAAGCACTGCTAAGAAGCTCATTGCTTTCCTAATGTATTACCCAAACCAAGGTATCATCTTCAATCCCTTTCTTTGGTTTTTGGAACAAACTCAGTTATTTGAGATGGCATCAGGGGCATCCCTGTGTAGGAAGGGAGTAGACTGTGACAGACAAGAAGAAGCACTAGGTTTGGACATGACTTCATCACATCTTCCAAGGGTTCATGTTGAACCTTAGTCCCTGGCACCGCCATGTTAAAGATTAATGGGGCCTAAAGAGGTGGGACCTCAAAGGAGATCATAGATCCTTGGGAGCATGCTTAGGCAGAAGGTAACAGTTCCTAGGGCACCCTGGCAAGTTCTTATCAAAGGTTATAAAGTAAGACATTCACCTGCCACCCACTCTGGCTTCCTGCTTTGTCATATAGTTGTGGCTTTTCATCTATAGTCTCTCCATGGCATCATCCACAGTGAAGCAGTGAGGTCAGGAAGTGAGGTCAGGAGGCCCCGTCATAGTAGACATCAAGCTTTGTCCTCTCAGACATCAAAATCGAAAGCTAAACACCCTTCCTTACTTCTTTCCTTCCTTCCTTCCTTCCTTCCTTCCTTCCTTCCTTCCTTCCTTTCTTTATTGAGACAGGGTCTCACCATGTATCCCAAACTGGCCTAGAGCACTGAGATTTGCCTGCTTCTGCCTCCTGAATGCTAGATTTGGGGTATATTCCCCTCACTATATTCAGCTAACCCCATAGGACAAAAGACGAAGTAGGATCTGAAGATTAAACACAAGGCAATCAATCACTTTTTAATGCTTTATAGAGAAAAATAAATTAAGGTCATGAGGGTCTCAGAAAACACAGCATTTGCCACTAGCACTATTGGCTCTCTCGTTCCACCCCACAGTCTTCCATAGCTAGCCTCAGAAGGAAATCTTAGCAATGCTGACATCCTCAAAAACATAGCTATGTAAAGTCACAGACTTAAGCATAAATTAACAATCGGCTAAATGAGGCCAGGTGCTGCCTGGATTCATGGAGAAGCTAGCCGGAGTGAAATCCTAGTAGGCGAATATGGGGCTGGGAGAAGTTCAGAACCGAGCTCGGTTCTGAACTTCTAACACACACCAGCAGATCCTGCTGCACTGATATTCTAGCCTCTCTCTCTCTCTCTCTCTCTCTCTCTCTCTCTCTCTCTCTCTCTCACACACACACACACACACACACACACACACACACACACAGAGAGAGAGAGAGAGAGAGGGGGGGTGGGAAAGAAAGAGGGTGGAGGAAGAGGGAGACACAGAGAGAACCCATTTTTGGTTTATCAGTCAATCTGCCCACTTCCGTTTTACCTGGGCTTTGTCCAGTGCACTGCTATGGACTGAGCCCCTTAGTGGAAACAAGACAGGAGCATATTTCGGGAGTCTGGCTTGTGTTTCTCAGTCCAGCATCTCACTCATGACAAGCACACAACTAAGTCAAGAAGACTATAAAGAAAAACATTGCCATTTTACTGTCCCCGCCTTTGAAACTGAAGAGTGACTGGTGAAGGTTTTACTAGTAGTAAAATCCTTTGCTTGCTTATAAAGATTGAATGTTGAGAATACATTCTATCACAAAGGGAAATGAATACCCATTTTTTAAAGTATGAAATAATAACTAATTTCCCCTGGGCTTCCAGAATGTGGAATTTATTGGTACTGTTCAGAATTTACATTCAAGGGACATGAACTATCTAAGTTCTTATGAAAGGCATTTGGTTTTTAATTTGCAAAACACCAAACAACACCACAAAATATTCACCATTAACAAATTACCTTGTGGGGCTAGAGAGATGGCTCAGCGGGTAAGAGCACAGACTGCTCTTCCAGAGGTCCTGAGTTCAAATCCCAGCAACCACATGGTGGCTCACAACCATCTATAATGAGATCTGATGCCCTCTTCTGGTGTGTCTGAAGACAGCTACAGTATACTTACATATAATAAATAAATAAATCTAAAGAGAAAGTTTTTTTTAAAAAATCACTTTGCAATTAAAATAGGGGCTAACTTTACCATTAATAATTCTGGTCTCCAGTTCAGCTCAGCAGCTAAGCAATGCTAAAGTTTCAACAATTTCTCGCATGTGGAGTGGAATGATAGCAGCTGCCTCAAATGGGTGTTTAACAAGAAACAAAGAGCCTCCTGTAGAATCTATCTACCTACCTGTCTGTCTTTCCTTCTATCTATCTCCAGTGTCTCACTTTGTATCTCTGGCTAGTCTGGAACTCACTAAGTAGACCAGGCTGACCTTGAACTCCCAGAAACACTCTTGCCTCTGCCTCCCAAGTGTTAAGATTAAAGGCCCGTGACACCCTGCAGTTCTTAAAAGAGTGGACCTTTCAACAAATGGTCCTGTGGGAGCCAGAATGAAGTATAAACCCTGTATTTCCCATAGCTCTTCCATTAGAGCTTTGAATTTAGACCGCTAAGGTACGCTTGGAGGAGATTCCAGTATACCTTCTTGCTTCTACCAACCTCTTCCTATTCACATCCTCTTCCCATCCACAGTGAGAAGCAGCAAAGGCAATTATTAGCAATCCCTATCCAGAAGTTAGGAAATCAGACTCAGGCAAGCTAGATGAACCTTAGCCAGAACAGAGTGGAGATGAAAAACTACTCTGAGTATTTTAAGAAGCTCCCTTTCCTCTGCCTGAGGGCATTACAACCTCACAACACAAGAAACAGTCTCAGAACAGATGAGAGAAAATTCAGAAGCTGTGTTCACAGGTCACCTGGAGACAACAGGTTGTACAGGTCAGAATAAAGGGATCACTTATCAAACAGGTCCAGCCAGTGGACCAGTAGTAAAATGGTGAGGAAAACTAAACACCCAGATGTAGGAATAACTTTTTGTATAAGCTAATGGATCTATGTATAAATAAATAAATAAATAAATAAATAAATAAATAAATAAATAAATACAAAGACTTTGCAATACTGTTGAGCTAGGTTGTAAAACCACACTTCGTGATGAAGCAACACCTTCCTGACAGACCATGTACATGCAGCTTTTCCAGGAAAAGCATGAGCAGGGCCTTATCAGCAGTCCCCAAATCTATAATGCACCAAAGGCTAGATTCTTGCTTACTGGCTCACAAAATTCATTGCTAAGCTAAAAAGAGGTTAGCGTGCCCACAGCAGGGACCCAGTACTCACATCAAAGATGCCTTCAGTTCTGGTCCAGCCATATGACAGAGGAACTTTATTAGCCTTTAATAGTGCATGGATTTTGACTGCTTGCATTTCAAATAAGAATGTGCAGGTCTGTGTTGTTTTTTCCATCTTAAAACTAGAAAGTGACTCAAGTCCAATTAATTTTATTTCACTTTGTGTCTAACACAAGCTTCCAGGTAAGACTACTCAAAAGAAAATTCTAGTAAGTCAAGAAATCATATGACAGTCATTTTTAAGACTGTTTTATGCCTGGGAATAAACCCAGGATATGTCTATAAAACCAGGAGAAGTTAGTTCAAAGAAAAATCAATCATGTATAGAGTTCCCAAGGTCACCGCTAAATAACTGTAACACAACTGCAAAAGAAAATGTTTTCATCAGACCGTGTCGTTAAAACCACTGAGTTCTGATGTAAGAGAAGACGCCGGCCAAGTCATCTGATGGGTGTTCATAAAGATACCCCAGAGCAGTTGCCTACATTTTCAACTCTGCCTTGATATGTACCCCGGGAGCAGCCAAGGCCTCCAGACCTCGCCTCTCTTGGATGACTGCCTAGAGTAGGCTTGAGAGGAGAAGACAAAAGTTACATCCTGAAAACAGCAACATAAAAGATCAAACAAAGCCACAAAATTCCTCTGTTTGAGGGATTTTTTTTAAGTTATAAGGTCCCTGGGCAGGGCTTAGGTGATTTCAAGGTTTGCGTGGCTCTGAATTATTTTGGGTTGTCACATGGAAAATGGGGTAAAGGCAGTCTCCTGAAGTTGCTGAAAATCATCTGCTTTCAATCAAAGTATTGGCATCAAGTTTGGAAGTGAGGAAGGAATCCTAAGGAGAAACACTGCTGAAGGAAGGAAGGGTGTATGCATCTCGGGGAGTGGGCGAGGAACCAACGGAGGTGGCGTTCACCTTAGTCTGCTAAGTTTGCCTATAACAAGATACCCAACACTAAGCACTTGGTAAAGAAAAGAGGCTTATTTAGGTTACAATTTAGGAGGCTGAAGAGGTCTCTGGTGAGGGCTCTCAGGCACTTTACACCATAGCAGATGGCCTCATGGAAGGAGCATGCATTAGAGAAAAAGCAGTGTCACATGACCAGACAGAATGGTCCAATTGAGGCACAACGAAAGGAAGCTGGAGTTTTATGAATGGAGTGACCAACCACTGTCAGACAGAGCATCATTTAGAGAGCATAAACCCAGTCAAGGGCAGGGATTAGATGTGATCATTGAAAGCCATTTATATCCTTCAGTTTAGACTTATTTTCTGTTCCTCTCTGAAGTCATAGATACTAGGCTGGACTCTGGTGCTAAATGATGAACGCAGTAAGACAGATCCTCTGTGGCAGGCAGGAATCAGTCAAATAATCATGTAAATTAAATGACTCAGAGGATTCTACGGGAGACGAACCAGACATAGTCTGGCAAGATGAATCAGCTGGGAACTGTTTGAATAAGGCTGACAGCCTGAGCTGGATCCCAGAAGCCCATTGTGGAAGAAGAGAACTGGATCCTATAAGTAGACATCTCACCTCCATACACACACCGAGACATGTGCATTCACACAACAACAACAACTACTACTACTACCACTACTACCACTACAATAATAATAATAATAATAATAAGTAAAATAGCTTTTTAAAAAATAGATGAACAATTGGAGCTGGTCAGAGAGGAATACCCTACAGAAATGATATTTAATCTAATCTGACAAGAATTGTGGGTCTTACAGACTTGTTCATGATTCAATCCCTAGCACCAAGAAGAACAATAACACAGGCAAGGCTCTGTGTTGGAAGGAATGTGTCTGAGGGACTAAAAAACTAGCATAAAACGCTGAAGAAGAACAGAGGGGCTTGTGGGAAATGACCAGGCTGGCTGCAGGAGGCCACACCAAGAAGGCCCTGGGTATGTTCTTTTGTTCATATGGATACACTTCATAACAATGGCTGGTGATGGGCGGGAATGTTAGAAGTGTGGTGGTGGGCAGGAAAATATCATCAGACTTGAATCCTGGGGGTGGGGGGAGCAATATGGGTAAAGATGCTAAAAGTCAAAGAGGAGCAGAATGTCTGAGCAAAGTTTCTAATGGCTGAACGAAGGCCAGAGTGGAGGCACAGTGCTTGAAAATGAATGGTTCCATAGACTCAGGGGTACGCCGGCTGAACCCTGACAGCTCAACTAGTGCACGGACTGATCTCCTGATAGGTTCCTAATATGCTAGCACTGTAAGAAATGGTGAGGAGTGGGAGTAATATCTAGCTGAAGGAAACAGGTCCTTGGGGACACACAATCCTGGGAAAGATTAATCTAGTCCCCTCCCCACTTCCTGTTTGCTCTGTGTTCCTGCTGCATGGTAATCCCACCTGCCTCAAGTCCAGATGATGGCGCCAGGCATAACCATGGACCAAAATGTCTGAACCACGAACCAGAGCAACCCTTTCCTTTACATTTTCTCTCTTGGGTTTCTGTCACAGAATGAAAAGTCTAATGCAGGAGAATGTCAGTTCTGAGAAGGTAGAAGGCTGGAATGAAAGATCTAGGATGTTTATATTTGGAGGGGAAGAGGAGAAACTTGGTTAAAGGTTGATTTATCTGCCAAGAATAAAGAAAACGTGGCTAGGATGATGGAGCATATTGTCTGCTAGAGAGCAGGTCACATTCAGGATTTACTGGACGTCAGTGGGTGTTGAGGCTTTAAACTCCTCAAACTGGGAGACACAGCGCATGTTCAAGGATTGCTAGCAACTAAGGGATGAGCATTCTTCTCATCTTCCATGGTGGCGGCCATCCATGCCCACAGGGAGAAACAAGAAGGTTTCAAGATATCATCAACTTGGAAATGCTGTGGACACCTGCACCAGGAGAATCTGAATCACGCTGTCACATTACTTTACATGCTCAAAATGATAAGGGGCATCTTCAGTGTGCCTGATTCCTGTGATTAGTCATGGCTGGTTGGAATACTTAAGAATGATTTTTGCTGTTTGCATTTTCTAAAGAAGCATAAATTATGACTAAGTTCCTCCAGTTTAGTGCACTGCTGCGTCTTCCTGAAGCTTTCATCAACAAATAACAATCAGAGTGATTTCACTAAATAAATATCAGAACTGAGTCTCCCTCCTAAGATGTGCTGCATTCAAACTACACTGCCGGCTGCTCTCTATTATCTAATGTCTCATTCAAACCACAAGGGGATGAGGTGCCATCTTGGAAACTGTACTGGCTAGTTTGATATCAACTTAACACAAGCCAGTCATCAGAGAGGAGGGAGCCTCAACTGAGAAAATGCCTCCAAAAGATCAGGCAGTAGGCAAGCCTATAGAGCATTTTCTTAATCAGTGATTGATTGGGGAGGGCCCAGTCCATTGTGGGTGGGGCCATCCCCAGGCTGTGGTCCTGGGTCCTATAAGCAATCAGGCTAAGCAAATCATGAGGAGCAAGCCAGTAAGCAGCACTCCTCCATGGCCTCTGCAACAGCTCCTGCCTCCAGGATCCTGCCCTCACTGCTTTCGATGATGAACTCTTATCTGGAACAGTGGGTGAAATAAATAAACCCTTTCCTCCCCAAGTTGCTTTTGGTCGTGATGTTTCATCACAACAGCAGTAAACCCAACTAAGGCAGAGACCAAGGGCAGCAACTGGAAAACACAACTGTGATGAACCAACAATATTTTTTTCCTATATTGCATCTCAGTGATGAAAAGATCTTTATCAATGGAACAAACAGACTGACCAGAGTATGGAATAGAGTATCAGAATTTAATTTTTTTCCCTTGCTGTTTCATGTTTGAAAAACTAGGGAGTGAGCTGTGTCACATTTATTTTCTAGCTTGACAGTGACCTCTTACTCAAAGTATCAGAAGCCACATGTCAATCATGTTACCGGTGTCCCAAAGCACCAGAGGTCCCACACCAGAATTCTCTCCTGTTACATCTGATGAGATAGGTTTGGGGATCATTTCATAAGCCGGTTTTGATGAGGTGTCAGTTCTTGCCAATTGATCTGTATAGCTTCAACAAAATCCCAAAATCCAAGTGGGGACCCGATTCTAAATTTCATATGGAAATGCAAAAGACCTAGAATAGCTAAAACAGCTTCAAAAGTGGGAAAATGATGGAAGAGTCAAGAACCCTAGATTTCAGATCTTACGTAAAGCTACAGTGATGTGCCGCTGGCAAAGGGAGGTGGGTCACTGTGGAAAACAGAGAGGCTAGAAATAGATCAAATGCATGAACAATTGATTTTTCACAAAAGTACAAAGAAAAGTCAGAAGAATGTTGGCAGACTTTTCTAAAAACGTTATTGGAATATCTGCATTTTTTTTTAAACAGGAAAAAAACACAACCCTGTGATCCATACTTTAAGCTGTTTGAGGACACTAGCTCAAACGGAGCAGATCTAAACGCAATCATAAAGCTATTGACATGTTTACTGAGATATTAGCTCAGACCAGCATTTCTCTGCTGTAATGCCACATGTATGCCTTGCAGAGGAAAACTCAGTCATCTAGAACTCAGTGGTATCCAGGAGCAGAAGTGAGATTCTCTTGTCTGAGATGCTAGAGACTGACCCCAGGGCTTTGCATCTGCAAGTGCTCTACCTCAGAGCTAAGTCCCAGCTCTTGGTGACTGAGCTGACAGGAGCAAAGGTATTCCAAAGGGAGATGTTTGAGCTCTGCTCTTTGACAACTAGACTATTGATAAATGATCCCAAAGACTGCAATTTCCCTGGTAATCTCATGCTGGAGGAGGGTAAAGGCTGACACTTCCATACCAGCCAGACACTGACACTGCCTGTAGATACACACTCCTGACAACATACTGAGCCACCTTGCAAGACAGCCAGAGCTGAGACAAGGTTGCGTCAGAAGAGGTAAGGACCATATCTTGACCAGCGTAGCTTTGTTTTACGCACAGCTCTCTAACTTAAATCTCCTGTCAGTACCCCAAAGATGTGAAGATGGTCTGGAGAATCTTTGGCCCCTTCATGTCTTCCTCACCAACATGTTCCTACCAAATCCAGCTCTTTCCTCTGCCTTTCTCTAGCGCTCTTCTGAGGACTGCATTAGCTCCCCTGGGACTACTGGGGCCTATGTTTGAACCCAAAACAGTCCAGTAACATGAGCTCTCATTAAGAAACTCAGGCTAGCCTTTAACCTGCAATCAGTCCAGGTTAGCTTCAAACTCACAAGTCTCTTGGCCTTGCCTCCCAAGTACTGGGACACAGACCTGGCAGAACTTTTCAATTTTAATAAGAGAATGAAAAAGACAAGCTAGAAACTGGGAGAAAATATTCATAAATTATGGATCTTGTAAAGAATATATACAATCAATTGTCTTCAATAATAAGACAACAGGGGGTTGGTTTTGTGTTTTTTTGGTTTGGTTTGGTTTGGTTTGGTTTGGTTTGGTTTGGTTTGGTTTGGTTTGGTTTGGTTTGGTTTGGTTTTGGTTTTAATGAGTGACCCTTTGAATAGATACCTTACCAAAGGAACTAAACAGCTGACAAATAAAGTCAAGCAAATATGCTTGGCAATACTAAACTATGGAAAATATGAATTAAGGCCACAATGAGGTACCATGCCATCACTACTACAATGTTTTAAAACTGAAAGGCCATGGGGGCTAGAGAGATGGCTCAGCAGATAAGAACACTGACTGCTCTTCTGAAGATCCTGAGTTCAAATCCCAGCAACCATATGGTGGCTCACAACCATCTGTATAGCTACAGTGTACTCATATACATAAAATAAATAAATAAATCTTTAAGGAAAAAAAGATCGAAAGGCCATGCTCAGGGTTGGCAAAGATGAAGAGCATTCGCACGGACTGCTGGCCCAGATTCAGAACAGCACAGTTGCTTTAGAGGCTGGGTAAACACAGAGCTATGTAAATCAAGGCCCTGCCCTCACCTTTTCAAAGATTTTTAAAACGCTTATGTTCATACAAAGACTCATACTTATACACAAATATCCATAGCTGTTTCTTTTCTAAGAGCGAAACCTGGAAATAACCAAAATGTCCAGCATCCACTAAGTGGAGAAGTCCATTGAAGTTCTACAACTTGGTCATCAATGGCAAGAAATGAACCATTCTGTGCCTGTCACCCAACCCAACACCAAGTCTCAAAATAATTTTTCTGTTGAACACTGAAAATTAATCCGACTTATGAATAAATACTGTCTGTGTCACTATTAGCCAATTGGCAATGCTGGGAGCAATATAATGAATATCCCTAACGAAATAAAAGGAGCAGACGTTCCTGGAAAATAATTCATTGTTTGTAGTTACCACATGCAAGAGGATTAATTATGGCCAACAGCTAATCTTACTCAATCTCCTCATTAAATTTAGGAAGTAACAATTCTTAATAACAAAATGCAGTAAAATGGTCTATTAGATGTCTGAAGAACTGCTGAGTAGCTGAATACATGGCGTGGAATGGGCTGAGCTAGACGTGTTTGTACCTAGTGTTCCCTAACGGGACAAAACCACATGGATGGGCACAGAGCAAAGTCTGTGTTTAACTGACAAAATAACTGGAAATAAGCAAAAGCCTCTGCAGAGTTCTGCCCCTGAAATTCATGGAGGAATTAAAAAATAAAATTGGGCAATTTATGATCACATTTTATGTAGTTATAATACACAATTCCATTCTGAATACGAGGAACAGATAACATTACTCACATTAGAACTGTATTGTCTAAGAGTCCAGCATTGTTTATATGAACGTTGGAGCCTCTATAATTTAAAAGTATAAACATTTTCAACTCTTACGTAATATGCCTGGCATTTTAGTAGAAATTCAGTTTTCAGTTCCAATCACTGGGAGGTTAGGAGAGTTGTTTATATGTGTTCTGCCTCTTCTTGTGAGATGCGGATGCCCAGGACACCCCGTGCAACAATCTGTAGTCATGGCTCCATAAATCTCATATGATATTGTCTCAGTAAGGATTCATAGATGATGGGGAGGAGAGAGAAAAACCTTTTCCAAAAAAGTACACCTAGTAGTCTTCTAAAGAAAATTCTAGCAGATGGCAAGTTAATACGTCCAAACAGAAAGCTCAACATGACAAGGGTGGGGAGAGGGGCCAAGAAGAGGGGGAGTATCCCAGGATTCAAGAGAACTTCAGACATAGTAACTAAATGTCTTGGTGATGATACCAGTTTTAGCAAATCTGTGCATATATAAAAATCGGCCACACTGCACCCAGCATATGTGCAGGTTATTGTATGTTATCATACACCAGCAAAGAGAAAACATCACCACTGCTAACTCACATTACAGGACTACTCCTGTGGTAGCCTGACCAATTAAAAAAGATATTAATCAGTATTAATCAGGTCAACTGAGAGCCCAATTGGCATACAAATTGCCTTGGCCTAAAAATAGGGTACATCCTCCAGGTCATCAGCTCTGGGTGTGACTGTTGGCTGAACCTAGTCCTAAATTTTCCATGTAGACAATTGAATTGATTGTAATGTCAGTTAAACATACATGACCATGGCTTATGGGTGAGTGTGTTACTGTACCAAGAAAGACTGTATTCTGTGTGTGACTAATAGGTTTATCCACCATGCAGATTAAAATGTGCTAAGTATGGTGGCTGCTGCTTGTGTTTGGTTTCCCCCTCTGAAACACAGATCGAGGTGTGATTGCCACTTTGTCTGTAATGGGGTGTAAGACCCTGGAGAGGTGGTTAGGTCTAACATGCATGTGCCTTTTTCAAGCGACTGAGAGGTGGATGTGGTGTCAGGAAAGCTCTCCTTGCTTCTCTCTTGCTTGCTCTTCTAATGCCAGCAGGGTGAAGGAGTCCCGGGGCTCTTGATTGGGGACTCTGAAGCTTCCAGAACCAGGAGACTAAACAAACCTCTTTCCTTTTTACTACTCAGCCTCAGGTTTTCTGTTACAGCAACTGGAAGTGAAGTATAGCAATGGTAGATCCAATAAATATAAAAAAGCCTTCTGCTGGACTCCCTCCATAACTAATCTATCAGCTTGAATAGATGCTTCAGAAGAGAACTGGATTCGGTGTTAAATGTCACAAAAGAAAAACACTCCTTGGATCTTCACATGCATTACCTAAATGTGCTAAACAAGAAGTGTATGAAAAAATAAAATCAGGGAGATTTCTTGCTGGGTAAGAGCACTTCCTGCTCCTGCAGAGGACCCTCGTTTGGTTCTCGGCACCCATGTGTCAGTGGACAGCATACATAGCTATAGTTCTATAGGATCCATGCCCTCTTCTGACCTCCACAAGCACTAGACACATACATAGTGCACATTGTGATAAGCAGGTAAAACATTCATAAACAACAGTAAAATTAATGTTTTAAAGTTAAAAACCAGTGACTCAATTCTTCTGCCTCCAGCAGCTCCCACAATACATGTCCACACACCCAGACACAGACAGACATAGGCACGGGCACATATATGCATATTCATAGCTTAAAATGATGAAATAAAACCAGAGGCTGGAGAGATGGCTCAGTGGTTAAAGGTGACTCTTCCAGAGGGCCCAAATTCAGCTCCCAGCACCCACACCAGGCAGCTGTCACCTGTTACTGCAGCCTCAGGGTGACTCCATTGACACCTACACATACACATAAAATATAACAAAACAAAATAAAAATCTAAAAACCTAAAATCAGTAGGCTGGAGTTTCAGGAAACTGAGTGCTAGTCTTAGTCTGCCATTTACATGTAGTGAGGCCTTGAACATCTGAGTACCTGCTTCTATGTGTTAGTAAAAGATAAAAGGAGAAAGAGGAGGAGGAGAAGGAAGGAGAAACAAGGAGGGAGGGAGGAGAAAAAGAAAGAAGAGGAGGAAAAAGAAAGGAGGAGGCTGAGGGGAGGAGGGGGAAAAGGGGGAGAAGGAGGACGAGGGAAAGGAGGAAGAAGAGGAAGAGAAGGAGGAGGAGGAAAAAGCTTACCTCTGCATCTCTCAACACATTCTCTAAAAGTTTCACAGCTATCCAATCTTCAATACTTAGTCTTAAACCATTGCAGCTGTGCTGTTTAAATGCAACTCCAGGAGAGAGAACTCTCTTGAGGTCTTGCATTGTGGCCTGATCTGGAGCTCACACCAAAGACAGCTTTATTTCAACCAGTTTATTAAATTGCTGACGTCATTGCTATCCTGTGTAAGCTGGGATTTACTTTACTGGTGCTTATGGGGATGAACAGAATATGGGAGCACATTTATAGTTGAAGGACCCACCCAGCCAACATTCATTCTACAGATACTTGTTAAGCATTTACTGTAGGACAGGGAGCCCACAGTAAACAAAATAGCTCAGTATTTGTCAAGAACTGATGTATTTTCCTTCCCCCCAAATTCACACACTGAAACCTAGGCCCCCATTATGATATTTGAAAACAAAAACTTCAGAGAATTAAACAAGGCTCACCATAGTCAGAGGCACGAAGCCTGATCCAGTGTGATCGGTGGCCTTGTGAAAACAGATGCCAGAAAGCTGTGCCCAGAGCAAGGACATGTGAGGATGAATTTGGAAGAAAGGGCCTCTGGAGAAAGAGACTCCACAGACAATTTGACCTTGAACTTCCAGCCTCCAGAATACTGAGAGAATTATTTTCTGTTGTGTAAGCCACCCAGTCTACAATATTTCATTGTAGCATCCATGGCCGACAAAACATTTTTAACCTTGAAAACTGACATGTTCAACTTGGTAAGATTTTCCTTAAAAGGTTCAGAGGTCATACAATTGAAAGTGGAAGAAAATATATTTTCAAAAATAATATGAGAATGAGTGTTCCCATACTACTGCAGCATGTGACCATTAGCTGTTTTCTCCATACTCTTCCAGGGAACTTTGCATAAAGGAATGGTATTATTATATTAGGCTATTTGTTGGCAGAGAAAAGTCTCCACAGAGCAGTTCCCTGAGGCTGACCCTGGCCAGGCTAGTGCCAGTGTCTTATGCTGGGAGCTTCCCTTTGCCTTCTCTGGCCGTGATGGTTCTGGTTTTCAGTTACCCCTATCAGCCCTTACAGAGGCAAAGGCATCTTGACTGTGCATCTGCTTGGAAAGAAAAAAGTTAGTCCTAAAACCTGCCCCCCTGGAGCCTGCTGCTCTGTGTGTGTACACTTACCAGACATCTTCTGGATGCATTTGTACCAGTTTCAGGGTCCTAAAGAACTCCACTGTGTGTCTTCTACAAGGTGGCTCTTGGCCTCCACATCTTTACTGGTCAGTTTTTGTCACCTTAACACAAATCCAGACATATCTAGAAGAAGGGTCTCAGGTGAGGAATTGGCTCTATAAGATTGGCCTGTGGACACATCTGTGATTTTATTGATTAGTACTTGATATGGGAGGGCCTAGCCCACATTCAGTGACATCTCTGGGCAGGTAGTACTGGGTTGTATAATAAAGTAGGCTGATGCGGCAGTTAAAAGCACTGGTTGAGCTGGGCAGTGGTGGCTATGTCTTTAATCCCCGCACTTGGGAGGCAAAGGCAGGTGGATTTCTGAGTTTGAGGCCAGCCTGGTTTACAGAGTGAGTTCCAGGACAGCCAGGGCTACACAGAGAAACCCTGTCTCGAAAAACCAAAAAACCAAAACAAACAAACAAACAAACAAAAAGCACTGGTTGATCTTCGTAAGGACATGGGTTTGATTCCCTGCATCCACATGGTGGCCTATAACCATCTGTAACTCCAGTTCTAATGAAACTGACTCCCTCTTTTGGCTCCAAAGGCAGAAGAAATGCATGTAGTTTATAGACAAAACACCCATAAAGTTACACTGACAAATATAATCATCATCATCACCACCATCATCATCATCATCATCACAAGCTGAGCAAACTAGGAAGAGCAAGCCAGTAAGAAGTGTCCCATGTTTTTTTTTTTTTTTTTTTTTTTTTTTTTTTTTTTTGCTTCAGTTCTGGGCTTCACATCTCTTGCTTGAGTTCCTGCCATGACTTCAGTGATGGAGTATGCCACAGAAGTATAAGATGAGATAAACCTTTTCCTCTCCAAGTTTCTTTTGGTTCATGGTGGTTTATCTTAGCAAGAGACACCAGACTAGAGCATGATTTTATAAATCCAAAAGAGACATCTCCACCCCACCTCAGGTGAGGATGCATGAGCAGGGTAGAGTGCAAAGGGTGGAGATCTAGAAAGGAGCCCTGCCTCCTGACCAGTGCCTTCTCTCTACCTCCCAAGAGGAGCCACCACCATTCCCAGAACACTTCTTGACTCTAAACTGGTAGTTCTAGTGTTGTTCTAGTCCCTCCAAATGGCTACAACGCTTCTGAAAGTGCTAATCAGACATGTCTACTTGGAAGGCTATGGTCATCTTTTTCCAATCGAACTTACCACCACTTTCAACAATATCATTTTGGGGTTCCTGGGTGCTGGGAACCATCCCATCACATGTAGGTGTCTACTGAAGTTCTAGTGCATAGGCGAGCCTTTATTCACATTCCTTAGCCTTGGCTGTTTGCCATGGAGACCTCATCTGGAGAGTGTTTCTACTTCTTCATTATTCAAATGCCCCAAACGCTACTACCTACCTTTAACAAACAAGGAAACCGCTACTATTTCTGAAAAGTCATTTTTATACACAGAAACACACCTTAGACCCTTGACGCATCCCTGTCCATTCTATGAGTCTGTGTGGTTTTGTTTTAATGTACTCCCAGGCAGTTTAGGAACAAAGAAAAGACTCAACAGAGGTTTACTTTAGCTTTAAAAACTCGTGTTAAATGGATTAATATTGGAGTTACTGCCAAGCAAACAGTAAGTATTGACCAATGAGAAGCTGCATCATGAACCAAGGATTTTGAAAGACCCAATTCCAAGTGTTCAAAAAAAATCACACTTCAAAATGTAAGACTCAGCAGCGTAAGGGTCATGTCTGTGTTCGTTCGTTCATTCGTAGGCATGGGCTTTGCACTGTCCCCACCATGGAGGACAGCAGGGCCCGCCCTTTCTTCAGCCAGTCTCTACACTTTTATCAAATGGGTGTTGGCTGTTTTTGCATGGCCGTTTTTTGATTTTCTGTCCTATTCCATATTTATCTTTTCTTAAATGCTTTTTTCTTGTCTTTCTTTATATGCTTTATTTTTAATGTACAAATTCATCGCACATGTTTGTGGGATGCCACGTAGTATATCAATACACGGATACATTTTTAATGATCCAATCAGGGCATTAGGCATAGCCACCAATTCTATTTGTTTATCACTTCTTAACACTGACTCTCAAAATCCCTCCTCCAGGTAATCTTAAATACACAATACATTGCTGTTAGTTAGATCTGCCCAGCATGCAGAGTGCTCCAATTCATTCCCCCTTCCTAACTTCAGTTTTGTAGTGTGAAATATTAAAAAGTCAACCATGCTTTGCTGGCAAGGCGCCGGTGGACAGGCCAGCCTGGCCTGCTCTCATCTCCTCAGACTCTGACTCGGAGCTCCAAAATCTCTCCACCCAGCTCTCATTGGCAGGTCACTGCCACACCAGCCCCCTGCTTCCAAATTCCCATGGCCTTTTGGGGTGCACTTTTCACAAACCCATGCTTTGCCACCATACCTTTCGCTCTGGAACCCAGATGAGTCACCGCGTGAAGGGAAACACCGCACAAACGCAGTTCAGAATTAACAAGTAACTCAATCACTGGGCACGGCAACCAGCACCCTAATTTTGTAAACTATACTAAGCAGAATTCCTCCAGTGGTGAATCCTGGTGGATCTGCCATCTAAGCAGAGGGGCATCCTGTTAGCTACATTTGGTCCTTCACCTGTCTCCTGTCCAAAAGCCCATATCTTTCTCCTTCCTCCTCTCTTCCTCTCTCCAACCCTGAAGTCCTACCAACTCCTGGCCTAGTCACCAGAAATCTTTATTCATGTGATCCTCTCCTCATCCCAGGGAGCCCCCATGTGGGGGGGGGGCACAGATTTAGCATCAAAATACAAACAGCACCAGGGCCATCCAAGACACAACTTTGTACTCATCAGCCAATCTGCATCCATTTTACCCTTCCCCTTCCTCATCTCTGGTGATCTCTGATCAATTATCAGCTTTTTAGATTCCACATAAAAGTGAGACCATGTAGCATTTATTTTTCTGGGTGTAGTTTATTTCACTTAATAAGATGTACTATAAAATACAGGCATGTTGAAAATTACAGAATTTTCCATTGTATGGGTTAAAACTCTTCCATGACTTTGTCTTGATTATAACTACAACAAAATCCTTGTGATTGAATAATATAAGGCTTTTGACTTCTTGTTCTGGGGGGGGGGTGTTATTCTGGTTATCCTGCATCTCTGAATCAACTTTGAAGTTAGCATGTTGATACATGAAGGAACTCTAGTCGGCCAAGGCAAACATGGTTCTGGCAGGCCTTTTCCTTACCCTATACCCTCTGATTTGCTAAAAATCATTAGATTACATTCCTAAAGCTAGCCACCAGGGTCTGTTCTCTTATTTGACTACTCTGGAGGCTGACCACCAAGGTTCAAGGTCCAGCTATCAAAGTACTGAAGTCCAGGAAATTGAAAGCCCACTTTGACTCACCTAATTAACACACCCAATCAAAATTAAACACTTCATCCTAAGACAGGTTTGAAGCGGAAACTTCTGGTTTCTTTGGAAATACAGCTATGTCAAATGATGTTTTGCTGGGACACACTGGTGAAAGGATGTTTTGCTGAAGCAGACACAGGCAAAAGGATGTTTTACTATAGTAAACACATGAACGGATGCATGAGGTTCAGAAGGAATGTAAATAGAAACCCACAGACAGTGGACGCGCAAGCATTGGTTCGCTTTGCTCTGCCTCGATAGTCTTCACTGACCACACACATGCATTGATTCACCTTATATTGCATTGCTAAGCTTCTCTGTGGTGACTGCATAGAGAAATTTACCAAAGAGGTTCCTGTAGCTTCTTGCTCCACAGATGCCGGCTGAGGGCTTTCGTCCTAACAAAGTGTCAGGCCTGAAGATAACCTAAAGCTATGCCTAACTGCTCACCAGACCCTGCGAGAGAACACAGACCTTCACTCCCCAGACTGCCCATGCACAAGGGCCCAAGAGACCTGGAGGGCTGACCCAAGGCTGAGCCTATTCCTTGGTTGTCACTATATGTGGCTCCAGGAATATTTCACTTTTTAACTTGAAGGTGAAGGTGTTCCTTCCCAGGAAGAATAAAACCTTGCACTGAGGCTTTCTAAGACACTTTGGAAGCTTAACCCAGGAGACCCAGTATGTGTCTAGCAACACTGTAATGCTGAGTGACAGGGCAGGTGCACAAGGCTTACCACTCAGCCTCAAACAATTAGCCAGCTGTTTGTCAAGGACCACAAAATACAGGATTGCTTTTTTCCTGATGGTGAGCAAGTTATCATGAGCAGAGCAGCCACCTTTACTGGTGGGAAACAAAATGGGCAAGGACAGGAACTAATGTGACAGTGTGGCATCTACCAGATACCACAAAATTATTTCAATCAACATCACGTACAACAGCAGAGTTAATGACAGCACTCTTACTGAGAGGTGGTTAGTATTCTCGTTTAGCTAGCTAGAAATGGAAACTCACAGAATTTGAATCGCCTATCCAAGGTCGTGAAGCAGGAAATGACAGTACCAGACTTGGACTTCCTGTGTTCTGCTCCTCATTCAGCACTGTCCAATAAAAATAGCATGCAAGCCACATGTGTGAGCCAGATATGTAATCCGAAGTTTTCTTGTAGCCACATTTGAAAAAGAAAAAGATGACACAGATGAAATTCATTCAAATAACATATTTTATTTATCCCACTATAACCAAGATATTGAATTTTAGCATATAAATCTGCATAAACATTTTAATTATGCAGTTTACTTTATTTTTTTATGCTAAGTCTCCAAAACCCACTAGGTATTTCTACACATCTCAGTTCAGACAAGGCATGCCTGAACACCCTCAGTAGCCAGTTGCTACTTGAAGTTTCCTTCAGGTTACTTGCCTTATTCTTTATTTATTTTTGATAATTTCATAAGTATACATATGGTGATTATTCATCCTCTATTTCTATCTCTCATCTCCCCCCCTTCCC